>NC_090656.1:200041312-200366938 GCF_040937935.1 Hyperolius riggenbachi
CCCTCTTCCATGTGTAACATCCATGTACAGAAGCCCCCTCTTCCATGTGTAACATCCATGTACAGCAGCCCCTCTTCCATGTGTAACATCCATGTACAGCAGCCCCCCTCTTCTATGTGTAACATCCATGTACAGAAGCCCCCTCTTCCATGTGTAACATCCATGTACAGCAGCCCCCCTCTTCTATGTGTAACATCCATGTACAGAAGCCCCCCTCTTCCATGTGTAACATCCATGTACAGCAGCCCCCTCTTCCATGTGTAACATCCATGTACAGAAGCCCCCTCTTCCATGTGTAACATCCATGTACAGCAGCCCTCTCTTCCATGTGTAACATCCATGTACAGCAGCCCCCTCTTCCATGTTTGACATCCATGTACAGCAGCCCCCTCTTCCATGTGCAACATCCATGTACAGCAGCCCCCTCTTCCATGTGTAACATCCATGTACAGAAGCCCCCTCTTCCATGTGTAACATCCATGTACGTCAGCCCCTCTTCCATGTGTAACATCCATGTACAGCAGCCCCCCTCTTCTATGTGTAACATCCATGTACAGAAGCCCCCCTCTTCCATGTGTAACATCCATGTACAGCAGCCCCCCTCTTCTATGTGTAACATCCATGTACAGAAGGCCCCCTCTTCCATGTGTAACATCCATGTACAGCAGCCCCCTCTTCCATGTGTAACATCCATGTACAGAAGCCCCCTCTTCCATGTGTAACATCCATGTACAGCAGCCCCCTCTTCCATGTGTAACATCCATGTACAGCAGCCCCCTCTTCCATGTTTGACATCCATGTACAGCAGCCCCCTCTTCCATGTGTAACATCCATGTACAGCAGTCCCCTCTTACATGTGTAACATCCATGTACAACAGCCTCCTCTTGCATGTGTAACATCCATGTACAGCAGCCTCCTCTTCCATGTGTAACATCCATGTACGTCAGCCCCTTTTCCATGTGTAACATCCATGTACAGCAGCCCCTCTTCCATGTGTAACCTCCATATACACCATCCATGTGTACATCCATTCCATGTGTAACATCTATGTACAACAGCCTCCTCTTGCATGTGTAACATCCATGTACAGCAGCCCCCTCTTCCATGTGTAACATCCATGTACAGCAGCCCCCTCTTCCATGTGTAACATCCATGTACAGCAGCCCCCTCTTCCATGTGTAACATCCATGTACAGCAGCCCCCTCTTCCATGTGTAACATCCATGTACAGCATCCCCCCTCTTCCATGTGTAACATCCATGTACAGCAGCCCCCTCTTGCATGTGTAACATCCATGTACAGCAGCCCCCTCTTCCATGTGTAACATCCATGTACAGCAGCCCCCTCTTCCATGTGTAACATCCATGTACAGCAGCCCCCCTCTTCCATGTGTAACATCCATGTACAGCAGCCCCCCTCTTCCATGTGTAACATCCATGTACAGCAGCTCCCTCTTCCATGTGTAACATCCATGTACAGTAGCCCCCTCTTCCATGTGTAACATCCATGTACAGCAGCCCCCTCTTCCATGTGTAACATCCATGTACAGCAGCCCCCTCTTCCATGTGTAACATCCATGTACAGCAGCCCCCTCTTCCATGTGTAACATCCATGTACAGCAGCTCCCTCTTCCATGTGTAACATCCATGTAAAGCAGCCCCTCTTCCATGTGTAACATCCATGTACAGCAGCCCTCTCTTTCATGTGTAACATCCATGTACAGCAGCCCCCTCTTCCATGTGTAACATCCATGTACAGCAGCCCCCTCTTCCATGTGTAACATCCATGTACAGCAGCCCCCTCTTCCATGTGCAACATCCATGTACAGCAGCCCTCTCTTCCATGTGTAACATCCATGTACAGCAGCCCCCTCTTCCATGTGTAACATCCATGTACAGCAGCCCCCTCTTCCATGTGTAACATCCATGTACAGAAGCCCCCTCTTCCATGTGTAACATCCATGTACAGCAGCCCCTCTTCCATGTGTAACATCCATGTACAGCAGCCCCCCTCTTCTATGTGTAACATCCATGTACAGAAGCCCCCTCTTCCATGTGTAACATCCATGTACAGCAGCCCCCCTCTTCTATGTGTAACATCCATGTACAGAAGCCCCCCTCTTCCATGTGTAACATCCATGTACAGCAGCCCCCTCTTCCATGTGTAACATCCATGTACAGAAGCCCCCTCTTCCATGTGTAACATCCATGTACAGCAGCCCTCTCTTCCATGTGTAACATCCATGTACAGCAGCCCCCTCTTCCATGTTTGACATCCATGTACAGCAGCCCCCTCTTCCATGTGCAACATCCATGTACAGCAGCCCCCTCTTCCATGTGTAACATCCATGTACAGAAGCCCCCTCTTCCATGTGTAACATCCATGTACGTCAGCCCCTCTTCCATGTGTAACATCCATGTACAGCAGCCCCCCTCTTCTATGTGTAACATCCATGTACAGAAGCCCCCCTCTTCCATGTGTAACATCCATGTACAGCAGCCCCCCTCTTCTATGTGTAACATCCATGTACAGAAGCCCCCCTCTTCCATGTGTAACATCCATGTACAGCAGCCCCCTCTTCCATGTGTAACATCCATGTACAGAAGCCCCCTCTTCCATGTGTAACATCCATGTACAGCAGCCCCCTCTTCCATGTGTAACATCCATGTACAGCAGCCCCCTCTTCCATGTTTGACATCCATGTACAGCAGCCCCCTCTTCCATGTGTAACATCCATGTACAGCAGTCCCCTCTTACATGTGTAACATCCATGTACAACAGCCTCCTCTTGCATGTGTAACATCCATGTACAGCAGCCTCCTCTTCCATGTGTAACATCCATGTACGTCAGCCCCTTTTCCATGTGTAACATCCATGTACAGCAGCCCCTCTTCCATGTGTAACCTCCATATACACCATCCATGTGTACATCCATTCCATGTGTAACATCTATGTACAACAGCCTCCTCTTGCATGTGTAACATCCATGTACAGCAGCCCCCTCTTCCATGTGTAACATCCATGTACAGCAGCCCCCTCTTCCATGTGTAACATCCATGTACAGCAGCCCCCTCTTCCATGTGTAACATCCATGTACAGCAGCCCCCTCTTCCATGTGTAACATCCATGTACAGCATCCCCCCTCTTCCATGTGTAACATCCATGTACAGCAGCCCCCTCTTCCATGTGTAACATCCATGTACAGCAGCCCCCTCTTCCATGTGTAACATCCATGTACAGAAGCCCCCTCTTCCATGTGTAACATCCATGTACAGCAGCCCCTCTTCCATGTGTAACATCCATGTACAGCAGCCCCCCTCTTCCATGTGTAACATCCATGTACAGAAGCCCCCTCTTCCATGTGTAACATCCATGTACAGCAGCCCCCCTCTTCTATGTGTAACATCCATGTACAGAAGCCCCCCTCTTCCATGTGTAACATCCATGTACAGCAGCCCCCTCTTCCATGTGTAACATCCATGTACAGAAGCCCCCTCTTCCATGTGTAACATCCATGTATAGCAGCCCTCTCTTCCATGTGTAACATCCATGTACAGCAGCCCCCTCTTCCATGTTTGACATCCATGTACAGCAGCCCCCTCTTCCATGTGCAACATCCATGTTCAGCAGCCCCCTCTTCCATGTGTAACATCCATGTACAGAAGCCCCCTCTTCCATGTGTAACATCCATGTACGTCAGCCCCTCTTCCATGTGTAACATCCATGTACAGCAGCCCCCCTCTTCTATGTGTAACATCCATGTACAGAAGCCCCCCTCTTCCATGTGTAACATCCATGTACAGCAGCCCCCCTCTTCTATGTGTAACATCCATGTACAGAAGCCCCCCTCTTCCATGTGTAACATCCATGTACAGCAGCCCCCTCTTCCATGTGTAACATCCATGTACAGAAGCCCCCTCTTCCATGTGTAACATCCATGTACAGCAGCCCCCTCTTCCATGTGTAACATCCATGTACAGCAGCCCCCTCTTCCATGTTTGACATCCATGTACAGCAGCCCCCTCTTCCATGTGTAACATCCATGTACAGCAGTCCCCTCTTACATGTGTAACATCCATGTACAACAGCCTCCTCTTGCATGTGTAACATCCATGTACAGCAGCCTCCTCTTCCATGTGTAACATCCATGTACGTCAGCCCCTTTTCCATGTGTAACATCCATGTACAGCAGCCCCTCTTCCATGTGTAACCTCCATATACACCATCCATGTGTACATCCATTCCATGTGTAACATCTATGTACAACAGCCTCCTCTTGCATGTGTAACATCCATGTACAGCAGCCCCCTCTTCCATGTGTAACATCCATGTACAGCAGCCCCCTCTTCCATGTGTAACATCCATGTACAGCAGCCCCCTCTTCCATGTGTAACATCCATGTACAGCATCCCCCCTCTTCCATGTGTAACATCCATGTACAGCAGCCCCCCTCTTCCATGTGTAACATCCATGTACAGCAGCTCCCTCTTCCATGTGTAACATCCATGTACAGTAGCCCCCTCTTCCATGTGTAACATCCATGTACAGCAGCCCCCTCTTCCATGTGTAACATCCATGTACAGCAGCCCCCTCTTCCATGTGTAACATCCATGTACAGCAGCCCCCCTCTTCTATGTGTAACATCCATGTACAGAAGCCCCCTCTTCCATGTGTAACATCCATGTACAGCAGCCCCCCTCTTCCATGTGTAACATCCATGTACAGCAGCCCCCTCTTCCATGTGTAACATCCATGTACAGCAGCCCCCCTCTTCCATGTGTAACATCCATGTACAGCAGCTCCCTCTTCCATGTGTAACATCCATGTACATCCGCCCCCCTCTTCCATGTGTAACATCCATGTACAGCAGCCCCCTCTTCCATGTGTAACATCCATGTACAGCAGCCCCCTCTTCCATGTGTAACATCCATGTTCAGCACTCCCTCCCTTTCATCCACAACTTTTTTGGGAAGCAGTGATCCATTTTCAATGTACAGCTGCCCTGTGCCAGGGCCTATGTTGCCTCTCCAGTAGTCTGGCCCTTGGCGTTCCCCTAGCAGCTGACAGGTCCTATCTGGGAGAGAGTTGTGTGTCCTTTGGAGTGGGAGTGGCAGAACAGTGTGCGATGAGTGGTTGCCGGCCGCAGCCTAACTGGCACTTGAACTTTGCATGAAGGACCTGAACCCACTAACGCAGTTGTGTCTGCTTTTGTCTGCTATTCAGCATCGGTAGTGGGCTCAGTCCCTGAGGCTGTTGTGCGGTGCAGCCCAGATATACGTTTTTCTCCGAATCGCAATTGCAGGCCTGCTTTTGTTTTGCTGAGTTTGTGTTCCTATAAACAACATGGCTCCTAACAGTCTTTCTTTGGAGGAACAGTGCCTCTTTGGTACCCTGTCCCTCTTTCTTCCTTATGTCTTCTTTCAGGGCTCATGTTCAGATCTGTGTCAATATATGTATTTTATCTACTGAACAGTTTGTTTGACTCTAAACTTTATTCTCATCCTTTACATTGATATATTTCTTATTTTCCAATGTAAGGCCTCTTTTCCATGGGCAGTTGATAGGCAGTAAAATGCCTCTCAAACTCTCACAACTGCTTGCTGCTGCCTGATAACTGCTCACTGCTGCATGGTAACTGCTTGCTGAGGACCAGTGTAGTTTGAGCCATCTTTCCCACAGACAGTTGAGCTGTGTGCTCAGCAAGCAGTTACCAGGCAGCAGTGAGCAGTTACCAGGCAGCAGGGAGCAGTTGTAAGAGTGTAAGAGGCATCTCACAGCCTATCAACATTCTGTGGAAAAGAGGCCTAAATTATTAGCACTCTTTTCCATAAGCAGTTGATAGGCAGTGGAATGCCTCTTAAACTCTCACAACTGCTGACTGCTGCTTGGTAACTGCTTGTTGTTGCCTGGTAACTGCTCAGGGCAGCCTGGCAACTGCTTGCTGAGCACACAGTTCAACTGCCCGTGGAAAAGACGCCTAAAGCATGCATGACTAGGGGTGTGGCAGAGGGTTATCTCAAAAAGTTGGTAGATATATCACAATCGTATAGCAATTGCGCTAATTTCCCCACAATTCAAACTCAATTTCCTGCCAATTTTTTTCTTTTCTCCCGGCAGAAATCGTAAACGCACCACAATCGTGCCATACACCTGATGGCTCACTATAGCATTGTGGTGAAATTGCAGTAGTGGAAATATAAAAAATAAACGCAATGGGCTCTATTCATAAAAAAGTTGTGGCGAAAAAACTCCTGGAGGGAAAATACCGCAGCGGTATTTTAGACTTCTGGGTGGTAATTCATAGAAATGTTGCCAGCTGCGATGCAAGTGCGGAGATCTCCCGCTGAAGGCTGGCGGTAAGCTGTCGGAAGGCATGCGGAAACACTTCAGCCGGCAGAGTCCCTCCGTGCGCTGCTCTCTCTGGGAGGTCTGTCCCATTCACTTGTATGTAATCCGCAAAATCAGAGGAAGCGGTATTTCCCGTCCACATACCGCTTCCTCTAAACTTTATGAATGGCCATTTGGTTACTTTTTTCTAGATAAATCTAGAAAAACACTGGAGAAGGCGGAAATTTCTCGCTCTGCTGGGGGATTGTAGATTTTCATGCGGGAACAGCCTTTATGAATGCCCACTTTGCTAAATGGACGGGAAAATCCGCTGTTTTGAGCGGAAAACTTGCGGTAAGGTTTTATGAATAGAGCCCAATGTGTTTCTTAGTAGAAAGGGAGCATTAGGGCTCAAACCCGCTAGCATCTTTTGAGTGCACACCAAAAACCTCTAGCAGATCTGCAAAACGCTAGAGGTTTTTGAAGCAGATTTCAGAGCGATTCTAGGCCTGAGATGTTTTCTAAACATGCCTAGCGTTTTTGGAGCGTTTTTGTGTAGCAGATTACAAATATTGTTACAGTAAGCTGTCACTGAATAGCTTCTGTAACAAAAACGCCTGGAAAACCGCTCTGATCTCGAGTTTTTCAGAGCGGTTTTCCACTTTCCTATACTTTAACATTGAGGCAGAAACGCTTCAGAAATCTAAAAAATGCTGCAGCCTCCGAGTTTGCATTTATGGAAAAAACAAACCGCTCTGGTGTGCACCAACCCATTCACTTTCATTAGCCAAGCGTTTTTCTCCCTGCAAGCGTTTAAAAAAACGCTCCAGAACCACTCTGGTGTGCACCAGCCCTAAGGGCCCTTTCACACCACAGGACTTTTTCGGCGTTTTAACGCCACAGCCGAAGTTGGCGTTTTCCAAGGTAAAATGAAAGTCCATAGACTTTCATTCTACCTTTCACATCTAACTCGGCGTTTTGGAGCATTGCTTTTCAACGCTCCCAGGAGCTTTTTCAGGGCTGTTTACAGCCGAAGTTGGCTGTTGGCGTTTCAATGATAGTCAATGGAAAACGCCAACTTCAGTGTTTTCAAAGCGTTTTACAGTTGACTTGTTCACTTATTTTTATAGAAGAAAAAAAAAAAAGGACGTTTTCATATGAGCTGTAGAACGCTTTGAAAACGCTTTGAAAGAAAGTGTGAAAGAACCCCTAAGCGCTAGTGATTTGAAAAAGCTCTTGGTAATGCAATGCAATTTTTATAAAATCACATTGCTCAAATAGGATCACACCCATAGCATTACATTATCAAGAGGTTTACAAATCACAAAGCGCTCAGAAAAGTGCTGCTAGTAGGTTCCAGGCCTAAGTCCGATAAATACAGAATACTCTAATCTCCCTCATTATCATTTGGAGATAATCAAGGAAATACTGTAATAGAATGGACATAAACTTTAGCACAATTTCATACCTCATAACTTTTTGAGATGAGAAATAGGGACACTTAAGCCACACCCCTGATCACACCCCCGTCACACATACCATAAAGATTTCATAAGAAAAAATATGTTGTTTTATAATTCAAACCACACTAGTCCTTTCTATACTGGTCCATTTTCCTTCATATTAACATTTTAAAATGAGTAATATATCAATTTAAAGAGAGTCTGAAGCAAAATTTTTGTGCTATGTTTACCTTTTAATTCACTTCAGAACTCTCATTAGCCGCAAACCGCAGCATCCCGGCTGAAAAACGAGGGCTGCAGATCCCCCCCCCCAAATCCCCGGGGATGAATCTGGCCAGCGCTTCCTGAAGAGGCAGAGCTCTTTGCTGTAGCTCTGCCTCTTCTGATGTCAATCGCGGTGGATTGCCGCCTCTCCCCGCCCCGCTTACTCTTCCTTCACAGAAAGGGGCGGGGAGAGGCGACGATTCGCGCAGCGATTGGCGGCAGGAGAGGCAGAGCTACAGCTTATAGCTCTGCCTCTCAGAGCAGCAAAATCCACAACCAAGTTGGTCGTGGATGTTTGCCCGGGGATTTGGGGGGTCTGCAGTACTCTTTTTTCAGCGGGGAAGCGGCGGTTTGCGGCTAATGAGACTTCTGAAGCGAATTAATAGGTAAATATAGCACACAAAAAAAATCGCTTCAGGGTCTCTTTAAAGGATGGAAATAACGTTTAGAGTCTAACACTTTTTTTTTGTAGAAAAATATACTGTATATATTTACATAGAAAGAGGGACAAAGTCCTGAAAGAGGGACAAATGAGGAGGAAAGAGGGACAAGGCTCCCAAATAGGGACTGTCCCTCCAAAAGAGGGACAGTTGGGAACTATGCAATTTAACCAATTTTTCATTAGGCAAATGTTTATGACTATACAATAGATCAGAACATCGGGGGAAATAAGAGGGACAATGGATAAGAAAAGAAAAATGAATTGGTTTCCCAGAAAGGGACAGCTGTAAGCTAAGCAGCAATATGATTTGGAAGTTTTACTTTTGCTTCATATCCTGTGTAGTGTTTTTGCCATTGCTCATACAGGTTTTGTCATCCAAACGCCTCAGTAAATAAATAATGTAACGATAGAAGTTGTGTATTATGAAAGTCATCATTGCTGCTATAAAATAGTTCACCAGCAGAGGGCAGAGCTGTGCTGTTGCATACAGAGCTTTGTGCACTCACCACACTTCAAAATCAGGGCTGGAACCCACTAGAGCGCTTTTTTGAGGGTTTAGGGAGCGCTTTAAATCACTAGCGATTTCCCTAAACGATCTGCCAATGTAAAAAATTCCACAGTAGTGATTGCGATTAGCAAAACCGCAATCGCAGAACATACAGCATTTTGGGAGCGTTTGCTCTTCAATGTAAAGTACTGAAGTGCTGGCAAATCACTCATGAATCGCTACACATTTGTGTGTGATGTTAAATTGTAAAAAAAAAAAAACAATTTGAAAGGCCCAATCAGAATTAAAAGCTCTAATCGCAAATCGCTATCACAAACGCTGGCAAAAAGCTTGGACTTTTTAAAATCGCTACCAAAATCGCCAGAAAACGCTAATGAAATCGCTTACAAAAGCCTAATTAAAAACTCTAGCGATAGTGCTTTGAGATTTGTAGTGGTTTCCAGGCCTCATTATAAATGATGAAATGCTGAAATGTATTAGAATATAATCCCTGTCGAGCAGATTGTCCGTGCCATATTTTTGTGACTGTTGGTCCCCTCTTGTACAGTCCTGTAACATTAATAAACTCTGGATAGGCGTAAGGCTGAGTTCACAGTGGGTGATGCGTTCACCGTAACAGCAGGAACATAACCGGAAAATGGTGCCGCGCATAATCCACACGTTTTGTCCCATACAGTGAAGCATACAGTCAATGAAAAGTATGCTTCGCTGTCACTGTTAACGCTCATGTTTTGCAATAACACACTGAATGCTGCACGCCGTTATACTGGAATGCAGCAGCCACGCTGTGAATGCCGCATAGGTAGCCACGTTAATAAGCGTCCACAACGCAACACACCATTGAAAATAAAGCCTCAAGCTCACAAGAACATGAATAATCTGCATATATTCTGTCCACCACATTTCCCTCTCTGTCCTTCCTGAAGTGATGGATGTTGCTTCTTCTTTCGAGCGAAACTGAAATGATCAAATTCTTTCTAGCTTAAAGGATACCCGAGGTGACATGTGACATGATGAGATAGACATGTGTATGTTCAGTGCCTAGCACACAAATAACTATCCTGTGTTCCTTTTTTTCTTTCTCCGTCTGAAAGAGTTAAATATCAGGTTTGTAAGTGGCTGACTCAGTCCTGACTCAGACAGGAAGTGACTACAGTGTGACCCTCACTGATAAGAAATTCCAACTATAAAACACTTTCCTAGCAGAAAATGGTTTCCGAGAGCAAGAAAGAGATAAGCATGGGAATTTCTTATCAGTGAGGGTCACACTGTAGTCACTTCCTGTCTGAGTCAGCCACTTACATACCTGATATTTAACTCTTTCAGGCAGAAAAAGAAAAAAAAAGGAATACAGCAGAGTTATTTGTGTGCTAGGCACTGTACATACACGTGTCTATCTCATCATGTCACATGTCACTTCAGGTATCCTTTAAAGAGACCCTGTAACAAAACAAAGTGCCACTGGGGGGATACTCTCCTATCGAGTCTTCCACCGTCCTCCTCCATCCCACGGTGGTCTCGCTGGCCCCTCTGAAGCCACAGCTGACAATTTGTTAGGCTGTGGGGCAGGCGCAGTAGCACCTGCAATATTTACCTTCCCTGACTCCAGCACCGGCGTAATAGCGGCTCTCTGCACGGGATATGTCGGAAATAGCCGATCCCAGTCAGGTTTGCTGACTTCACTCTACTGCGCAGGCGACTTGCATATTTATTTATTTTATTTATTACTCACTGTTCAGGAGGGCACAGCAAGACCAGCGTGGGACAGAGGAGGACGGGGGGAGACTCAATAGCATCCAGAGGCTACCCCCTCCAGAGGTAAGTACCCCCCAAAGGGCACTTTTTTTTTGTTACAAGTTTTTACATGAAAATACATATGGCAGCCTCCATATCACTCTCAAATCAGTTCTTTAACGAAAACCTGTAACATCAAAAATTTCCTCTGGGGGGTACTCACCTCGGGAGGGGGAAGCCTCAGAGTCCCAATGAGGCTTCCCACGCCGTTCTCCGTCCCTCGGGGGTCTCGCTGCAGCTCTCCGAACAGCGACGATGGAAATATTTACCTTCGCGACTCCTGCGCAGGCGCTGTGGCGGCTCTCGGCTCCGAAATAGGTGAAATACCCGATCGCCGGCGGGTCTACTCTATCCGCTGTTCGGAGGGCTGCAGCGAAAACCCCAAGGGAGGCCTAGTGCACACCGAGCGGTTTTTGGAGCGATCCGCCGGCCGCATCCGCCTGGAAAAACGCTTGGCTAATGTATTGCAATGGGATAGTGCACAACGGCGGTTTGAGGTTTTTGCCAAGCCGCAAACGCGCCTCCTGCTGCACGTTTGCGTTTTTCGGAAGCGTTTCGTCCTCAATGTAAAGTATAGGAAAAACGCAAACCGCTCTGAAAAACACTACATCAGTGCGGTTTGCCAGGCGTTTTTGTTACAGAAGCTGTTCAGTAACAGCTTTTACTGTAACAATATGTGTAATCTGCTACCCAAAAAATGCAGCCAAAACCACTAGGTGTGTTTAGAAAACCTCTCTAAACATACCTAGAATCGCTCTGAAATCAGCTCCAAAAACCGCTAGCGTTTTGTGAATCTGCTAGCGGTTTTGGTGTGCACTGGGCCGGACAGAGGACGGCGGGGGAAGCCTCATTGGGACCCTGAGGCTTCCCCTTCCGAGGTGAGTACCCCCCAAGGGAACTTTTTGATGTTACAGTGTCTCTTTAAGGCCTCTTTTCCATGAACTGTTTATAGGCGGTGAAATGCCTCTCAAACTCACAACTGCTTACTGCTGCCTGGTAACTGCTTGCTGCTGTTCGTGGAAAAGAGGCCTAAAGCCCAGCTAAACCTAAACTAGCCAATTTCTCAAAACAATCATGGCAAATAGTGGGAGGCTAGGAACACTCTAAGGCCTCCTTTCCACGGACTGTTGAACTGTGTGCTCAGCAAGCAGTTGCCAGGCTGCAGTGCAGTGAGCAGTTACCAGGCAGCAGTGAGAGTTTGAGAGACATTTCATTGCCTACCAACAGTCCGTGGAAAGAAGGCCTAAGCCAGGTCCTCGTGACTCCCCAATGGTGCATATTTTGCAGCCAACCTCACCTATGCACAGGTGGGGTAATTAGTGTCTCAGCTAGGAGGATTCCATGTAGCTGAGACACTACTTACCCCACCTATTCTGTCTGGCATGTGTGGAGGTACAAGCACTGCTACTCGGTTGGATTAAGGCCTCCTTTACACGAACTGGTAAGCTGTGTGCTCAGCAAGCAGTTACCAGGCAGAAGTAAGCAGTTATCATGCAGCAACAAGCAGTTACTAGGCAGCAGTGAGCAGTTGAGAGAGGTTGAGCAGCATTTCACTGCCTCTCAGCGATCCTTGGAAAGGAGGCCTAAATGACAGCCAGAAGGCTCATGCTGGCCAGCAGACTGGAGGCTGCACTGCCTGATGTGCACAATTTAGCTGTCTGACAGGGCGTGTATCGTGCCCACGCTAGTATGAACCCGAGCTACTTGAGTGTGGTACTGTTAGTAAATCAGCCCCATATGCAATTTACTTTTTCTCCTGAGTGTTCTCCTAGGAGATAATTTTTCAAAATCTTTTTAACCCCCCCACGACCGCGTAAGGTGGCGTGGCGGCAGCCCCAGGACCGCCTAACACCAATTGGCATCAAGTCCTGGGGCGGGGATTTGCAGGATATTGCGTGTGCCCGCGTGCATCTCCGCATAGATGATGGAGCTCCGCTCAGCCATCTGCCTCCTAGCGACGATCGCCACTAGGAGACTGTTAGACGGCAAAAGCGTTGTCTATTTACTAAGTACAACGGTGCAATCTAAGGCAGCACTGTACTGGGGACAGTCGTGTGACATGGCTGTCCCCCTGGGAGGCACTGCAGTGATCGGCTGTCATAGGCTGAATAATAAAATAACTATAATAAAAAAATAAACATTGGGGGAGCGATCAGACCCCACCAAGTTCTGTTGGTGGGGAGAAAAGGGGGGGGGGGGGGGGAATCACTTGTGCTGAGTTGTGTGGCCCTGCAGCGAGCCCTTAAAGCTGCAGTGGCCTTTTTTGTAAAAAATGGAGGTTAAAATAACTTTTCAGCATTTTTGCAATTGAAAAAAGTACCAAAACGTAGATGAAGAAGTACTATCAATATTATTCTGATCATTTTCTTGTTTGCTGGTGGCATATAAGGTATTTCATTGACAAGTTTTGAAAATGTCACCTAGGAGAAAACTCAGGAGAAAAAATGAATTGCATAAGGGCCCAGCGCACGTCCGTTGCAACACAAAGCAATTACAGTAGAGTCCCGGTTAACCAGAACTCAGGCACCCGTATAGCTAGTACAGTTGCCCCCAGTATAGCTGCCCCAGTGAAGCTAGTATAGTTGCCCCCAGTATAGTTGCCCCCAGTATAGCTAGTTTAGTTGCCCCCAGTATAGCTAGTATAGTTGCCCCCAGTATAGATGCCCCCAGTATAGTTGCCCCCAGTATAGCTAGTACAGTTGCCCCCAGTATAGCTGCCCCAGTGAAGCTAGTATAGTTGCCCCCAGTATAGATAGTGTAGTTGCCCCCAGAGCTGCCCCAGTATAGATAGTATAGTTGCCCCCAGTATAGCCAGTATAGTTGCCCCAGTATAGTTGTCCCCAGTATAGCTAGTATAGTTGCCCCCATTATAGCTGGTATAGTTGCCCCAGTATAGCTAGTATAGATGCTCCCAGTATAGCTAGTATAGCTGCCCCCAGTATAGCTAGTATAGTTGCCCCCAGTATAGCTAGTATAGTTGCTCCCAGTATAGATAGTGTAGTTGCCCCCAGAGCTGCCCCAGTATAGATAGTATAGTTGCCCCAGTATAGTTGCCCCCATTATAGCTGGTATAGTTGCCCCAGTATAGCTAGTATAGCTGCCCCCAGTATAGCTAGTATAGATGCTCCCAGTATAGCTAGTTTAGTTGCCCCCAGTATAGCTATAGATGCCCCCAGTATAGCTAGTTTAGTTGCCCCCAGTATAGCTAGTTTAGTTGCCCCCAGTATAGCTGCTCCAGGAGGGGGGAAGCAGCGCTGGAAGGAGGGGTGACAGGGATAGCGGCGGGGAGGGGGGAAAGATCCCCCCCCTCCCTCACCTGGGTCCCCTCCTTCCGCCTCTCTTCCCCTCCAAATGTCAGCGGGGGCAGCGGGCAACTTAGAGTAAGGGCGGGCGGACGGGCAGAGACTACTCACTTTACGTCTGGCTGTGTTCCAGCAGCTGGAGTGCTCCGTCGCCGTCACGTGCCTCTTCTCCGCCTCCAATGCGTGTCACAGCATTGGAGGCGGAGAAGAGGCATGTGACGGCAACCCAGCGTTCCAGCTGCTGGAACGCAGCCAGACGTAAAGTGAGTAGTCTCTGCCCGTCCGCCTGCCCTTACTCTAAGTTGCCCGCTGCCATTTGGAGGGGGAGAGAGGCAGAAGGAGGGGACCCAGGTGAGGGAGGGGGGGGATCTTTCCCCCCTCCCCGCCGCTATCCCTGTCACCCCTTCTTCCAGCGCTGCTCTTCCCCTGCTGCGGCTGCATGGGGGGTCGTGGCGACACCCCCTGGCTGGCTGTCACCCGGTGCGCCACGCCCCCCTGCGCCCTATTGTAGGAACGCTACTGCTCAGGCATCTGGTGCTGTGCCCGATTGTGCTTCCCTAAATTTAGCGCTGCCCCACATGCGCAGTATGATTCTGTCCTGTCCTTACCCCAGAGTCCACCATGGCAGCCTAGGCGGGGAATAGTAATCTACGCCACCCAGAAATGTGCCTCTGAGCATGCGCATGAGGCCCCTTTTCCACAAGCAGTTGATAGGCAGTGATAAACCCCTAAAACTCTCTCAACTGCTTACTACTGCTTGGTAAGTGCTTGCTGAGCACCCAGTTCAACTGCCCGCTGAGCACCCAGTTCAACTGCCCATGGAAATGAGCTGCTAAGGCAGCCCAATCGGACACAGCACTGGCAGTCTCAACTAACCGGCAGCATGAAGTGTTGTGATTGGCTGAATAGTGTGGGCGTAGTTTACTACAACCTATTGAGAGGCTGCTGTCCAACCAATCACGTTAGCTGAATCTCCCTATGAGGTTTCTTGCTGGGTCCCCTAAAGTAGACTAGCGCCCAAAGCTCTGTTTTGGGGGGGGGAAGGGGGGGGGGATGGGCGGAGGTTAGTGTAATTTTAGGACCAGCTGCTTGATTCCTAAGCAACTGGCAGCAGTGGGCTCGTGGAGGATCTGGGATGCCTCTGGAGCATCCACAGGCTTTCCACTACTTGGGAAAGTAGCCAACGTTGAGGTCAGTTACACAGGTATTAGTAGCAGTGCAAACATTGCATCACATCACAGAAATCAGCCTTTATTTGACCCTGTGCCACGGTGTAGTGATAGGGTCACATGCATAGCGCTGGCACCGGCTAGTGCTGGACAGGAAGTACCACACTGGGATTCATGTTGGCCTGTGCTTGCTCTTCCGTAGTGCACACTTGCTGTGTCGCCCACTGACTTGCATTACTGCATAACCCATGCAGCAGGTCCGTATCATGCGGTGATGCGCTGCAGCCTTTACGTCGCCATTGCAGGGATTTGGATACTTTCGGCACACTGCGTCACATTGCGTGAACAGTGTAATTCTCCATAGACTTGCTAGCCCTTGTGGCAGGAAAGAGGGGGTCGAAGAGTAAAGCAGGGTGATACAGTGTGCAAGTGTGTACGGGGCTTCAAACTTTGGTGCTAGTCTAGTATAGGGGACCCTGCAGGAACCTTCAAAGGGGACAGTTCTCCAATCACAGCACTTTATACAGTACAAGCCATTTTTATTGGCTGAATAGTGTGGGCATAGCTTACTACAACCTATCTGAAACCTAGGAGTTTGAGAGAGTGCCCGTCCACCCAATGACATTAGCAGAATTTCCCTATGAGGTTTCCTGCTGGGTCCCCTAAACTAGTCTAGCACCAAACCATTTCCTTTTGCTATATGTATGATTTACTTCGGGACAGCCCTGCAGCACACAGCCTTACCGCCTGGAGCCTGATTGTGACCTATCAGTGCAGTCCTGTGCCATCACCGCGACTGGCTGATCAAAGGGAAACTAGGTATCAAAACAATTGTCTCCCTGTCCTCTAGGATTGTGGCAGGTTAATTATGTGTCAGGTAATTATTAGTTTCCAGATTGGATTAGCCATGTGCAAAGAGCAGTCTAAGATACTTCCTGTTCCTGTAAAGCAGACTGTTTACTAAAATTCAGGATGCAGCCAGGGATCTGGTGACTGTGCAAGGTGACAGTTCGGTAATAGTTCGGAGCCATTGATGATATAGCCATTTTGAGTAAATTGTGAATCAATCATCGAGTAATACTGTCATTGGGGTGCTGTAGTTTTATTGGTGGGGGATTGACAGCTGCATAGCTTTGTAGCGATTCAATAGATTTGATGGTAGCAGCAGCATATCGAGGTGCTGAGCAGTGAGCACCTAAAGCCTTGTACACACCTTCAATCTTGATTGGCCAATGTTACCACTATGGATGGTGGGAAATGCCGATTTATTTATTGTTTTGATTCAGTGGAAATCCTGATTTTGGCCAGTGCTGATTACCGATTCCTCAAATTTAAAATTTACGATTATTTTTTTTAATTCTTTAATTGCCCAAATATTTCAGAGTTGACTTGGAAGTATTGGACCAATCAGAGAATGGAGAATGTTAACACGGTAATCGGAATACCATGGAAATTTTAGGCAAACAAGATTCAGGCTTACTCGCTAGTATTTGAGTCTTGTAATTGGTGTCAAAACACTCCAATTTTCGTGGAAAAAAATCAGCATTCTCTGATTGGGCTAAAATTACCAAGTTGCGGTAATCTGATTTCCGATCGGAAATACCGATTTCCAATATCCACTTAATTTCCACTTAATGCAGCCAAACCAACATATATCATCGCATGTGATGGAACGCACACAAAGCTACTGAGCATAAGCAATGCGCACCTTCATTGACTAGCATTGCGGGAGTGAACATATGCGATACTAGCCACACATTGCATGTTCTGCTTTGTAATAAGGAGATCCAGTGCAGCTGTTGAGGTCTGAATAGCTCAGTGATTTTGAACCACGCCATGTTAGAGTGTGCAAAACCGTTCCCGTTATGTATTAAAGGACATCCGAGGTGAAAATAAACTGACGAGAAAAACAATTGTATCTATCCTCCGTCTCCTAAAAATGACTTTTTAAGATATCCCACAGTTTTATTTTATATTTAAATCTACTTTTTACATTTTTAATGTTTCATTTTCTCTGCTCAATAACACCTTCATTGAAGTATGCTAGAGCTCAAATCTACGAATTATTGACCCTTTTTATCTCTTTTATGCTCTCGGAAGCCAATTACTGACAGGTAAGTGTTTTATGGCTGTAATTACTTATCAGTGAGGCTTATGCTATAGTCTGACCCAGTGTGACCCGGTTCCGACCAGGGCAGAAACTGTCACTTGTATACCTGATGTTTAACTTTTTTCAGAAAGAGAAAGAAAAAAAGGAACACAGCCTAGCTATTTGTGTGCTTGGCACGGTACATACACACAGGGCCGGATTTACCATAAGGCACTGTAGGCACGTGCCTAAAGGCGTCTGATGATGGAAAGGCTGCTAACTCAACCCTCCCTAGTGCCTCCCTCTCTCCTTCCTTATGCAGAGTCTCAAGTGGGGCATAAGTTAGAGGTTATTTACCCACCTCTCGGTATTCCACTGATGATATCTCCCTTCAGTCGCTACGTAATATTTGGTAGCCAGATGTACCCTCAATATTAAGGGACATGTAATGAGTGACAGCGGGGCCAGCTAGCAACCTTGCTGTGCGGCACGGTGGGGGTTTGTAGGTTCTTGTAGGGTGATATCTAGGGTGCCAGGACATCTGTGCCTATAGGCTCCTGTGATGTAAATCCGGGCCTGCATACACATGTCTATCTCATCATGTCACATGTCACCTCGTTGTCCCTTAAAGGGAACCTAAACGGAGAAGGATATGGATTTTTCCTTTTAAAATAATACCAGTTGCCTGAATCGCCTGCTGATCCTGTGTCTCTAATACTTTTAGCCACAGCCCCTGAACAAGCATGCAGATCAGGTACTCTGACTGAAGTCAGACTGGATTAGCTGCATGCTTGTTTCAGGGTGTGATTCAGCCACTACTGCAGTCACAGAGATCAGCTGGACTGCCAGGCAACTGGTATTGTTTAACAGGAAACATCCATATCACTCTCAGTTAAGGTTCCCTTTAAGTACCCTGAGGCCAGCTTCACATCTATTTTTTTGTGTTGCAGGGATATTGCGATGCTTCTGCAAATGACAAACATACTGTATGACCCTGCAGGAGAGTGCGTTGATGGGGTCATATGCATAGCAAGCACCCCCCCCCCCCCCCCCCGCTCAGTGACTTACTCCCTGCCAAGTTCGTCACTCGGATTTTCACTGGTCCACCCATGCGCGCTGCACCACGCTCCGTCCTTTACACAACGTGCGTCGCCCATAGACTGCCTTTACCCCAAGCACCGTGCGGTAACACGATGTTGCCCTTGTGTCGACTTGGAGACTTCCGGCGCACAGTAATTGTGAAACTCTCCATAGGCTTTCATTTCTTTTATGGCCCCTTGCGGCAAAATATTATAACGCAATGCAGGTGCCCCCTCCACCTGTGCTGATTATTGGGAGGGGGTCACCTGTGTCTTTAACCCTTTAAGCTAGCCATACATCTCGCAATTCTGATTCAATCGACAAAGCAATCGACTTTGTTAAGCAAGTGACTTCAGTATGGTTGAGCGAAAGTCGACCAACTAACTAGTGACCCACACACTACAAACGATATCCTATCATGCGATTCATCTTCACATTCAATCTGACCAATGTTATGCCTACATGCTCTGAATGCAAAAATCGATTCATAGTCGAATAAATGACATGTGAACAGTAGCTGATTCCTGTGCGATTGACCGATACCTTGTAGCACGGTGGCGTAGTGTTTAGCGCTTTTACCTTGCAGCGCTGGGTCCCCGGTTCGAATCCCAGCCAGGTCAACATCTGCAAGGAGTTTGTATGTTCTCCCTGTGTCTGTGTGGGTTTCCTCCGGGCACTCCAGTTTCCTCCCACATCCCAAAAACATACAGATAGGTTAATTGGCTCCCCCCTAAATTGGCCCTAGACTGCAACACATAGGCCCAGTGCACACCGAGCGGTTTTTGGAGCGATCCGCCGGCCACATCCGCCTCTAAAAACGCTTGTCTAATGTATTGCAATGGGATGGTGCACAATGGCGGTTTGCGGTTTTTGCCAAGCCGCAAACGCGCCTCCTGCTGCGCGTTTGCGGTTTTCGGAAGCGTTTCGTCCTGAATGTAAAGTATAGGAAAACGCAAACCGCTCTGAAAAACGCTAGTTCAGAGCGGTTTGCCAGGCATTTTTGTTACAGTAGCTGTTCAGTAACAGCTTTTACTGTAACAATATGTGTAATCTGCTACACAAAAACGCACGCAAAACCGCTAGGTATGTTTAGAAAATCTCTCTAAACATACCTAGAATCGCTCTGAAATCAGCTCCCAAAACCGCTAGCGTATTGCGGATCTGCTAGCGGTTTTGGTGTGCACTGGGCCATACACTACACAATACATACATAGACATAGGACTATGGTAGGGAATTAGATTGTGAGCTCGTCTAAGGGACAGTTAGTGACAAAACAATATATATACACTCTGTACAGTGCTGCGGAAGATGATGGCACTATATAAACAATAAATATAATAATAATAATAATAATAATAATAATAATAATAATCCTGCTCAATCGACTAAGCTGGTTGATTCGACTTGAAATCAGTCACTTTTCATCGATTGGGAATTCTGGAACACTCCAATCTATAAAATGATGGAATCAAATGGTCGATCATACAGCCAAATCGCTAGATGTATGGCTACAGGATCAAGCAGGCAAGTAGTGAGGAATTCTAGGTGATGGCCTTGGAAAAGCCTCTCCCTCAGAGGGAGACAGAAGGGTGGGAAAATAGGTAAAATGGAGAGGAAAGGTAGGGGTGGGGGTGTTTAAAGAGGACATTAACTTCCAACCAAGGGCAGCTCATAATTCTGGCACTACAGTGGTCTTGTGTGCCTCGCGGCCTGGTCATGCTGGGATTTGTAGTTTTCTACATCCTTGGGAGGCGTGCAAAGCTCCATGTTCAAGTCCAAGCGTTCTGTGCTGCTCTATGATTGGGAACTACTGCTCCCAGCACAGCAGGGTTATTTCCGGTCATACTGGTCATGTAATTGTGCACGAATATCAGCCGTAAGTTTACCCCTGGGTGTGACAGGCAAAAAGGGTGCCAGATTTTTGGGCTGTAATGTGAATCACTGCTATAGAGCCGCTAAGAGGGTTATTTGGGCACTGGTAACAGATGAAGCCCAAATCACGGAAAAAAAAAAAAAAACCACTGCAATACCTGGCAGCCAAATTGCATCTTTCCCCTGAGTACATTGTGGCCTGGAGGGGGAATAGTAATTAAAGGACAACTGTAGTGAGAAGGATATGGAGGCTGCCATATTTATTTACTTTTACACAATACCAGTTGCCTGGCTATCCTGTTGATCGTGTGCCTCCAATACTTTTAGCCATAGACCCTAAACAAGCATGCAGCAGATCAGGTGATTCTGACAGTATTGTCAGATCTGAAAAGATTAGCTGCATGCTTGTTTCTGGTGTGATTCAGACAATACTGCAGCCAAAAAGACCAGCACGGCTGCCAGGCAACTGGTATTGTTTAAAAGGAAACAAATATGGCAGCCTTCACATACCTCTCATTACAGTTTTCCTTCAATGCCGCAGGGAAATCTGCAATAGCAGGGCACAAGGTCTTGGCACAGCATGTGGGTGAGTGTAACACTTTCTCCTGACATGCAATGGGAGTTGGGTGTGGGGAGACACAGGTAAGTATGTACAGACACCACTTATTGGCAATGGTTTGGTAGAGCAGTGGCTACATATGGCAGACATACTAGTACATGAAGTGCCCCCAAAGTTGGCACATTAGCAGCGGGTGGGAGAGGGGAGCACATGCTGGTACATGTAGTCTTGCAGGACAGTACTGGAGTAGCTGGCGATGGGAAGGAGTACAGGCTGGTGTATGGGGTGTCTCCAGATTGGCACTGATGTACCAGGATGTGGGAGGGAGCTACAGGCTGTCATGCTGGTATATGTAGTTTGCCGGGTTGGAGGGAGAGTGAGAGGATAGGGTGGTGGGGCACAGCTTGGTACATGTAGTGCCTCCAGTTGTTGTTGGGAAATGGGCTGGATGTCGGAGGAGTATAGCAGGGAAGAGGGCACGGACAAAAACATTTTGGGCTGGAGGTGGGAAAAGGGAGCAGGATATGGAGGAACCTCAGATTGGTACTGGGATAGATTTGTAGTCCCAAGGCTGGAGGTGGCAGATGGGAGCAGGACAAGGTGGGAACAGAGTGGTACATGTTATGCCCCCAGATTAATTGTAAGGTCTGGAAGAGGGGCAGGATTGGCAGAGGAAGGGGGTGGAAACAGAGAGTTCCAGCCTGGTAGTGGCAGGGTGGGTGAATGTCAGCAGTGGGTATAGGTGGGCATAGACTGGTAGATGTCTCCAGGTCTCTGGCAGGGCAGAAGCTGGGGAAAGCGCAGCCAGGGTGGAGGTGGGCACAGATTGGTAGATGTGTCTTCAGGTTGGAAGTGACAGGGCTGACGGTGGGAGAAGGGCAGCAGGGGGTGGAGGTGGGCACAGTCTGGTATATGTATCCCCAGGTTGGTAGTAGCATGGGGTAGAGGTGCAGCAGGAGGTGGGCATAGGTTGGTAGAGGTGTCCTCAGGTTGGTAGTAGCATGGGGTAGAGGTGCAGCAGGAGGTGGGCATAGGTTGGTAGAGGTGTCCTCAGGTTGGTAGTAGCATGGGGTAGAGGTGCAGCAGGAGTTGGGCATAAGTTGGTAGATGTATCCTCAGGTTGGTAGTAGCAGAGCTAGAGGTGGGAGAGGGGCAGCAGGGGCTGGAGGTGAGCACAGATTAGTAGATGTATGGCCAGGCTGGTAGTAGCAGGGCTGGAGGTGGGCACAGACTGGTAGATGTATTGCTAGAATAGTAGTAGCAGGGCTGGTGGTGGGAGAGGGGCAGCAGGGGGTGGAGGTGGGCACAGACTGGTAGAGGTTGTATCCTCCAGCTGGTAGTAGCAGGTGGGAGAGGGGCAACAGAGGGTGAAGGTGGGCACAGACTGGTAGAAGATGTGTCCTCAGGTTGGTAGTGGCAGGGCTGTAGGTGGGAGAGAGGGGCAGCAGGGGGTGGGCATAGGTTGGTAGATGTGTCCTCAGGTTGGTAGTGGCAGGGCTGGAGGTGGGAGAGGGACAGCAGGGGGTTGAGGTGGGCACAGACTGGTAGATGTACCCCAGGTTGGTAAAAGCATGGGGTAGAAGTGAGAGGGGCAGCAGGGGGTAGGCATAGGATAGTAGTAGCAGGGCTGGAGGTGGGAAAGGGGCAGCAGGGGGTAGAGGTGGGCACAGACTGGTAGAAGTTGTATCCCCCCAGCTGCTAGTAGCAGGTGCTGGGAGAGGGGCGGGGTGAAGGTGGGTACAGACTGGTAGATGTTGTGTACTCAGGTTGGTAGAGGCAGGGCTGTAGGTGGGAGAGGGACAGCAAGGGGTTGAGGTGGACACAGACTGGTAGATGTATCCCCAGGTTGGTAGAAGCATGGGGTAGAGGTGAGAAGGGCAGCAGGGGGTGGGCATAGGATAGTAGTAGGGGCTGGTGGTTATCAGACTAGTAGATGTATGTATGCCCAGGGTTGGTAGTAGCGGGGCTGGAGGTGGGAGAGAGTAGCAGGGGGTAGAGGTGGGCACAGACTGGTAGAGGTTGTATACCCCCAGCTGCTAGTAGCAGGGCTGGTGGTGGGAGAGGGGTGGGGGGGGGTGAAGGTGGGCACAGTGTAGACTGGTATATGTTGTGTACTCAGGTTGGTAGAGGCAGGGGGGCTATAGTTGGGAGAGAAGGGCAGCAGGGGTGGCATAGGTTGGCAGATGTGGCCCCAGGTTGGTTGCAGCAGGGCTGGAGGTGGGGAAGGGACAGCAGGGGATGGAGATGGGCACAGACTGGTAAATGATGTTGTATGCCACAGGTTGGTAGTAGCAGGACTGGAGGTGGGAGAGGGCAGCAGGGGGTGGAGGGGGAGGAGATGGGGCACTCTCTTTCTCTCATAGCCCGGTAGGGGGAGGGAGGGGGAGGAGCAGCTCATCTCTGCAGCAGCAGCTCAGCCGGAGACTCACATGTCAGCGCTGCGGACCGGAGCTCACACTGCGGGCTCTGTGATTGCTATTTGGGGGAGTCAGGAGAGCAATTTGGGGTCTATGGGCGCTGGATCTACAGAAGCCAACTGTGTTTCGGTCAATGTGGATGAAGTGGAGTGTCCATAAAGTTACGGGGAGTCGGAAGACGTTATAGGAGGTCAGAATAAGTTCTAGGGGCTAAGACAAACTTTCG
The DNA here is from genome assembly GCF_040937935.1 of Hyperolius riggenbachi. Lineage (NCBI taxonomy): Eukaryota > Metazoa > Chordata > Amphibia > Anura > Hyperoliidae > Hyperolius > Hyperolius riggenbachi. The sequence continues at coordinate 200,064,826 of NC_090656.1, forward strand.
GGGGCTTTAATAGAAGCTGCGAGGGCTGAGAAGACCTCTTTGGAGTACAGAAGCAGTTTTAGAGGTTCGGCAGAAGTTTTTGAAAGCCAGAGGTAGTTTTCAGTTAAAGTAAGAAAAACGTTTTGGTTTGGTAGCAAAATTATCTTTTTCCTCTTCAGAATCAACTGAAGATTTGAAGGATCTGAAAGAAGTTTTAGAAGTTTGGCAGAAGTTACAGGAGGAGAGCAGCAGAAGGTTTTTGTGGGTCGGAACAGTTACAGCTGTCCAGCAGATGGAGGGTCTTTGAGAATTGGCAATTTGGGGTCCAGCAGGGGGTGACCCAGGGGGCAAGAGGTGTTCAGTGAAGGGATTAGCCATAGAAGACCCTGGAAGAGACAAGAGGGGATATAACGGGGGTCTTCATAGGGGGTGAGATTTAGAGGCGGTGGTCTCAAGGGGGAATTCAGGTAAAGTGGGGAAGATGGAGAAAGAGTTGAGTGCATAGTCCATAGGTTCCAGAAAAAAGGAGTATATAACACCAGATCCTGTAAAGGAGAGAGGGTTTATTCTGTACATTAAGGACTGGTGTCTCTAGGAGGTGGAGAGAGGGGTCTTTACAAAGAGGACAGGGGTATTTATAAGGTAGAATGTCCAACATAGAGGACTCCGCAGGGGTGGGTCAGTAGTACAGGTGGGGGCGGGTGGGGAATCCTAATTAACCTGGACAGAAAAAGGAATTCCCTGGAGGTGGATTACAACTGATTTAGTGGAGTGAAGGACCTTCACCAGAGTGCCCCCTGTAGGGAACCCAGGGGTGGATCACCAGAAGACACACCACCAAGGCATTCTCCACTATGGGGTCTTTAGGGGCCCCCCTTCCATTCTTCCTGCTCCTGCTGCCTGTTTGCACCTCTGCACACCCCTCCACCCGGACTCACACCCGTAAGTACCTGAACCATGTGCCTGTGATGCCAATCATTGATCTTCTGCATTAAGGCTGGACAAGTCCCAGGAGGCAGGTGTACCTTAATAATCATAGCTAGCCCCTGACTTTAGAGTTTTTCTGTGTTGTCCTGGCTGCCTGTTTTCCCTCGGGACACCTATCGGATGCAAACATTCACTCCATTAGTCATTTCCAATCACCAGTCTTATAAGTACTATTTAAGAGTGGAAAGTCTCTTTAAATGGATTCCAAGAATGGAGTAGTCATGTGATAGGGATAAATTGTATGGGTTTCTGGTTTCCTCCCAAACCTTCTAAGTTTATGGTATATTTACGTTTGCGCTGTATGTGACGGTATGGGGAGTCCATTAAGAATACTGGAGCATCTGCGAAATTCTTTTTTTATATTTAAAATTCATTTATTTCTATTCTGCTTCCAAATTTTCTTAAAGCGGGGATGATTTAGGTATGCTTGTCCCGTTATCTCTACTGTCCCATAGCCTCCTCTGGCTGGGAGCTCTCTGATTGACTGCAATTGAATACTTTGGTTGGCTTGAGTGAAAACGAAGTTTCATGTGACTGCCTGGACACTGCTGGACTCTGTAACATGACCTGCTACACATAATGCAATTTTCACTTCGTATTTGTACTAGTGATCAGATCGATATTCAGATCTGATGCCGATTGAATGTAGAAATCTAGCCTACGCGCTTATCTGATTGTTTTGACTACTGATCAGATTTCCAATCATTTTTCCGATTGAGTATTGATCGATAGCCAATATTTTGATCATCATTTTCCAGCACGACCGATTTGCTTCCGATCGAGAAACAGACCAGTTGTGAACTTCAGATTGGTCGCTGGCAGGCTGTATATTTTTATAGGATCTGATAAGGTTCTCCATCGGAAATAAGTTTTGAAGTGCAAATTGCAGTGTGCGTACCAGCCGTTATAAGGAGATAATTGGACAGACATTAGATTGGGGTGGAGCGAAAGGAGATGCCCACCGCTAGCATCCCATCATTGGAGCAATGAAGGGCTCACGCATGTAGCATCAGAAAATTAGAGACACCCTCTAATAACGAGTTGGTCTACCTTTTCACAGCCGAAATTCCTCTTGGCATGAACTCAACAAAATGCTGATACCGTTGCTGAGGAATGCTGGCCCATGCTGACATAATAGCATCTCTAAGTTGGGTCAGACTGGATGGAGGCGTTTCCAAGCTTTGAAGTGATCTTTCAACTTCGTCCCACAAATGCTCAATAGTATTGAGGTCCGGTGACTGAGCTGGCCATGGAAGCAGGTTAAACTCTGACTGATGTTCCTCAATTCAATTTGATACTGATCGCCATTCACCTCTCTCGTTAACCAGCCTTTTTACACTAGAATAGTCCTTATCACTTGAAGTTTTTTTTTCAACTGCCGCTCTCTATACACCCGAGATACTGTTGGGCAAGAAAATCTTAATGGTGGCCACTAATAATCCAATCCTTTTCATCCAATCTTTATTATTATTATTTAGTATTTATATAGCGCCGACATATTACGCAGCACTGTACAATGTGTGTATCTATCTATCTATCTATCTATCTATCTATCTATCTATATATATATATATATATATATATATATATCTTGTCACTAACTGTCCCTCAAAGGAGCTCACAATCTAATCCCTACCATTGCCATATGTCTATATTATGTAGTGTAAGTACTGTAGTCTAGGGCCAATTTTTTTAGGGGGAGCCAATTAACGTATCCGTATGTTTTTGGAATGTGGGAGGAAACCGGAGTGCCCGGAGGAAACCCACACAGACACGGAGAGAACATACAAACTCTTTGCAGATAGTGCCCTGGCTGGGATTCGAACCAGGGACCCAGCGCTGCAAGGCGAGAGAGCTAACCACTACGCCACTGTGCTGCCCCAATCTTACCATTTCTATCTAATATAAGGGAACTGCCTATAGTATCCAATTAATATATTCCACCAGTTTACTCTTCTACTACATAGATTTGGTAAGACTGGATGAAAAAGATTGGATCATTAGTGGCCACCATAAAAGAGCCATCGTTTCAGAGATGCTAGCACCAGCTCTTCCTGCGCAGACGATCATCCCTTGTTCAAAGTCACATATATTTTTCATCTTACCCATTTTCACAACTTCTGTGATAGCGAATGGTCTGTAGCTAACCGTTCCTTATGTATGCAACTCTGCGTTGGTACGTCACTCTACGTCATTGTTGGACTGGTTTACTTAAGGGGTGTCTCTAATTTTTGGGGCCATGCAGTGTATGTGCAGTATATGTGTTCCTGTGTCTCAGCTCGCCACACGCCATCCCCTGTTCACATGTATGTGCATCCTGTCATTGCACGCCTCTCCCGCATGACTTTGTTGGTAAACATTCATTGGATGAGCCATGGGAGCTGCAGGGGTTTCCCAGGAAAGGGTTAATCTCCTCTCAGCCAGTCACAGGAGGGGGGCTCTCTCAGCTCATTAAGTTAAACCTGTCAGTAAAACAGTTTATTCAGACTGGCATAAGGGGGCAATAAAAGGCCTTGCAATAATCTGCTGCATACTGCTTGCTCTAGCAGAGTTCCTCATCCACTCCCAAAGTTCATCAGTGCGCGCAAATCCTCCACACCCCCCTAAATCAGTCATTTGCCAGGACCCGCAATGTATTGTGGGAAGTGATGAGGATCACCCCTATTTTGTATGGGCGTTTGGGGGTGATCGAGGGAATAAAGGACAACTGAAGTCAGGAATATGGAGGCTTCCACATTTATTTCCTTTCGATTAATACCAGTTGCCTGGCTGTCATGGTGATCTTTCTGGCTTGTTTTAGGCGTGTCATACCCAGTGCACACCAAAAAGCGCTAGCATAATTGCAAACGCTTAGCGCTTTTTTTAAGGTGATTCTAGACATGTGCCTAGCGATTTTCTAAGCATGCCTAGCATTCTTTGGAGCGTTTTGGTGTAGCGTTTTTTTTATATTTTGTTACAGTAGAGCTGTAACTGAACAGCTTCTGTAACAAAAACACCTGGAAAATCGCTCTGATCTAGTGCTTTTCAGAGCGATTTTCCACTTTCCTATACTTAAAGGGAACCAGTGACAAACTAAAGAAAAGCTTTTATACATACCTGGGGCTTCCTCCAGCCCCAAACGCACGGATCGCTCCCACGCCGCCATCCACCGATGCCTGCAACTACGAGAACCGGCTCCCGTCACTGACGTCATTGGAGCCAGCTACGCAGGAGAAGTGCGCCCTCTACAAATCTCTCCAGCGGCTGATGCAGAGATACGTAAAGAGCACACTTCTCCTACGCTAGACTGGCTCCCACTGACGGAAGAGCGAGGAGCCGGTTCTCGTAGCTGCGGGCAGCGGAGGACAGCGGCGTGGGAGCGATCCGTGCGTATGGGGCTGGAGGAAGCCCCAGGTATGTATAAAAGCTTTTCTTTAGTTAGTCTTTGGTTCTCTTTAACATTGAGGCAGAAACGCCTCAGAAATCAGCAGAAATGCTGCAGGACCCGAGTTTGCGTCTTTCTAAAAAAGCACCTCGCTCTGGTGTGCACCATCCCATTCAAATACATTAGCTAAGTGCTTTTTGAAGCGCAAGCGTTTTAAAAAGCGCCCAGAAGTGCTATTGATGTGCACCAGCCCTGGTTCAGGCGTATCTGAATCACACGCCTGAAACAAGCATGCAGCTAATCCAGTCAGACTTCTGTCAGATCACCTGATCTGCTTGCTTGTTTCAGGGTCTATGACTGAAAGTATTAAAGAGACTCTGTACTAAAAAAAAATGTCCCCTGGGGGGTACTTACCTCGGGAGGGGGAAGCCTCAGGGTCCCAATGAGGCTTCCCCCTCCATGGTAGCTGCAGGCAGGCAAGCGCTGGCTCCCCCGAAGTGTCCCGCAATCCTGGCTCGACAAACCTGACAAGCCTTGATATATTTACCTTCCCTTGCTCCAGCAGGAGCGCTGTTGCGGCTCTGCGCACGGAGATAGGCGGAAATAGCCGATCTCTGTCGAATCCGCTCTACTACGCAGGAGACTTGCGCCTGCGTAGTAGAGCGGACCGATAGCGACCGGCTTTTTCCGCCTATCTCGGAGCGGAGAGCCGATCCTGCGCTGGAGCCGGGAAGGTAATTATTTACATCCCCGTTGTTCAGGGAGCTGTATTGCAGGACCCAGGAGGACGGGGGAAGCCTCAATAGGATCCGGAGGCTTCCCTCACCCCAGGTGAGTATCCCCCAGGGGAACTTTTTTTAGTTACAGGTTTTCTTTAATGGCAGAGGATCGATCAGCAGGACAGCCAGGGAAGATGCATTGTTTAAAAGGAAATAAATATGGCAGCCTCTATATCCCTCGCGCTTTATGTTCCCTTTGAAGCAAGATTGAAGCATCCTTTAAAATAAAGTCAGATGCTCACCTATGGAGAGGGAAGATTAGAGCTCATTGAGCCTTCCTAAACCTCTCTCTCGTTTTCCTCATCCTAGTGCTTTCCCCAGTTCAAATTTGCCACCTCCGAGAAGCATAACTCGGGGAGGCAGAGGCATGATGGGATTTGTAGTTTTGCCACAGCTGGAGTGCCAAGGTTAGCCATCACTGCTGTATGAGATCCAGAGCTTCCCTTCTCCATCAGTAAGTAACTTGACTTGTTTTTTTTTTTTTTAAAATACACTTCAGTGTTACTTTAAAGTGTAACTGTCGGGCATAAAATAAAAAATCTATTACTTATTTTTATCTGGTAAACAAGTAATAAGGATGCTAACCAGGCAATCCAAACGTTAAAATCCCTATTACTTTTCTTGTTGATAATCATTCCCCAGTTTACCTGACTCTTATTTGGTACACAAAAAGGAAGTTGCAGGGCATGCTGGGTTGTCCTTTTTTGCTTCTCTACTTCCTCTCAGACTTAACTAATGCAGCCTGATTGGCTGAAGCCTCTTTCCCTCTCTATTCTGGGGCTTCAAAGTGCTCCAAATGAATTGTGTTGATCTCAGCAGAGTTTAGGAAACGTCTGTGTGGGAGTGTACTCTTTCCTCTCTCCCCCTCCCAACTTCACCGGGAGAATGAGAGGACTGGGAAGGCATTTACACTGGCAAATGCAAAAACGCTAGTGCTAAGCCATTAGCACGGTAAAATCACTGCACAATCTCACGATTTTTGAGCGATGGCGATTAGTGCTTTTTAGCATTCTAATGGTGATTGCTCTAGAATCGCGGTGAAATGCTGCAAGTTGCGTGTTTTGCGATTGCTGCTAATCGCAAATTGCCCACGATCAGAGGCAATTGCGGCAGTGTTAAAGTTTTATTGCACTAGCGCTTTAAAAGGGGATCACCCGCTATCCACCCCAGTGTGAATGGGATCCAGAGACTTTCCTCTACATAGGTAAGTATCGATTATTTTTTTCGATTTGATCTCTTTTCTGAAGTGGCCGGTTGGAGCCATCTCTGCTGCTTATTATATGTTAAGCTGCCAGTTACTGGTCCTGTTGGTAATTTTTTTTTTTTATACCAGCAGCAATAAAACATGTGTGCTTTTCTCCTGGAGGACACAAAGCGCATAAGCTTGCCTCTGATCAGTACATGGTGATTTTCACGGGGAAAAAAGTTATGTGGTCATAAATGCCAGACTAAACGGGTGGCTTTTCAGTTTTGATTTAAATGTGTCCAGGGTTAGAGCTGTCTTGATTGGGTGTGGCAAGGCGTTCCAAAGGGTAGGGGCAGCATGACAGAAAGCTCTGGTTCCAAAGGTTTTTAATTGGACTCTGGGGATGGTCAGCATTTTGGACTAGCTGCAGAGGAAGGCATGAACTAGCGTTGGAAGATCCTCTGAAGGAACGAGGTGCTTAATCTTTGCAGTATTTCTTAGGTTAAAGAAGGAAGGTTTCACAACAGCAATGGCAAAGACTCCTGCTACACCATAATAAGTACTATTTTAATTATTTATAACTATAGATCCCTGAAGAAAGGAGGCAATTGTTATTGTTAAAGCACTAGAGGTGTCTGTGCAGAGGGTCTCCAGTATCTCCACAGTATAGCACTGAAGGTGTCTGTGCAGAGGGTCTCCAGTCTCTCCACAGTACAGCACTGGAGGTGTCTGTGCACAGGGTCTCCAGTCTCTCCACAGTATAGCACTGGAGGTGTCTGTGCACAGGGTCTCCAGTCTCTCCACAGTGTAGCACTGGAGGTGTCTGTGTAAAGGGTCTCCAGTCTCTCCACAGTATAGCACTGGAGGTGTCTGTGCAGAGGGTCTCCAGTCTCTACACAGTATAGCACTGAAGGTGTCTGTGCAGAGGGTCTCCAGTCTCTCCACAGCATAGCACTAGAGGTGTCTGTGCAGAGGGTCTCCAGTCTCTCCACAGTATAGCACTGGAGGTGTCTGTGCAGAGGGTCTCCAGTCTCTCCACAGTATAGCACTGGAGGTGTCTGTGCAGAAGGTCTCCAGTCTCTCCACAGCATAGCACTAGAGGTGTCTGTGCAGAGGGTCTCCAGTCTCTCCACAGTATAGCACTGGAGGTGTCTGTGCAGAGGGTCTCCAGTCTCTCCACAGTATAGCACTGGAGGTGTCTGTGTAGAGGGTCTCCAGTCTCTCCACAGTATAGCACTGGAGGTGTCTGTGCACAGGGGCTCCAGTCTCTCCGCAGTGTAGCACTGGAGGTGTCTGTGCAGGGGGTCTCCAGTCTCTCCACAGTGTAGCACTGGAGGTGTCTGTGTAGAGGGTCTCCAGTCTCTCCACAGTATAGCACTGGAGGTGTCTGTGCAGAGGGTCTCCAGTCTCTCCACAGTATAGCACTGGAGGTGTCTGTGCACAGGGTCTCCGGTCTCTCCACAGTACAGCACTGGAGGTGTCTGTGTAGAGGGTCTCCAGTCTCTCCACAGTATAGCACTGGAGGTGTCTGTGCACAGGGGCTCCAGTCTCTCCACAGTGTAGCACTGGAGGTGTCTGTGCAGAGGGTCTCCAGTCTCTCCACAGTATAGCACTGGAGGTGTCTGTGTAGAGGGTCTCCAGTCTCTCCACAGCATAGCACTAGAGGTGTCTGTGCAGAGGGTCTCCAGTCTCTCCACAGTATAGCACTGGAGGTGTCTGTGCAGAGGGTCTCCAGTCTCTCCACAGTATAGCACTGGAGGTGTCTGTGTAGAGGGTCTCCAGTCTCTCCACAGTATAGCACTGGAGGTGTCTGTGCACAGGGGCTCCAGTCTCTCCACAGTGTAGCACTGGAGGTGTCTGTGTAGAGGGTCTCCAGTCTCTCCACAGTATAGCACTGGAGGTGTCTGTGCAGAGGGTCTCCAGTCTCTCCACAGTATAGCACTGGAGGTGTCTGTGCAGAGGGTCTCCAGTCTCTCCACAGTATAGCACTGGAGGTGTCTGTGCACAGGGGCTCCAGTCTCTCCACAGTGTAGCACTGGAGGTGTCTGTGCAGAGGGTCTCCAGTCTCTCCACAGTATAGCACTGGAGGTGTCTGTGCAGAAGGTCTCCAGTCTCTCCACAGCATAGCACTAGAGGTGTCTGTGCAGAGGGTCTCCAGTCTCTCCACAGTATAGCACTGGAGGTGTCTGTGCAGAGGGTCTCCAGTCTCTCCACAGTATAGCACTGGAGGTGTCTGTGTAGAGGGTCTCCAGTCTCTCCACAGTATAGCACTGGAGGTGTCTGTGCACATAGGCTCCAGTCTCTCCGCAGTGTAGCACTGGAGGTGTCTGTGCAGGGGGTCTCCAGTCTCTCCACAGTGTAGCACTGGAGGTGTCTGTGTAGAGGGTCTCCAGTCTCTCCACAGTATAGCACTGGAGGTGTCTGTGCAGAGGGTCTCCAGTCTCTCCACAGTATAGCACTGGAGGTGTCTGTGCACAGGGTCTCCGGTCTCTCCACAGTACAGCACTGGAGGTGTCTGTGTAGAGGGTCTCCAGTCTCTCCACAGTATAGCACTGGAGGTGTCTGTGCACAGGGGCTCCAGTCTCTCCACAGTGTAGCACTGGAGGTGTCTGTGCAGAGGGTCTCCAGTCTCTCCACAGTATAGCACTGGAGGTGTCTGTGTAGAGGGTCTCCAGTCTCTCCACAGCATAGCACTAGAGGTGTCTGTGCAGAGGGTCTCCAGTCTCTCCACAGTATAGCACTGGAGGTGTTTGTGCAGAGGGTCTCCAGTCTCTCCACAGTATAGCACTGGAGGTGTCTGTGTAGAGGGTCTCCAGTCTCTCCACAGTATAGCACTGGAGGTGTCTGTGCACAGGGGCTCCAGTCTCTCCACAGTGTAGCACTGGAGGTGTCTGTGTAGAGGGTCTCCAGTCTCTCCACAGTATAGCACTGGAGGTGTCTGTGCAGAGGGTCTCCAGTCTCTCCACAGTATAGCACTGGAGGTGTCTGTGCAGAGGGTCTCCAGTCTCTCCACAGTATAGCACTGGAGGTGTCTGTGCAGGGGGTCTCCAGTCTCTCCACAGTATAGCACTGGAGGTGTCTGTGCAGAGGGTCTCCAGTCTCTCCACAGTATAGCACTGGAGGTGTCTGTGCAGAGGGTCTCCAGTCTCTCCACAGTATAGCACTGGAGGTGTCTGTGCAGGGGGTCTCCAGTCTCTCCACAGTGTAGCACTGGAGGTGTCTGTGTAGAGGGTCTCCTGTCTCTCCACAGTATAGCACTGGAGGTGTCTGTGCAGAGGGTCTCCAGTCTCTCCACAGTATAGCACTGGAGGTGTCTGTGCAGAGGGTCTCCAGTCTCCACAGTATAGCACTGGAGGTGTCTGTGCACAGGGTCTCCGGTCTCTCCACAGTATAGCACTGGTGGTGTCTGTGCAGTGGGTCTCCAGTCTCTCCACAGTATAGCACTAGAGGTGTCTGTGTAGAGGGTCTCCAGTCTCCACAGTATAGCACTGGAGGTGTCTGTGTAGAGGGTCTCCAGTCTCCACAGTATAGCACTGAAGGTGTCTGTGCAGTGGTTCTCCAGCCTCTCCACAGTATAGCACTGGAGGTGTCTGTGTAGTTGGTTTCTAGTATCTGAGATCCTCAGTAATAACAGAAATGACCCAATCCAGGAGGAGGGGGCATCACCCGCAGTTCGGAAGTTTTGAGGGCAGCAGTTGGTAGGTAGCGCAAACTCTGGGAAGCTTTGTATTATTTATCTTCTGAAGTAACTTGGATTCATTTAGATTTAAAAAAAAATGTTCATCTTGATAAGAAATGGGGCCTGGGGAATACTGAACACAGTGACATTGGAGCTGTATGTTATAAAACAGAGCAAGAGCGGCACATACAATAGCCGTGTGATGTGGGCTGCCTGTTCCCAGAAATGATACTGTGACCAGATCATTCTGGAATATTCCCTTATAGGTCACAGTCCGAGGACTACACAGTAGGCACTGACGAGCTGCAGGTTGGGCATCAGGGCCATAAAGGTTTCTCCATTTTTAAAGCAGACTTCAATTTCTGTAATCAAAAGGAGGGTTCTACAGTCCTGGCCAAAAGTTTTGAGACTGTCAAAAATATTAGTTTTCACAAAGTTTGCTGCTAAACTGCTTTTAGATCTTTGTTTCAGTTGTTTATGTGATGTACTGAAATATAATTATAAGCACTTCATACGTTTCAAAGGCTTTTGTTGACAATTACATGAGATTTAAGCAAAGAGTCAGGAATTGCAGTTTTGGCCCTTCTTTTTCAGGACCTCTGCAATTCGACTAGGCATGCTCTCAATCAACTTCTGGGCCTAATCCTGACTGATAGCAACCCATTCTTTCATAATCACTTTGAGTTTCTCTGAATTAGTTGGTTTTTGTTTGTCCACCCGCCTCTTGAGGAATAACCACAAGTTTTCAATGGGATTAAGATCTGAGGAGTTTCCGGGCCATGGACCCAAAAGTTCAACATTTTTGGCAAAATTGTGAGTGAGCCCACTCCCTTGGATGAGAACCAACCCCACACAGGAATGGTCTCAGGATGCTTTACTGTTGGCATGACACAAGATTGATGGTAGCGCTCACCTTTTCTTCTCCTGACAAGCCTCTTTCCAGATACCCTAAACAATCGGAAAGGGAATATGACTTTGCCCCAGTCCTCAGCAGTCCATACTTTCTGCAGAAGATCAATCTGTCCCTGATGTTTTTTTGGGGAGAGAAGTGGCTTATTTGCTGCCCTTCTTGACACCAGGCCATCTTCCAAAAGTCTTCGCCTCATTGTGCGTGCAGATGCGCTCACTCCTGCCTACTGCCATTCCTGAGCAACCTTTGCACTGGTTGCACTCCGATCCCACAGCTGAATCCTCTTTGAGGCCTGGTGCACACCAAAAACCGCTAGCAGATCCGCAAAATGCTAGCAGATTTTGAAACGCTTTTTCTTATTTTTCTGTAGCGTTTCAGCTAGCATTTTGCGGTTTTGTGAAGCGTTTTTGGTGTAGTAGATTTCATGTATTGTTACAGTAAAGCTGTTACTGAACAGCTACTGTAACAAAAAACGCCTGGCAAACCGCTCTGAAGTGCCGTTTTTTAGAGCGGTTTGCGTTTTTCCTATACTTAACATTGAGGCAGAAACGCATCCTAAATCCAAAATCTGCAGCAGCCCGGGAGTATGCGTTTCTGCAAAACGCCTCCCGCTCTGGTGTGCACCAGCCCATTGAAATACATTACCCTAGCGGATCCGCACCCGCAAGCAGATCGCAAACCGCAGCCGAACCGCTCTGGTGTGCACTAGGCCTAGGAGACGATCCTGGCGCTTGCTGGACTCTCTTGGACGCCCTGAAGCCTTCTTAACAAGAATTGAACCTCTTTCCTTGAAGTTCTTGATGATCCTATAAATTGTTGATTTAGGTGCAATCTTAGTAGCCACAATATCGTTGCCTGTGAAGTCATTTTTATGCAACGCAATGATGGCTGCATGCGTTTCTTTCCTGGTTAACAATGGAAGATCAATGATTTCAAGCATCAACCTCCTTTTAACATGTCTGCCATTCTAACCCAATCAGCCTGACATGATGATCTCCAGCCTTGTGCTCGTCAACATTCTCACTTGAGTTAACAAGACGATTACTGAAATGATCTCAGCAGGTCCTTTAATGACATCAATGAAATGCAGTAGAAAGGTTTTTTGGGGATTCAGATAATTTTCATGGCAAAGGAGGACTATGCAATTCATCTGAACACTCTTCATAACATTCTGGAGTATACGCAAATTGCTATTATAAAAACTTTAGCACCAACTTTTCTCATTTCCAATATTTTTGACAGTCTCAAAACTTTTGGCCAGCACTGTACAGACTTGATGCTTGGTATCATGTTCTGCGAGGAGGAAGTGAGGGCAAATGTGTGAACAGCAACGTAGGCCACTGGAATTGGAGGCCCACCTGTACACACTTCAGTTTTCTGACTGATATGATCAGGAATATTTTGTTCAATCAAGATCTCATGGCCCTAGGACCCTTTCACACAGTGGTGGTGGTGCGATGTGGCAAATTGCTGCAATGCTTCCGCAGGGCAATGAAAACCTATGGGAAAAACACCTCACCTGCGTTGCGGTGCACCGGAAGTTCTCAATCTGACGCGCTTCCAAAACTACATTACCACGTGTACCTGTGTTGGACCGGAAGTCATGGAAGACAATGGCAACACATTTCTTTTTTAAAAAGATGGCGACGCTCATGAGCTGAACACAGCGTATTTTTGCGTATTTTTACAATACGCTTCTGTGCACTTCAGTTTATCAAAAACAGGAAGTGACTGCAAGGGCGTGTCACTTTCTGTTTGGCCTGATGCTGTATTCCCTGAAGGTCTGTTTTTGGCAGTGCAGTGCACTGTTGATGCCAATTTGCAGTGTAAAACCGGCCTCAAACCTTTTATACGCTTTAGACAGAACTCCGCAAAGGCAGCTTGTTGGGGCACCGTTGGCCAAGAATAAAGCGTTTGTACACGTGTCCCCAAGTTTGCTTAGGACCTGAGCTCACTAACGCAATTTTGTCCACTTTTCAGCAATACATCAATGTTACAGATGCTGAAGAGCAGACAGAAGTGAACACAACTGCGCAGGGCTGTGGAGTCGGAGTCGGAGCAATTTTGGGTGCCTGGAGTCGGTGTTTTCATAAACTTTGGGGTCGGATGATTTTTGTACCAACTCCACAGCCCTGCAACTGCGTTAGTGGGCTCAGGCCCTAAGAGAGTAAAGGTGCGTACACACATGCGACTATAGTCGTTTGTAACGATCGTTCCCCGATCTTTACCAACGACGATCGTTACAAAAAACGAACCACCGACTATTAAGGCAAACGACGAACGAGCCAAATCGCTACAAAAGAAAGTTCTGTCTCGGCGGATTTTAACCAACGACGATCGTTTGCAAAAGTAGTACATCGTTGGAAACGGTCGTTCGTACCAGGCTGGACATGCGCATTTCACTATTTCTCCGTGAAACTTCTCATTTTTATGCGCAGGCGCAATAGTTGCTTTATGTGATGTAACGTTCGTTCTAACGATCAGATCGTTACACACCTTTTAAAACTAACTTTACTTAGGTCGTTCTTTCATCAATTAAAAGTTTGTTCGTCGTTCTCAACGAACGATCATTGTCGCATGTGTGTACGTAGCATTAGTGGCAGAACCAAACACGTTAATTTTGGTGCTGTCATGCCAGTCTCTGCTGCTCGGTGGTCAATATTTGGGACTACCCATTTGGCTGTGACATAGCTAAAACTCCTGGCATGTTTTTGTTTTGTGTGTTTGTTTTTTTTCTTCAGTTTTGGAAGGTTTATTTGGACACTGATACCATTTGGCTCTGAGGGTGAACATAACAGGAGCCGAATACCTGTTAGGGCTGGTTCACACTGGAGGCAATTGTGATGCACTTGCCGATTGCCGGCGATCAGAACAGCAGTTAGGGCCCTTTCCACTGGCTGTGTTGCAATCCATTTTTCCGATTACATGCGTTTTATGAATCACAAGGATAGGGCGAATAAACTGTAAAGTGTGGTGACCCTATTCCAGCGCTGCGTTTGGAGAACATCTGTTTTCCAGAGTGATTTCCTTTCCAATGTTCGATGTAGTGCAACGCTATTAGATGTCCATCTTCCGCCACTCCTACCCTTCCCTTGATCCACCTAGATTTTGCTTCCTGTGCCATCCATACTTTTGATCGCTTTTTGGGCGTTATAGGAATCTCCATCTGATTCGATCAGAGTGATCGAATCTGCAGAGAATCGAATGGGCAAATCAATGTGTGGATCGGCACCATTAGTCAGTGCAGTGGTCATAATTTAGGTTTACAACTGTGCAGGCAATAATATTTCATCAGAAAAGAAAGCCAAGAAAAATCAATGCAAACACAAATTGTCATTCCAAAAACACACAGAAATGTATACAATCACACAAGACAGAAAAAAACGCACTAAAAATCACATGCATATGCATTTTCATTTTCAGGCCCCATTCACACTATAAATCGCTAAACGCCAAGGAAAACGCTGAGCTTTTTTCTGGCGTTTTTTCTCCGTAGGGTTTTCAGCGTTTTTCACTGTATGAGATGGCGCTTTTCAGAGTTTTGTAGCGATTTGCTTTTAGCTCTCCCATACAGGAAATGGCCGCAAGACAGGAAACAGAGGTGTTTTATGGGTAATCTGCTCTGTCTTGTGGGTAATCTGCAATATTTACTGAGGAAATGCGCTGGAAAAATGCTGAGGATTGTGAACAGCCCAGCGCTTTTGGGGCGATTTTAAAGCGCTCCCATCTTTAACATTGAAGCGCTAATCGCTCAAAATCGCTCAGAAATGGTGCAGGCTGCAAGTTAGCGTTTCAGCAAGGGAAAGAAAAACGCAAAATGCTTAAATGAGAACAGCCACGTTGACTTTACATTGCACAAGCGCTTTTCAAAACGCTAGCGATTTCCACTGATGCAGAAATCGCCTGAAAAGCGCTCTATTGTGAAAGGGCCCTTAGTGGAAAAAAGCCCTTAAAGGATAGCTGAAGTTTGAGGAAGTTGGAGGCTGCCATAATCATTTCATTTTAAACAATACCAGTCGCCTGGCTGTTCTGCTGATCTCTTTGGCTGCAGTAGTGTCTGAGTCACACACCTGAAACAAGCATGCAGCTAATCTTGCCAGGTTTCAGTCAGAGCACCTGATCTGCATGCTTGTTCAAAAATGTATGAGAGGTGGAAGATCATCGGGACGCCAGGCAACTCGTATTGTGTCACAGGAAATAAATATGGCAGACTCCACTTCAGGACTCTTGTAACACAGGAGGTTAGGAGGGATTACTATCAAGGGTGGTGGGTTAGGTGTGGCGAAGGAGGTTATCTTTAGTTTGGATGGTAACTATCAGCCAGAGGACGGGATAAATGACGAGACTGCCACCAAACTCTGTGATTAAATTAACACATTCCGGAAATGCATAGTTCCCAGAGGACAGTTTGTGCAGTGTTGAGTTTGGATTTTAGACCAGGGTTACTGATCACATGCAATTAGCTTCTGTTTAAAAAAGACTGTCCTGTATTTTGGCAACCCTGCGAGAGCTTTCAGGCATGCTGTTATAGCCCTGGTGTCTGCAAAGAGGAATAAGTGGCCGCTTTTGGCCTATGCAGGTAAAAATGACTCCTGCAGGAAGATGTTAATTTCTGGGCAGTCCCTACTCCACAAAGAATGCAGATTAAAGTCTTTTGGAGCACTGATCAGGGCCGTTTCTTGGGCAGGGCGACTGCCCGGGGCACAGATCTGCAAGTAGAAGCGGGACGCAGGCAGAAGCTCCGCTAGGGAGCTGGTGACAAGCAGTGCAGCCAAATGGAAGATTACCAGCGCGATCACCTTCCTTGACTCCTTCTGGGCTGCCTGCGTCTGACGTCAAGTTATCATCACTTTACCACCGTGTGATGACACCTGATGTCCTGTAGCGGTACTGCAGGCTGTCAGTGTGCGGCGCCCATGGAGGAGTCGGCTTTCCGGGCTCTTTTCGCCTGTGTTTTCCTGGTCCCTGCATCTTCCTGTATAAGCGGCTGGTCACTAGTAAGTAGGCAGATGTACTTACCTGTGGCTGTGTGACTGTCCCTAAAGCGTAAGGGTTCGCGAGTCCACGGAGGTGGGGAGGAAGGGGGCGCAATTTTCTTCACCCTCGCCCTGGGTGCAATTTAGCCTAGAAACTGCCCTGGCACTGATCTTTTATTTGTAGCTATTTCAGTGCTCTGGGCTTTTTCACACTAGTGAGTTTTGTTACCCTGTTTTACTGCAGTGTAACGCTACACCAATGAAATTCTATGGGGCATTTCACATCTGGCGCGATGCGTTGCATCGGAAGTCCTCATCAATTGAGGACTTGTGGGTGACGCTGGAGCATCCTCGTGTTGGTGTCCAACATACGCGGTGACGTGCGGTGACTAGAAGTCATGTAAGTCTATGGCGTCGCACATATTTTAAGCTGCTCGCCAAACCTATTCCCGTCATCCATGAGTAGAAGCGTATTTTGACAATACACTTCCATGCAATTCTTACCTCGGCCACAGGAAGTGAGCGCTAGACAGCCTCACTTTCTGCTTGGATTGCAGCCAGAAGGGAAATGACCACGGCAATGCGAAGGCTATTTTTTAGCGTTGTAGTGCACCTCTGGTTAGTAATGTGAAACTGGCCTGAAAGCAACATTTCACTTTAAGGCCGGGAACACGCTTAGCAGAATCGCATGCGTTTCCCCCATAACACATACATGGGATTCAGATAAGTGTGTTCCCTGCCTAAGACCCCACCACACCCGACCATCTGTGTATCTCTCCAGGATTTGAGAGCTTGGAGAACACAGGTCAGGAATTATTTCAGTTAGAGGTCAGAACATCTGATTGGCTTTGTTGAAGTTTTGATAGAGTTTGACAGGTTGCTTTTATTTCCTACAGTCAGAGATTTCTATGTTCTGCATGTGTCTATCTTATGGATCATCAGTCTTTAGATTGTGTTTAATTGTGCAGGCGTGTGATTTTTCTTCCCCAGCAGGCCGCTTGTTGGGGTATTGTGGGCAGAGCGTGGTTATTATCAATACTATGAAAGAATGTGGAATATGTTACCCCTGTGTTGTTGTCCGCCTGTAACAATGACTCCGTGACGTCAGTCCAGGCCGGCCGAGACGTTATAAACTGCCCTCATTGTCTGGCCTGGTATGTGTCCCCTGCCAAGATTAACCCTCTCCTCCTGCTAAGGCTATTCATCCAGCCTCAGGCTGTGTAATGCCGCCAGACTACAAATCCCAGCATGCCATCCTGGTAGAAGGTGCTTGGCTGTCTATAGCTGCCAGCTGTCCTTCAGTTTGGAGGGACGGTGCCAGGTCAGGAAGGGTAAAATTGTTGGGTGTCTTGACACCTTGAAAGAAAGTGCAGAGACAACGGGAGCCCAAATAGCCTAATATGTAATGAAGAAGGACATAACAGAAAACTACTCACAACGTTTAGTTGCACAAGCGGCAACCAACCACTTGAGGCAGGTGGAGATGTTTTGACCTGACTCCACTCGGGGTGTCCATCCTGGACTGGATACGGTCCCTCTTGAATAAAAAACAACAACTAGCCTATGCAATGGTGGGAACATAGTGGGGCCAGTAGTACCCCTTCAACCCAAAAAAGTTGGGGGTATGTAAGCACAATGGGGAGAAGATGCACAGGAGTGTTTAAAACCAGGGCTGTGGAGTCGGTACAAAAATCTTCCGACTCAGACTCCTCAGTTCATGAAACCTCCGACCCTGGGTACCCAAAATGGCCCCGACTCCTCGACTCCGACTCCTTAGTCTAATACTTACCAGGGCTGTGGGTTTTATACAAAATCACCCGACTCCTGACTCCTCAGTTTATGAAATCACCGACTCCAATTCCGACTCCGGGTACCCACAATGACTCCGACTCCAGCTCCGACTCCACAGCCCTGTTTAAAACTAGGTTAAAAACACTAAAAACAAAAAAAGGGGGAGGTTGCTTACCTCAAAAACGCTATCAAGGCGCTCATTATGTTGTCAGACGCACGAAACGCGTTGCCTGTGCTTAATAGGCGTTATTGTCATTTGTGACTGTCATTATTGAGGTAAGCCACCTCCCCCTTTTTTGTTTTTAGTGTATTAAACCTAGTTTTATACACTCTTTGGTGCCTCGTCTCCCCATTGTGTAGATCAGGGAGGGGACATTGGGGGGTTTTGCAAATTTTATGCCCAGTGGAGAGTGCCCATGGGACCATCTATTCACATCAGTAAAAAGAACAAAAACATGTCAAATAACCCTCAACTCCACTTGTGCTGAACAAGGACTTAAAGGGACTCCGGGACATCTTTCCATAGTTTCTTCACTGCTCGGAGTCCCTTTTAAAGGGTCAGCCAACCAAAATAATATGATAATGAGGTGATAATGAGATCATTGAAAAATCGCCAACGGAGCCTTAATAATGGGAAACGTAAAGCTGGGAACACAAGTTTGTGGAGATCTCACCAGCAGAGTTCGAGAGAGAGAGAGAGAGAGAGAGAAAAATCCAGTAGGGATGTGGCAGGTGTGCCAAGGTGCGAAGTTGCAATCACATCGGATCATTGGAGAGAACGAACAATTGAGTGTTGGGATGTTAGGTTAATGGTTTTGAATAGATGGGCCTTTAAGAGCCTGTTTGATGGGGGCGTATGTCCAGTGGAACAAGGGACGGAGGTTCTTGGAGTGGTGACTAGGGATAGTCAATGAGATGTAAATAATTTTGAGTTGATGCAGGATTATGCACATTTTTGTATGCACATTTATGGTTCATTTTCAAGCTGCCTACATTTGCATACAAAATTTGAATAATGCTGCATCAGAACAACATTATTTACATCTCATTGACCATCCCTAGTGGGGACGGCTCTAGAGACCTCTTGTTGCCAGAAGACTAGAAAGATATTAGCAAATCATTAAAGAAGCGGAGAAAGAGGTTGGGGTGATTTTTTTATTTTTATTTTTTATTATTTATTTATTTTATTATTATTAGGACAGGAGCTGCAAAGTGTTTTGAAAGTAAAGCATAGCAACTTATAGAAGAGGAGCAACAGATGAGATTTGTGTAATGAGCCAGAGTAAAGATCTCTAGATAAAAGCAGCATATAGGGAGCGGCAGGAGAAGCATGTGTAAAGATTTGCATAGAGGAGTAGCAGATGAGAAATGGTAGGAGGAGCCAGTATAGATTAAATATGCAGAGAGGAGCAGCAGATTAGGACTGGTGAAAGGAGCAAGTATTGAGATTTTCAGACAATAAGGAATGAGGGGAAGAGGCAGCAGATGAGGAGTGGCATGAGGAGCTGGGTGTTGAGATTTGCAGAGAGGAGCAGCAGCTCAGTGGGTTGGTTGAGATTTGTAGAGAGGAGCAGCTGATGAGGAGTGGTGGGAGGAGCTGGTGTTGAGTGTGTAGAGAGGAGCAGCAGATTAAAAGTGGTAAAAGGAGCCGGTGTAGAGATTTGCAGAGAGGAGCAGTAGCTCAGTGGGTGGGAGTAGCTAGTGATGAGATTTGTAGAGAGGAGCAGCAGAGGAGTGGTGGGAGGAGCCAATGTTGTATAGTCAAAAGCATTTATAAATCTGTATGCAGAATTTAGGATTGTTTTTTGAAGTGAGGTATGTTAATGAAAGTTTATTAGAAGTCAGGTCAGAGATTATAAGGGGTAGAACCTCTGTCTGTTTATCAGTTATTACCTACCCACTAGGAATGGTTGCCTATTAAGGGGCTGTGGTTTGCCAATGTGTTTGTGTTGCTGGTGAACAGAGACAGAGATTTCTCTAGCCGTGATCAACCAATCACATTCTTTCTCACAGCCTCACAAAGATGATTCCATTAGATGCGAGGCCAGTTTTTTATTATTGCTGTATCGTGTAGTAAATTAAGCGTTTGCAGAGCTTTTTTTTTATGCCTTAACATTGATCTGTGAAAGCCGAACAAGCATTTCCTCTCTAATCCCCACAAAGAAGCCTGTATTCTGCCTCAGGTACGAACAAACAGGCCTCACATCGCCGCCCGGCCAAGTTCCACTTTCCATAGAAGGCCCCCCCCCCTCACCAGACGCATCATTTACAGGGTGCCGTCACTGCGATATTTCATGATGGACTCTCGGGACCCACACAGAACAGCAGCTGACGTTTTTTCGGCCAGGTGATTCATGGGCGACGCGGCGAGACGTTGCTAGCGAGCACCTTGTTAGAATGGAGCTATTATTGGATGCTGGGTCCTGGCAGGGCATCTTGTGACAGGACCTGGCTTACGCTGAGAGATGGAGGGTGTTTATACAAATGTCCCTGGTAATTTCAGTGCCTGGAGATCTTTTCAATCTTCAAGAACTTTATTAATCGGTAATGATTTTTTTTGTTTTTTTAATTTTGTAATCTTGCTTATGCTGTTTTAATAGACATTCAGTGTTTATATAGTGTTTCTCGGAGCACCTTAAGGGCTATTTTCTACTGAGAGCGTTTTACGATCCGATCGCAATTCAATCGCGAAACGCCAGGTATACTTTGAACTAATGGAAACCACATGGGGATGTTTTCATTAGTGCGCTGCATTAGCAACACGAATTTCCCCGATTGCAATCATCGTGCCTGCTGCATTTGTCGTGCAATTGGCTTCCCCAATTGCAATCGTCATGCCTGCTGCATTTGTTGTGTGATTGGCATTGGCCTCCTATACAAAGTATATAAGCGCTGTAAAATATGGCGCTGCTATGCAATTTTTCTTCCATGATTTCAGTTTAACATATTTTCCTGCCCGTTTTTTTCCCTCCCAGAGCAAATGCAATGCAATTGCGCCCATGCATCCGTCGGTTTCCATTGGAATAATGGAATGGTGCAACTGCTGTAGTGTAAAAAGTTACAAATGAGATCTAATTGCATCGTTTCACAGTTGAAAACTGCCCTAAGGTGGCCATACAGTATCCAGTTTTCAGGGTTTTTTGTTTTCGACCAGAGAAATCCAATTGATTTTTTTTACCGTTTTATCCAACAATTTTAGTTTCATAGATCTTTCTTAAGCAATATAAAATGCAATAAGGAGAGATTCAAGAGAAGTCCCCACATGTGTACTAACACAATTCTGTCATCAGTAAAATGATATAAACATAAATTAAAATGAACATACGGTGCATAAATGACAATCCAAAGGGAAGGTCAAAACAAAAATAACAGTTGAAAAATCAGTAGACAAAGAAAAAGAAGGAAAAGGAGGACCCCACCGCAGGGCAATGAAAGGCTATGGGCCCATTCATACCGACGGGGTGTGGCACGATATGACGGAAGTGGCGTTTTTGCCGCATCCCCAATGCTAGAGCAAGCCTATGTTACTGTGTGGTTCTGTGACAACGTCCGGCGGACCGGAAGTCTATGGCGATGTGTGTGTTAAAATGCCTGTTGCAAGTTTTACATGTCACACCTGCGCGGAAGCATATTTTAGCAATACGTTTCCGCGCACAAGATTGCTTCGTCCACAGGAAGTGGGCATCCGCCACTTCCTGCTTGGCCGGCCGACAGATGGGAATTAGCGCAATTTTATGGTGGTAACCAGAGCAAGCAAGACTATGCAGCTAGGTGATATTAGGTAATAGAGCTAAATGCTCTTGAGGAGGAGATTACACAGATCACACCAGGAGCTATGAACAAGGGAGCAAGATTGCTCAGAGCGACTGCAGCTCTGAGCTTCCGATAACTGCCACAATTAACAAGACACAATGGTTGCTCAGTGCGACCGCAGCACTGAGCATCTGATGTCTACTACACTGAGTAACAAGGACGGACAGACAGACGGAATGCTTGCCAATCTAATCGCTGCCCCAGCGATAGCAAACATCCACACTGGCACGGACAAGACAAACAAGTAGGAGCGTAACTAATAGCAACCGCAGCCTTTAGTTACATCCACAGCAACAGGACCAGCAGGAACAGACAGACAGAAGGATTTTTTGCCAATCGAATTGCTCCCCCAGCAATAGCAAACATTCACACAGGTTCAGACAAGACAAACAGGAAGGAACGTAACTAATAGCAACCACAGCTATAGTTACGTGCACAGGAACAGAACTAGCAAGAATACCACCAGTCACCAACGTGGTAAAGGCAGTCTCCAAGCTATAAGGCTGGAAAATACTTCACTGTACCCCCACGGGTGCAGTGAATGTCCAAGCAGGCAAGGTAATGCAATACGATTCACTTCAAACTTCACACAAAGAACCCAGCAATCAACGAAGGCAAAGCTGAACGCTATGACGGGCAAGGTGTGAGAGGAGGAGCAGGCTTTTCTATGGATATCAGCCAATGAGAGCAGACATGCAAATTCCCACACAGCTGTATGGAAATCGCACAATCCTGTGTTACGGTGGCCATAAACTCGTTAGATTAGCAGCAGATAGATCATCAGTAGATTTTCTGATTTATCTGATGTGTTTAGGAACATTTTTTACTAGGAACAGATTTCCAATAGATTTCAGTATGAAATCTATTGAAAATCGATCTGATGGCATTTTGTTGCCATCAGATTTCCATTAGGTCTAATGCAAAATAAGTCATCTTAAGAGATAAGACTACATTTTCCAAGATGTCAGATCGATTGAAATCGATCGAAATCGGCCGCAAATCGATCGATTGGTCAATCGATTTGCGATCAATCGGCTGAGTGAATGGGCCCCTTTAGGCTGATTGAAGGCTGCAAGCTGACTGTGAATGGAAAGGACTTTCATAACAAATGCATGCCAGATTATGCAACAATATGCATGTAAGCATCAGGGCTGTGGAGTCGGAGTCGTGGAGTCGGAGTCGTGGAGTCGGGCAATTTTGGGTGCCTGGAGTCGGAGTCGGGAAAAAATGCACCGACTCCGACTCCTAATGAATTTGTAACTGTATTTAAAATAGAAAATATGATAAAATGTTCTATTTCTCAGATAATAGTCATTAAAAATAATGTATATATACAGTAATAGCTGTGCTTAGTCCACAAAGATGAAAGAAACCAATCAAAATTAGTTACTTGTGCTGCTTCAATAAAGCAGTTCCCATATTTTTAAGGTCAGATATACATATCTGATTGTGACTGTATATATGATGTGTACACAGGAATCTCTTATATATACTAAATAACATCTATGCTGTAAGAATAAAGCCTGATGTGTAGCTATGTCACTAATAGAGATGGTCAACGAGATGGAAATAATTCTGCATTGATGCTGATTTATGCAAATGTATGCACTCCCTTTGCTGATGAAATAAAATAATTTGATATGTTATTAAAATTTGGTTTGGTGACTACAAATTAAAGGGTAACTGAGACGGATGAAAAGTAAAGTTTTATACATACCTGGGGCTTCCTCCAGCCCCCTTCAGGCTAATCAGTCCCTCACTGTCCTCCACCACCCGGATCTTCTGCTATGAGTCCTGGTAAATCAGCCAGTCAGCGCTGTCCGGCCGCACCCCGCTCCCACAGCCAGGAACATTCTGCACCTGCGCAATAGTGCTGCACAGGTGTAGTATGCTCCTGGCGGCGGAGTGTGTGCATGCGCACTACGCCTCACTGGCTCAAGTACCTGGACTCATAGCAGAAGATCCAGGTGGTGGAGGAGGACAACGAGGGACTGATTATCATGAAGGCGACTGGAGGAAGCCCCAGGTATGTATAAAACTTTAATTTCATCTGTCTCAGGTTTACTTTGTTACACAGTAGTACTATACTCTACATATGCACTCCCCACAGAGCTGCAGGGAATCCACTGAGAATGCTGTGCACATTGAACACAGAGGTGTTGTCTGTTTACAATCTCCTCATTCCCCTGCAGAGTACCTGCACATCATTCTTAGATGTACCCACACTTACATTGCCTAGGGCCTGATAGATGTTCTTTGTTCCGGTTTGCACCTTTTACAAGTACTCTTACCAAGGACTAGTTTTAGTCTAAAGGGAATAAATATAGTAGTCTACATATCCTTCTCACTTCAGTTGTCTTGTAAAATTCCTAAGCGTTGGCAGTTAAGAGACGAATTTCATGTTACATACTTTTAATCAACAAAATTGTAATATGCAAATTAGTGGAGTCGGAGTCGGAGTCGGTGGAATCCTAAACTGAGGAGTCGGAGTCGGAGTCGGTGGATTTTTGGACCGACTCCACAGCCCTGGTAAGAATCCATAGCTGTCTGGCTGCAGTTCAACCGCAGCAAGCCCTAGGTGGATTCATGGCAACATCCTGAGCTACTCTGAACTGCAGAGTGATTGCAGATGGCAATGAGACCTAGTGCGGATGCAATCAAAACTAAGCAACCAAATGCAGGCAGAGAAATCAAAACTGCTGGGTTGCAGCTCCAGGACCTGCTACAGGAGGGATCCTTACATCGACTAGCTGTGGATAGAGGGCTACCAGTATCCTCCTCCCATCTACTGAGTGATGCTGGTGGGGAGTCTGAAAGGGATGGAAGTCGTAGAAGGGTACTATACAGGGATGATCACCGAGGTAAATCACTTGTGATTCAAATAAGGTTTAATTGCTGCAGGTGTGGGACTGGATGCGGCGGGGTTAATTACCCATAATGTCGCTGTCCGCCCTGCGCTTCAATGAGCTTGCAAGCATCCTGGTCGCTTGCAAGCCTCGCTATGGCGCACTTCCTCCTTCCGGCTTGAAGGAGGGAGTGCGCCATAGCGAGGCTTGAAACACGACCATTAGGACGCTTGCAATCTAGTTGACGCGCAGGACGGACGGCGGCATTATGGGTAATTAACCCCGCCACATCCAGCCCCACACCTGCAGCAATTAAACCTTATTTGATTCACAAGTAATCACTCGTGATTACACGTCATTAACCTCGGTGATCATCCCTGGTACTATATAATAGAAATATCAAGCCACCCTCCAAGGGCCTTGATTTGTACCAGGACACAAACCAAGAGTACGATATAGAGTCGGTAATAAGGGATGCTAGAGAATGAAATATTTGCCAAGACCGAAAGAGCTCAGCGGTAGGGGGATGATAATCCTGAGTGAACTGGGGGATGATAATCCTGAGTGAACTGGGGGATGATAATCCTGAGTGAACTGGGGGATGATAATCCTGAGTGAACTGGGGGATGATAATCCTGAGTGAACTGGGCAAGGGACATAACTGAGAAGGCAACTCGCGCCTGCACAGGAGAGCAGACCCAATCAGGTTAAGCTGTTTCCGCCTGAGCCCGAACGCGGCAAGCCGCTACTGAGCCTGTGCTGGAGCCAGGGAAGGTAAATATTGCAGGTGCACCTGTGCCACGGACTTGTCTGCTGTGGTTTCAGAGGAGCCAGCACTGGATTGGAGGGAGAGAGGAGGACGGGAAAAGCCTCATTAGGATCCAGAGGCTTCCCCCTCCTGAGGTAAGTATCCCTCAGGCGTTTTTTTTTTTTTTTTTTATAGCTACAGTTACAGTTTCAGTTTGTAGTTACCCTCCCCCCCCCCCCCCCCCCCCCCAGTGTGGATATTGTGTGGCAATTTTAAGTTAATCAAGGTTTCTCAGGCTTAGGAATTGGGAAAGTTGAGTGTGTGTGTGTGTGTGTGTGTGTGTGTGTACATGTGGGAGGGAGAGTTTGCGCTCCATTGAGGAGTGGATTAACCGCTTCACATCCAGACCTTGTTTCCCCCTTATGGGGGAACCCTTTTATCTATTGTGCAGCGCTGCGTAATATGTTGGCGCTTTATAAATACAATAAATAATAATAATAATAATAATTATGGACCAGAGCAGTTTTGACATTTTAGTCAGCAATAACGTTATCCCTACTTATGACACCTAAATAACATTTTTTTTTTTCAAAGACAAACTAGGCTTTTATTGAATGGCGTTTTTTCCCTTGAACAATTTTGTTTTCTATGCATTTTAATAGAAAAAAGAGGAAAAAAATAGAACACATTATTTCTCAGTTTTACCAATTCCAGTTTAAAAATAAGAAGCACTATTGTACATAAAAAACACAAATTTCAAGTTTAGCTATTTCTACTATTGATCACAAAACTTAAACTACGTTCCTGTCACAATTTATGGTGAAGATATTTGATTCTGAAATAATGCTATAGTGTGTATTTTTCACTATAAACTGAGAAAATAAGTATTTTTATTGGTAAAAATCAAACTTATTGGCTCAGGAAACATATATTCCCTTTCACCAATTAGTGCTGCAGCAGATAGCGCAGGAGGCTTTGCGCAGGAGCAAGCCCAATTGTGAACAGCTGTGCTTCAGCTACACGACTTATATCTACGTCCTCGTGGCTTAGATGAAGTCACAGAGGACGTAGATATACTGTAGTGGTGGAAAGAGTGGTTAAAGAAATTAGTCAAATAGGTGCTTAACTCAACGGCAAACTTTTTAAAGTGAATGGCACTAAAGCCATATGAGCCAGGTGCCTTACCATTTTTTTTAAACGGCCTCGAGGCCTCTTGCACATTGCAAATCTGATTTCCAATCCTGATTTTGCGATTTTGATTTTCCCTGGATGCTATCAACACAAAAACAATAACCGCAGCATTCAGGATTGTTTCAAAATCGCAAATTGGAATCACATGTAAAATTGCATCAAAATCAGAAATCAGAATCGCAGGTAGTGTGTAAGAGGCCTGAGGATCTCCTGGTCGGAGGATCGATTGATAAGGAGACCGTTGTAAACAGAGAAAAGGGAAGGAAGAAGAGTCTGGTATAGAAATTGGTTGTTAAGTGGGTGAGAGGAGGATTTGCTACTACCAGAGTACAGTTTTTGGTAATAGTCATGAAAGGCCTGATATATGGTGTTTGGATTGGATGTTAGTTTTCCCACTGATCCATGAGCTGAGTGATTCTATTTCTGCTGGAGACATAATTTTTCTGGGAAGTCAGATATTGGGTTTGTTCAGTTGCCTCTATGACCTCACTTTAGTCCATCTAATGGCCTCTCTAGTGGTCTAGTGGAGTCTACTTGCAATCTGAGATTTTAAAATAAAGGTACTGTATGTACGCTAACCATTAATCTGCAAAAGGACAAGGAGTTCATGTTCTACATTTTGGATAGTCAGTAACGGGGCTTTTTTCATAAGGAGGGCAATTTTGATGAAGTGGCCCCTCACAGTAGCTTTGTGAGCCAACCACAAGGAGGCATGGCTGAGTGTATCTGCAAGATGACATCATAATTCATAAGAAGAGACTCCATCTCCACGGCTTTGTAAAGGTCTGGTTGCCTTTAGGGCCTTAGGAGCGGGAGGCTGCTGTAGTCTGCCTTTCAGAGCTGGAGGTAGAGCTGATCCTCCAGACACTCATCTGTAGGAATAAAGGGCCTCATTCTTCCTGTCTGTGTGACTGGTCTTTCAGTGTTTCTTATTTGAACATATCTGCTTCATGTCCTCTGCCTGTGGGAGTACCTCAGGGCTTTGTCCTAAGTCCCCTGCTCTTCTCCATTTACCATACTTGCATGGTCTTGGGATTTTTTTTTTTATTCATTTAGTTTTCAATAGCACTTATAGGTGCAAGTGATACACAACTATACCCCTCACCTCTAGACCTTAAAGAGAACCCGAGGTGGGTTTGAAGAATATTATCTGCATACAGAGGCTGGATCTGCCTATACAGCCCAGCCTCTGTTGCTAGCCCAAATCCCCCTAAGGTCCCCCTGCACTCTGCAATCCCTCATAAATCACAGCCACGCTGCTAACAAACAGCTTGTCAGAGCTGGCTGTGTTTATCTCTATAGTGTCAGTCTGCTGCTCTCCCCGCCTCCTGCAAAACTCCAGTTCCCGCCTGCATCCCTTCCCTCCCTGCTGATTGGAGGGAAGGGACGGGGGCAGGGACTGGAGCTATGCAGGAGGCGGGGGAGCAGCTGAGACTGACATTACAGATGCAAATACAGCCTCACAGCACGGCTGTGATTTATGAGGGATTGCAGAGTGCAGGGGGACCTTAGTGGGGTTTGGGATAGCAACAGAGGCTGGGCTGTATAGGCAGATCCTGCCTCTGTATGTAGATAACATTCTTTAAACACACCTCGGGTTCTCTTTAATTCTCTCCTATCACAAATCTTTGAATTACTCTGCTGTATCCTTTTTTTTATTTTTTATGACCTCTTGCTTCCTAAAACATAACCTGAGTAAAGCGGAACTGATTATTTTTCCACTGTCACTAACTCTCCTATAACTTCAGTTGGTCAAATGTGTAATGTAAGTCAATGGGAGCGTTTTTTTAAAAAGCTCTCAGAAAGCTCTGGAGGCCAAAAAGCGCTCAGTAAAGCGCCTATAGTGTGTCTGGGCCCTAACTTTTGTCACCTCCAACTTAAAAACTCACATCAGACCTTTTCTTACACAGAACATTAATGCTGGTGAACACCCTAATAATATCATGCTTTGACTACTGTAACACCCCCCTCAGTGGCCTACCAATTAATAGACTAGCATTCCTCTAAGGCAGGGTAGTCAAATTCAATTCTGTAAGGGGCCAAAATCTAAAACACAGTCTAAGTCATGGGCCAGATTGTTTATTGGGATTAAACTTTGAAAGAAGAGTCTCAGTCTAATTGGCATAACTATAGTGACCGTGGGGAGCCCGCGCCTCCCCTTTCTGCAGATTAGCACAGTGGAGCTGTTTAATATTTACCTGCTCCAGTGCTGCTTTGGGTTCCCTCTGACCTTCCTGACAGCCACATGCTCTATGCAGCATACCTCTGCCTCTGAATGCATGTCACGTGATCGGGAGCTGGAATGTTGTTACTGGTGTGCTCCTGTGGATGGGAAGCAGTGTGCTGGCATTCTTTTACTGCTTACAATGATGCACATTTGAAACTCTGGAGGGCGACATTTGGACGCGGGCTATAAGTTTGACACCTCTGCTCTGAGGCCTCGTTCACACTGGAGCATTTTACTAGCGATTCCAGCTTGTCTGTAAATCGCTAGGGCTTGAAAAAGCGATATGGAATGCAAATCAACGGTACTAGTGTTCACACTGTAGTGATCGCCAGCAGTTAGCTGAAACCGCAGATACGTGGCATGCAGCATTTTTTTAGCGATTTTGGAGCGATTGCATTTTAATGTTAAAAAATCGCAAAACATAATCACTACGAAACAATGCTCATGTCTAATGGGAAGCATCGCTTCCTAGCAGCATAAAAACCAATTGGATAGGGTGCAAAGAACTCACTGGGTTATTATATCGCGTCACCCAAGCGAGTTCTTTACCGCCTGGGAGTGTTAAATTTAATTGGATTAGGCTATTCTTAATTTAAAGAGGAGCTGTTAGGTATAAGGTTTCAGAAAAAAAAACACATATATCAGTAGCTAAATATTGGCTGTACTTACATTACATATGCATTTCACTGTCCACGTTTGGATTTCACAGAATTTTTATATAGTATTTGCAGAGAATGATGCTCCTGACAGCTCATGGCAGGTTCCATGTTTGTCTCCTATGAAGCCAATTGTGATGTCATATCCTCCCAGCATCCTGATGATTTCACTCACAAAAAAGATCATAATGGACAACACTACTGTGCAGTGAATATTAATTAGCCACGTGGCTAGGAACAATAGCGGACTCATGCAGTATACTCTAACGCAGGAGTTCTCAAACTGGGTGCCGCGGCACCCTGGTGCGCCTTGAGCACTTGCCAGGGGTGCCTCGGCGTTCATCCCCATCCTTTGGGAGGTGCTGCTGAATAAGGTTCATAACAGCATTTCACTAGTTATTTTTGCTGAGGGGTGCCTTGAAAAAAAATTCAGAGCCATCAAGGGCGCTCTCACCCAAAAAAGTTTGAGAACCACTGCTCTAACGGAACATATGCCCTGTGATTTTTCAGTGCTGGCTGCTGTTACAAGCTGCTGTAACATGAGCCTGTAACGTCTCACTGAGAAAGCAGCCTCAGGCCTCTTGCACACTGCAAGTGATTCCTATTCAGATTCCGCTTTTTTTAATCAGTTTTTACATCCGATTCAAATTCCGATTTGCAGTTTGCTCCCTGCACACTGCAAATCGGAATCTGAATCGGATGTAAAAACTGATTAAAAAGCAGAAGCTGAATCGGAATCGCTTGCAGTGTGCAAGAGGCCTTAGGGCGTGATAGGGAAATGAAGGGGGATGACCCAAGGTACTGCAGTGAGGAGAGGAGGCAGCCCCAGAATGCTTTGCAGTATCTGTTATTCGGCCTGCGTCCTCCTTAGGAGCTTGGGAATAAAGAGCCTTGCTGTTCAGCACACATCATAGTAAGAGAGATTTGTAACTTCAGTATTGCCTTTTTGGCTTCCTTTTAAACTGTTTAACACAGGAGAATAGAGGGTTTAAATTAGCTTTTGCAGCCTGACAGTTACTCTTTAAGAACTCAACAGGAGGAAATGGCAGCACTTTCAAATATAGGCTGCACTGAACTGCCCAGCTGCATAGATGTGCAGAGCCCAAACACGGGCAGATTACACAACTTGCATTTAAAACATATGCAGTAAAGGAGGCCGTTGGCTTCTAAAACACCCTGTGCATAGATTGTTCAATACTAGACTCTTCCACGATGATGACGTGCCCTCTTGGGAGAGACCTAACCACTAGGTAACAATAAATGGTTTACACATTTTTTTTCTAAATAGCTGCAAGACATAGACCACTCCTAGGCAGGCTTCAAATGAAATTAAACAGAGGTGTGCAGCGGCCCCCCAGGGGGCTTATACACACTTTGAATGCAAATCAGATGCAAACTATGCACTGATCCCTAATTTAAATATATTGAATGCAAACTGATACACTTGGATGCAGCCACAGTGGGTTGCAAAAGTATTCGGGCCCCTTGAAGTTTTCCACATTTTGTCAGATTACTGCCACAAACGTGCATCAATTTTATTGGAATTCCACGTGAAAGACCAATACAAAGTGGTGTACACGTGGGAAGTGAAACGAAAATCATACATGATTCCAAACATTTTTTACAAATAAATAACTGCAAAGTGGGGTGTGCGTAATCCTGAGTCGATACTTTGTAGAACCACCTTTTGCTGCAATTACAGCTGCCAGTCTTTTAGGGTATGTCTCTACCAGCTTTGCACATCTAGAGGCTGAAATCCTTGCCCATTCTTCTTTGCAAAACAGCTCCAGCTCAGTCAGATTAGATGGACAGCGTTTGTGAACAGCAGTTTTCAGATCTTGCCACAGATTCTCAATTGGATTTCGATCTGTACTTTGACTCGGCCATTCTAACACATAGATATGTTTGGTTTTAAACCATTCCATTGTTGCCCTGGCTTTATGTTTAGGGTTGTTGTCCTGCTGGAAGGTGAACTTCCGCCCCAGTCTCAAGTCTTTTGCAGTCTCCAAGAGGTTTTCTTCCAAGTTTGCCCTGTATTTGGCTCCATCCATCTTCCCATCAACTCTGGCCAGCTTCCCTGTCCCTGCTGAAGAGAAGCAACCCCAGAGCATGATGCTGCCACCACCATATTTGACAGTGGGGATGGTGTGTTCAGAGTGATGTGCAGTGTTAGTTTTCTGCCACACATAGCGTTATCCATTTTGGCCAAAAAGTTCCATTTTGGTCTCATCTGTCCAGAGCACCTTCTTCCACATGGTTGCTGTGTCCCCCACATGGCTTGCGGCAAACTGCAAATGGGACTTCTTATGCTTTCTGTTAACAATGGCTTTCTTCTTGCCACTCTTCCATAAAGGCCAACTTTGTACAGTGCATGACTAATAGTTGTCCTATGGACAGAGTCTCCCACCTGAGCGGTATATCTCTGTAGCACGTGCAGAGTCACCATGGGCCTCTTGACTGCATTTCTCATCAGCGTTCTCCTTGTTCGGCCTGTGAGTTTAGGTGGACGGCCTTGTCTTGGTAGGTTTACAGTTGTGCCATACTCCTTCCATTTATGAATGATCGCTTGAACAGTGCTCCGTGGGATGTTCAAGGCTTTGGAAATCTTTTTGTAGCCTAAGCCTGCTTTAAATTTCTCAATAACTTTATCCCTGACCTGTCTTGTGTGTTCTTTGGACTTCACGGTGTTGTTGCTCCCAATATTCTCTTAGGCCTGGTGCACACCAAAAACCGCTAGCAGATCCGCAAAATGCTAGCAGATTTTGAAACGCTTTTTGTTATTTTTCTGTAGCGTTTCAGCTAGCATTTTGCGGTTTTGTGAAGCGTTTTTGGTGTAGTAGATTTCATGTATTGTTACAGTAAAGCTGTTACTGAACAGCTACTGTAACAAAAAACGCCTGGCAAACCGCTCCGAAGTGCCGTTTTTCAGAGCGGTTTGCGTTTTTCCTATACTTAACATTGAGGCAGAAACGCATCCGCAATCCAAAATCTGCAGCAGCCCGGGAGTATGCATTTCTGCAAAACGCCTCCCTCTCTGGTGTGCACCAGCCCATTGAAATACATTTCCCTAGCGGATCCGCACCCGCAAGAGGATCGCAAACCGCAGCAGAACCGCTCTGGTGTGCACTAGGCCTTAGACAACCTCTGAGGCCCTCACAGAGCAGCTGTATTTGTACTGACATTAGATTACACACAGGTGCACTCTATTTAGTCATTAGCACTCATCAGGCAATGTCTATAGGCAACTGACTGCACTCAGATCAAAGGGGGCCGAATAATTACGCACACACCACTTTGCAGTTATTTATTCGTAAAAATTTTTGGAATGATGTATGATTTTCGTTCCACTTCTCATGTGTACACTTTGTGTTGGTCTTTCATGTGGAATTCCAATAAAATTGATTCATGTTTGTGGCAGTAATATGACAAAATGTGGAAAACTTCAAGGGGGCCGAATACTTTTGCAACCCACTGTAGCTATAAGTAGACTTGCACTTTGTACAACAGGAGGAAATGGCAGCGCTTTCAAATATAGGCTGCATCCGAATTAAGCAGCTGCATAGATGTGCAGAGCCCGAACACGGGAAGATTATATATTTGAACTCGCATTCAAAATGGATCTAAAAACAGGTCTAAAATATTTGGTAATCGTGAATTCCCCTTTGATGCAACTGACCAAACCATCAGTAGACAGTAGACTAAAAACCACCTGTAGACTAGTCTAAACTGCTTAGTGAATTGAGGCCATAGTAGCTTAAAAAAATACTGTGTGTGTGTGTATATATATATATATATATATATATATATATATATATATATATATATATATATATAATTTTTTTTTTTTTGGAACCTCTTTATTACTCAAGGTGTTAAAATGCGTAGCGAGGGTTTCTGCTGTGTTCAGCTTATTGATTAATCATTTAGGAGAAATCGGATATTTAGGCAGTCTGTACTCCAGAGGGTGAAATACAAAGAAAAAAAGAACAGTACCAATTGGAATTATGCAGCTAGCCTTTATTATACCAAAAACCTTGATTGCTCTAGAACAGGGGTGTCAAACTCTAATACAAAGTGGGCCAAAATTGTACACTGGGACCTAGTCGCGGGCCAACCTCAGTGTCTACTGGCCACCTTCCTCCCTTATAATATAAAAAGGGAGACACCGAGAGTCCAGTATAGTGTAGTGTAGTATGTACTGGAAAGTGGGTGTGTAAGGGTAAGTATAATTTTATACTCACAAGTCTGGGTTACCTTCCAGGCAACCACTTTATCAGCAGGTGGGGAGAATTAGACCTGTCCCCACTCAGGATTAAGAAGTAGCTCTCTGTAGATCGGAAGAAAAAGAGGCCAAATCCCCTCCACCAAGGGTGGATACAAATGTTGTACACTCTACAAATGTACAACATTCCTCCCTTATAAAGTTCCCTGGTGTCTAATGACTCCCCTCCTCCCCTTTACAGTTCCTTGATGTCTAGTGACCCCAATCTTCCCCTATACAGTTCCCTAGTGATTAGTGATTTCCCCCTACCTCCATATGGCTTTCCTGGTGTTGTAGGACTTCATCTTCAATATAGTTTCCCTGGTGGTCTAGAGTGGGCCAAACATAATGCAAAGTGGGAAAACCACTTGGGGGCCAAATTGAATGGCTCCGGGGGCCAGATTTGGCCCACGGGCCAGAGTTTGACATGTATGCTCCAGACGTACAATATAAAATCATTTAAAATCACGAATAAACATATGAAATATCAAGGGCCGACCTCCTGTAACAGCAGGCATACCTGACTGCTCACTCCATATACACACATTCACGGACGTTTCTGCCTGTATTCCTCTTCACTAATTGCTAAGTGGGTTAACAAAGGCTCCAACCCGCAATGCTGTGGATAGAGAAAAGTCTTATTGATGCTTGGTGGAGAAAGGCAGTAACCCTCTGTGTATACAGTCTCAGCAGCTTAGGAGCGTGTGCATTATCATGCAGGTACCATGCAATAATAGCAGACAGGGGACAAACTCAATATAGGGCAACATGAATGGTAAACTATTTCTGAGAATAACTGCAGTGGATGTGCTTAAAGTATATCTGAACTCTTGCACAGGACAGAAGTCAAACATAGAGAAATGCACCCTGTGTGTATTTAGAGAGTTTCGCCTAATTCCCCCTCATTTGTGTCTAATCACAAGTTGTAATTTGATCTCCCCTGTGTCACATGACTGCCATGGCAGAGATGGCGGATAAGCTCATTTGAAAGCACAGGGTGTTAGCAATATGTCTGTTTCCATGAATCACGAAGTAGAAACTGTGCAGATATATTTTAGAATTTGTATCAGCTGTAACAAAGACATTTTTTTTGTTTAAAGGTTATTATGCTATTGTGCATCTTCTAGAGCAGAGAGGAAGTTCTGAGTTCAGGACCGCTTTAATAGCTACTCTCTCACTACCACCTGGTGGGAGTGGGGGTTCTTATCCCTGAGCGTCATCCCTCTACACCAGAGTGAGCCATTGTGTATTCCTGGTACACGGCTGATTTTCCCCGCGATCTACCTCCATTTCAGTTTGAACACCAAGCGGGGATCAGCAGTGCTACAGAGGCCTGACGCACCATTCCATCCTAGCTCTGTCCATCAACGCCTTTTCCCCCAATCAGGGCTTTGTCAGGGTGTGGATTAGTGCACATGGAAATCCGTATTTATCTTGTACTCACCCAATCCTGTTGATTGAGGGATGTTTAATAATTTTATAACATTTTTTAAGGCTTTTTTTTTTCTCTTTTGCGCTGATAGCTGAGCTGCTCATTTGTCGATCAGTTCATCCGATCGGCTGCTGGCCATAAGCACCATTCAGATGCAATGACATGCAGCTGAATGGCAGCGTTTGGTATCACCGCTCATGTCGATCTGACATCAGGCGACCTTACCTGGCGGTGTAAGACCATCTCCTGTCAAATCTGAGCATGGTAAGCACCGTGATCAGATGCAATTACATGGAGGTCCGCCTGTCCACTGCCTGTGTCGAGCACTAGCAAGCGCCCAGTCCTTGGATGGGAGGAGTCGACAGGTGGTGAACTCGCTGCCTTCAGCTGCATCTGAAAAGAGGCCTGAAACATCTATTGTTTAGGGATAAAAAAGTGATTGAAGTCTTTAAAAAATGACAAGTGGTTTGCAAAGCAAAGTTTTGCAATAACAGATTGAGTGTGTGAAAATTGCGGAGTCACTGGTCGGTCGAGTCATTTCCTATAGAACCCATTTCTTGTAATCTCCTCAGAAGCAGGAATGGGCCGCAGCCTCAGTAGCAGAGGGACCGCTGCCAGCGAGTGACAGAAAGCAGAGAGGCCTGGGTGATATCTCACAGCAGCGTGGGGAGAGGAATGTAGCGTTTCTCAGCGATATGACTTCACCAGCCCTCTACGTGGGAAGTTATGGATTCTTCTCTTCCAGCTGCTGCTGCTCTTACAGACTGTTACGCAAGACCAACAAAAAAAGTTTATTTTGTTGTAGAAAAAGTCAATTATTCAACTTTATCAAAGTTTTCAGCGTGTCTTTTGTGTGTTTTCATTCTTCACTGAAGTTAAGTGAAATTAAAGTGGAACCCAAACTTTTCAACCAACTTGCGAGTAGACACCCCTCTCCATGTAGTGTGAAAACTTCTTATAAAATAGTTTTAGCCTTTTAAGCCGCCAATTTATTTTGAGGTTGCAAGTGCTCCATGCCAATTTATTTTAGC
Organism: Hyperolius riggenbachi; assembly: GCF_040937935.1. Lineage (NCBI taxonomy): Eukaryota > Metazoa > Chordata > Amphibia > Anura > Hyperoliidae > Hyperolius > Hyperolius riggenbachi. The sequence goes on from NC_090656.1 coordinate 200,100,682, forward strand.
TTATTTTTTTATTTGCTACATTTCCCTGCTAATAATTAGTACTGCTGTAATGTGTATTTATGGCCACTTGTCACTAGGGGGCAGTGTGAGACAATAAAAGAGGATTTCTGCTTTGTTTCAATATTTTCTGTTAGTAGAGAGAGATCAAAGCATTCCAAGAATTTACAGCATGACGAGTTTTGCTGACTAAGGTCAAAAGCAGAGAAGATAACTCTATTGAAGCTGTGAATGGTTTAATGGCAGTATATGACACGTATTTGCTAAGGTGTTTTTTTTGTTTTGTTTTTTGTGCATATTCTGAACAAAGTATGTCAATGTGCCGAATTTAGTAATCTTTTCCAGGGCTGGTAAACGTAAGTAATCCTGCAAAGATGGCCTGAATGTTTTTACCGAATACCAGGAAATGTGAAAGAAGAGTTGTCCTAAAATTATATCAGTTGTTGTAATAGGTTTAAAAAAAAACAAAAAAACTTTTCTCCCCTCTGTGCTAATAACCAGCTTTGAAACCAGAGGAACTTTACTGAATTTTTTTTTTTTTTTACAATATTCATTTATAAATTCTTTCGTCAGTGTTTGCCTATTGTAAAATCTTTCTTCTCCCTGATTTACTTTCTTACTGCTGGCAGGTGCATCAGTGCAGAATGTTTGTGTACTGTGTGTTCTGAAGTGAGCTGAAACACCCAGTCTCCCAGTATGCACTGGGAGGAGAAGGCTAGATAACTAAATAGCATAGGCTAAACCTGGCTGGGTTACATACTGGTGGGCAGGGCTGGTTCTAGACTTTTTGCCGCCTGAAGCAATACATTGTGTGGACACCCCCTCCCCCGACGTGTGTGTGCAAAGCCAAGACCAGAGAGGAGAGACACATGGGGCTGTGCATTGCAGGCACTGGCATTACGCTTACCTCCCTCTGCTTCCTCCAAGAAAGCATCTCTCCCCTCTGCTGCCTGCAGTATCTGTTCCTCAGGATGCCGGGTATGTAGTACACAGGGCCAGGCCGAGGTAGAGGCAATAGAGGCTCCAGCCTCAGGGCGCAGTGTAGGAGGGGGTGCACAAATCGCTCAGCTATCATTCCCTAATTGTGTATGAAGCAGAAAGAAATAAGAAAAGGGGATACATGGCAGTGACTGCAAGCCACATATCTAGAGATTAAGGTGTTGGGGGCCCTTGGACAACTCTTAGTCTAATAGCAACCAGTGTGTGACAGCTAGGGTGGGAGGGATGGAGGGGCGCACTTTGGTGTCTCAGCCTTGGGTGCTGGAGGACCTTGTCCCGGCTCTGGTACCGCGCCTCATCACTCACCCCCTCTCAGTAGATTAGCCATGGGATCACCAGTCACACATGAAGTCCTGCTTCCTCTCTGACTACAGTAGCGCCTCATGTGACCTGGCGGCACGTAACAGGTCACGTGAGGCACCTCTGTAGCCATAGATACAGATGGAGATCCCATCGCTGCAATGCTGAGAGCAAGTGAGTGAAGCGGCATCTAGGGATGGGGAGACAGGGAGTGTGAGTAAGGGAACATTTGGGGAGGGGATCCGCCTGTCTAATTGTTGCCACTCTGAAGCACGTGATTCACTTTGCTTCATGGAAGAACCGCCCCTGCTGGTGGGAGTGCTTCAAACCGAGAATCTAGCATCTTACTAGTAGGCCTCTAACCCCCGCTCTCCCCAATGTGTCGGCAGTTGCTCAGCTGCAATGGGCTGACACAGCCGAGGGCATCAATCTTTTCCTGCCCACTCTGTTGTGCACAGCTCCATTGGCGTGTGTGTGTGTGTGTGTGTGTGTGTGTGTGTGTGTGTGTGTGTGTGTGTGTGTGTGTGTGTGTGTGTGTGTGTGTGTGTGTGTGTGTGTGTGTGTGTGTGTGTGTGTGTGTGTGTGTGTGTGTGTGTGTGTGTGTGTGTGTGTGTGTGTGTGTGTGTGTGTGTGTGTGTGTGTGTGTGTGTGTGTGTGTGTGTGTGTGTGTGTGTGTGTGTGTGTGTGTGTGTGTGTGTGTGTGTGTGTGTGTGTGTGTGTGTGTGTGTGTGTGTGTGTGTGTGTGTGTGTGTGTGTGTGTGTGTGTGTGTGTGTGTGTGTGTGTGTGTGTGTGTGTGTGTGTGTGTGTGTTGTGAGGGACTAGCTTCAACTGGTAGGCTTGGCAGACAGTGAAGCAGGCTCTGACACAGTTTCAAGGTGCAAAACTTTGTGTTTTTATTTCACAGCAAAGTGACACAAACAGTTCGAAGATAATAAGTCCACAGCAAATGCAAACCTTAATATGCAGCGAGTTTCAAACAGCACTTTCCATGCAAAGTCCATATGAAAGGTGGTAGTCTTTGAATGATGCAATCCTGGATAACTCCCAGCAGTTTTGTCAGAGTCTCTGACTTGCAGCCATGCTGCTCACACACACTCTCCAACCAGGAAGTGATCACCTTTTTTATGTGTCAGCTGTGAAGCTGACCAGTTGAGGTAAAACCCGGAGTGCAATTCCACCCAGGATAGGATGACCAGAAGCACCCACCCGCTTTGCTTCTGGTCAGCTCCAGCCCAATAATGAGACTTAGCTATTCACATAACCAAGCCACACAAACTCTGGAGCTGCTACTGCATGTAGCGTCGGATCCTGGGTGCAACATACCTCCCATCTACTACCATTCCAGACAAAGCGCATAAATATTTTCTATCCACTTTGTTACAATATATATATATATATATATATATATATATATATATATATATATATATATATATATATATGTATGTGTATGTGTAAATCTCTCTATCTATCTATATATATATATATATATATATATATATATATATATATATATATATATATATATATATATATATATATATATATATATATATAATCTATCTATCTCACATAGGCTAGCAACGGGTCTGTACAGAACTTAATGAAAATGGTCTCCTGAGGGACTCGGTCCTGATCCTTGTTGGCTGAAATTCGTTCTACCCGGGTAAAGGGTGCTCACACAAATCCAGTTTTGATTGGCCAATGTTACCACTTCCACGTAGTATGAACGCTTACCTATACAATTTGTTCACAGAAATCAAAATCTGTTGGCCCCCATGCTACATGGAGGTGGTAAAATTTGCCGGCCAATCAAAATTGAATGTGTATATACACCCTAATTTGCAGGCAGTAGTATGATTGCTGACTTTAAAGGGATACTGTAGGGGGGTCGGGGGAAAATGAGCTGAACTTACCCGGGGCTTCTAATGGTCCCCCGCAGACATCCTGTGTTGGCGCAGCCACTCCCCAATTCTCTGGCCCCGCCTCCGGTTCACTTCTGGAATTTCAGACTTTAAAGTCAGAAAACCACTGCGCCTGCGTTGCCGTGTCCTTGATCCCGCTGATGTCACCAGGAGTGTACTGCGCAGACACAGACAATACTGAGCCTGCGCTGTGCGCTCTTGATGACATCAGAGGGATCGAGGACACGGCAACGCAGGCGCAGTGGTTTTCTGACTTTAAAGTCTGAAATTCCAGAAGTGAACCGGAGGCGGGGCCGGAGCATCGGTGAGCGGCTGCGCCAACACAGGATGTCTGCAGGGGACCATTAGAAGCCCCGGGTAAGTTCAGCTCATTTTCCCCTGACCCCCCTACAGTATCCCTTTAAGGGCAATTTCACAGCACATTAGTTGCGTTGCAGAATAATTCTGAATGTCAACTCACTCCTCATACAATTCTATGGGCCTTGTAACAGATTGCATTATTCTAAACCATAATAAACAAGTATAAATTCAGAGCGTATTTCCTATTTTCTTTGCAGTCAACACATTTTTTGTTGGATTCATCTTTGAAGCTGATTTTCAGGAAATCGTTTATAGACAGATTTTAGTTTTGAATAACTGGGTCAGAGGGTTAGACACAATTCTGGATTTTTATTGTAGTGCTGTCCACTTCACTGAGAATTACCATCACTTCCTGCGCAGACAGGAAGTTGTGAAATCTCTCCAAGAGTGACTGAGAAAGCTATAAAAATAATACAATGGCAAAAGAAGAAGAGATCCTTTTGACTTTTTTTTATTGCTGGTTTTAAATTTTTTTTTTCACCAGACATACAGGTTTTCATATGGAAGCCAAATTGCTCCATCTGGGTTCAAGGGACATCTATTTGTGTGTATGATATTTAAAGGACAAAGAGAGATATGGAGGCTGCCATGTTTATTTCCTTTTAAACAATACCAGTTGCCTGGCAGCCCTGCTGATCTATTTGGCTACAGCAGTGACTAAATAACACCTGAAACAAGCATGCAGCTAATCTTGTCAGATCTGACAATAATGTCAGAAGCACCTGATCTGCTGCATGCTTGTTCAGTCTGTGGCTCAGCAGGGTAGCCAGGTAACTGGTATTGCTTAAAAGGAAATAAATATGGCAGCCTCCATATCCCTCTCATTTCAGTTGACCTTCAAGGTCACATGTACATCCCTGGTCACAATAGAAACAAATGTTAACAAGGTTTATTTAGAAGTGAGATCTACAGCATAAGACAAGAAAACTCAAGGGATGTAGATTGGGCATTTATATGTGGAGGACCACATATAGATGGCAGTACCTCCTTTAGGTGGTCCTCCACATATACATGTATTTACTCTTTTCCATCTTACTTAATCTTTTTAATGCTGGAAAAACTTCAGCTCAGGTGAGAGATGTCGACATTAGCGCTAGTCTACTTTAGGGGACCTAGCAGGTAAATTCCAGCGACGTAATTGGGTGGACAGCACCTTCTGGAACTGCTAGGTTTCAGATAGGTCATAGTAAACTAAGCCCACACTTGCCATTTAAAGAGGAACTGTGACCAAGCATTGAACTTCATCCCAATCAGTAGCCGATACCCCCTTTCACATGAGAAATCTTTGCCTTTTCACAAATGGATCATCAGGGACATCTGTATGGCTGATATTGTGGTGAACTCCCCCCACAGTGTGATGTCAGGACCTAGGTCCTGCCATCAAAGTGTGGGAGCCCAGTTGCGTTGTGGGAAGTAACGTCTGTTTCCAACTGCCAAGCAACCATTATCTCCCTCTGTGCATGTGTATATCTATAAAAAAAACAACCTTTTAGCCTATTGCATTGTTAAGGGGTGTGGTTATAGATCATTGCAGTTGGTGCTGTCTGTTTTTTTTTTTTTTTATTAATGTCTGCAAGTAGTAAAGATGAACACATGCAGGATAATTGTGGGTAAAACATGAACAAATTACATAATGAATATCAATCATTTCCTGATCTCTCTTGTAGTTTTTAACTTCTCACTTTTCAATGAATACATTTTGTTTTCCCCTTTTTCGCTACAGTTCCTCTTTAATTACAAATACTGTTTAACCAATCCATACTTAATTTGCTGGAACCCAGACCAGCACAGAGAATAGGATATTGTAAATGTAGGGAGCTGTTCACCCGTGGAAGCATGGAGGCTGTATGACAGGACATAGTATCAGATGTGATGGAAGTATTCTTAAGTACCTGTTTTCTCCTTGCAGTTGTTGATGAGTGCGCACTGGACCTGGATGACTGCCACATAGACGCCATATGTCAGGACACGCCTGCCTCTTACAAGTGTATATGCAAAACTGGATTCAAAGGAGATGGAAGAACCTGTGAAGGTGAGATACTTTTCTTGCTTCTATCGTGACATTTAACATTGATGAAGTATGCTCCAGTGATGTCATTGGTCTCCGTGGACTGGATATGCTACATTCTCAGTGAGGTCAGTGGTCTCTAGCCAATAAATGAGCTGTCTTCTCTTCTCTTTCATTTCACTTGCAGGGCATGGATAAATCTGCTTTCTTTAGGTGGCTACTAATTGTCCAATTTCCCAAAAGATCGACCGGCTGATCGTTTGGGAAATTGGGCCATTAGTGGCCACCTTTAGTAATGTCACTGATCTCCATCGAATGAATGTGCTGTATTCTCCGTAAGGTCACCGATCTCTAGTGAATGGGCAGGCAGAACTTTGTGTTGTCACTGGTCTCTGGTGAATTAAAGAGTTGTCTTCTCATGGATGTCATCGGTCTCTAGTGAATGGATAGGCTGCATTCTCAGTGATGTCACTGGTCTCTAGTGACTGGATAGGCTGCATTCTCAGTGATGTCACTGGACTCTAGTGACTGGATAGGCTGCATTCTCAGTGATGTCACTGGACTCTAGTGACTGGATAGGCTGCATTCTCAGTGATGTCACTGGACTCTAGTGAACGGATAGGCTGCATTCTCAATGATGTCACTGGACGTTAGTGAATGGATAGGCTCCATTCTCAGTGATGTCACTGGACGTTAGTGAATGGATAGGCTCCATTCTCAGTGATGTCACTTAACGTTAGTGAATGCATAGGCTCCATTATCAGTGATGTCACGGAATTCTAGTGAATGGATAGGCTGCATTTTCAGTGATGTCACCTGTGTTGTGAATGGCTAGACTACATTTTCAGTGATGTCACTTGTGCTGTGTATGGATAGGCTGCATTCTCCGTGTTGTCACTTGTGTGTTGTGAATGGATAGGCTATATTTTCAGTGATGCTATTGGCTCTACTCCATGCAGAGCCTGCATTTTCAGTGATGTCACTAATATGTGGTGAGGAAATAAGCTGCTTTCTGAATGATGTCAGGGGTGCCTGGCCCATGGGTGGGCGGCACTCTTAAGTGATGTCACTGAACTCTGATATATACTGGACACACTAGCCCAGGCATGGGCAAACTTGGCCCTCCAGCTGTTAAGGAACTACAAGTCCCACAAGGCATTGCAGGAGTCTGACAGCCACAGTCCTGACTCATGAAGGCAAATTGTGGGACTTGTAGTTCCGTAACAGCTGGAGGGACGAGTTTGCCCATGTCTACACTAGCCTTTGGTACAACCAGGGTCCAGCATCGAACATTTTGTTTCCTTTTCTGGTGAGTAGGAGAACCCTGCAAGTGATGGAAAACTTTTACAATGAAGACAGAGACATAAATAAGAACGCCTTTATATTATGCAGGGAAGCTTTTGATCTTATTTCAGGTTTGTGTTGCGGCCTTTGGCTTTATGGGTAGATTCTGCTACTTCCTGTCTGTTTTGCTGCTCTAACTGAAGCTGAATGGAATGAGTCCAGTAGGGATAAAATCCAACAATAAAACCTTGACAGAGCTTTGAATATTACACTGCTGTGAGGTACTTCATGATTGAAGTTACTTGTGAAGTGGTTCGAGAGCTACAGGCGAGTCACAGAGTGGTAGACAAGGTTATGTATAGAAACAGCACAATATGGAAACCAGAGATTAACCCTTGTTGGTGATTTCAGCCTCATCAATCAGCATCTTGAGTGTCACTTAACACAAACCTCTCCACAGCCACTCCAGCAGCAAGTGCAACCGAAAAAACAGCCTATTTGCAAGACAATCAGCCCCTGCCATGAGCTGACGGCTGTTTTCACTGGTGCCAGTGAGCTGTGAAGGCCACAGTGAATCCATCACACTCACCTCACTGCCTTTATCCCACAGACATTGATGAATGCGAGGACTACAATGGTGACTGTGTTCACGAGTGCACCAATATCCCTGGAAACTACCGCTGTACGTGTTTTGACGGCTTCGAACTGGGGAACGACGGCCACAACTGTCTTGGTAAGTTTTCTTTGCCTTTATATACTTTACTTTTTTGTATGTTTCAGTTATATTTCAAGCAGACTGTATCATTTCTAGAGCCAGGCTCTCTTGCAGCTTCTAGTAAGTTAACAGTTGTCATAATTCAGACTTCTTCTGTGGTTTGCCTGCACAGTGGATCACTGACTGGGTCTGGTGGTCAGTTGTGTGAGCGTGAATGAAGGGTAGGCTGCTCTGTAGGCAGTTATGTGAGGATGGACAGAGGTTTTTGGCCTGGTGGTGAATGGAGGGTTTGGAACTGTGTTTGGAGTCAGTCTTGTGAGGATAGATGAAGGGTGTTTGGAACTGGCAGTCAGTCTTGTGAGGATAGATGAAGGGTGTTTGGAACTGGCAGTCAGTCTTGTGAGGATAGATGAAGGGTGTTTGGAACTGGCAGTCAGTCTTGTGAGGATAGATGAAGGGTGTTTGGAACTGGCAGTCAGTCGTGTGAGGATAGATGAAGGGTGTTTGGAACTGGCAGTCAGTCTTGTGAGGATAGATGAAGGGTGTTTGGAACTGGCAGTCAGTCGTGTGAGGATAGATGAAGGGTGTTTGGAACTGGCAGTCAGTCGTGTGAGGATAGATGAAGGGTTTTGGGCCAGGCGGACAGTTCTGTAAGGATGCATGGAGAGTTTGTGGCCTATTTGCCAGTTATGAGAGAATGGAGTCCAAGGGTCAGTTGTTTGAGGATAGATGGAGGGTTCCACGTTCATTAGAAAGTTATGTAAGGATACAAAGAGGGCCTCTCAGTCAGCCATGAGGATAGACAGAGGTTTTTGGGCCTGGCATTCAGTCACGCAAGGATAGACAGAAAGTTTTTGGGTATGGTGGTCAGTCATGTGAGAGGGAATGAAGGTTGTTCAGCCTGGCAGCCAGTTATGTGAGGATGGAAGGAGGGTTTTTGGCCTGGTGACAAGAAATTAAGGTTATACAACCTGGTTGTCAGTTAAATAAAGCAAGGATGGACAGAGAGTTTTTGGCCTGGTGGTCAGTCATGTGAGGATGGATGGAGGGTTTGAGGCTCAGTACAGAGAGTGGACAGAGCCCTTCTCCATGAAGGAACACTATAAAGTTTGATGAGGTCAGTCCTCTTTGAAGATGCAAATCCATTCCTTTTATTGGAGACTTGGCTATTGTCACCTATTGTCCCTTGGCTGCTGGGAGGAGATCCATCCCCGGCTATTTACTCCACTCAATGGGAAGGTTAATAACTGTGACTGGACAGAGCAATAAAGCACCACAGACACACTATTATTGCCTGTCATTAACCCCTTCACTACCGGTACCTCATATATTTTTATGGTGTCGTTAACCCCATCACTGCCAGTGTATCTTGTTCCAGTGCAATAACCAGCAGCACCAAAACGGCACAACAGACAGCCATTAACCCCATGATTGTTGATAACTTGTACAAAGAGAATTAACACTTTCCCTTAACAATACTTGGCATTACAGGAATTTCAATTGCACTGCTGCTGTCTTGGCCTTGCCAGGAATCTTTAAATTCTACATTAATTGGCTGCTGTATTAAAGGGAAGGGGTATAAGGAGGCTGCCATATTTATTTCCTTTTAAACAATACCAGTTGCCTGGCAGCTGTTGTGAAATATTCCTTCTTTCACCTAAGGATCATTGCAAGGATTAAGGGCCCGTTTCCACTAGCTGAATCCACAGAGTTTCCCCGCAGGCAAATTGCGCGTCAAAACGCAACCCATAGGAAATAATGGCGCTGCCGGCCGAATCGCTTGTCCATTGCCATCAGTTTTCGTGCGGGAGGCAGCGAATCTCATAGCCGTGCATGGCACCGGGTTCTAAGATTTGTCTGCGTACCCGCAGACCAGGAAGTGCCGCCGCGCGTCTCGCAGCCATGTGCAGTGGCCAGTGGAAACGGGCCCTAAACACCTCATTCCTCCAGCGGATCTGCCGACCCTAGTTCATGCTTTTATCCCATCATGGCTGGACTACTGCAATGTTCTCTATACAGGGCTTCCAAACAAAGACTTGCACTGCCTGCAGTTAGTACAGAATGCTGCAAGGCTGTTAACAAGCCAATCCCGCCATTGCCACTTAACAACAACCCTTCGCTCACTCCACTGGCTACCGATAAAGTGGAGAATTCTGTTTATGATTGACTTATTACCATTCATCCTTGCACAGTCTTGGCCCTGCTCACCCGAAGGACTTGTTGCAACTGCATCACACTTCCCACAATCTTAGATCAAAAGGACCTTATAACTTGGTTACCCCCAAAGTCCACCTCAAAACCATTGGAGACAGAGCCTTCTATCATGCTGCCCCTACACTCTGGAACTCCCTGCCACACCCACTCAGGAAAGCTCCATCCCTGGAAGCATTTAAGTCCAAACTGAAAAGCCGCCTGTTTAGTCTGGCATTAATGAACACCTGACTTCCCTCTGTAACACAGTCCAGCCTGCAACCCTGTATTGATCTGAAACCTATCTATGCTCTTTGAGTCCTATGGGAGAAAAGGGCTTAACAAATGTTATTGTATTATTATTATTGTACCATTCTGGCATCAGTAGTGTTGGAATCACACACTTGAAACAAGCATGTGGCTGATCTTGTTGAATTATGGCTTTAAGTAATAAAGGCAGATGATCAGCTGGACAGCCAGGCAACTAGTTTTGATCAAAATTAATTGGGCCAGAAGCTGATTGCAGTGATGTAAAATTGTCATAAAATAAATACAAAAGGGAATTTGGCGCCCTTAGATTCGGGATGCTGCATTCCTGACATGTCTCTCTTCTGTCTCCTAGATGTGAATGAGTGCCTACTAAACAATTCTGGATGCCAGCAGACGTGTGTCAACACCCTGGGGAGCTACGAATGCCGCTGTGTGACCGGCTTCTACCTGAGTGACAACCAGCATACGTGTATTCAGCGCTCTGAAGGTAAGAGGAATAGTGGTGTGGGGGAGGGAAAACGTGCACAGCAGGGAGTCTTGGACAGAGGCAGAGTGGGAGACGCATAGCAAGGACCAGAGCAGGAAAGGGGTAGTGAAGGCTGGTAGAATGTCTGTGGTTTTGTGCCTCCATTACAGAGATTTTACAGCGTTTTTGCTGTTCCCGATGACACAGCAGGAAATGAGGTCAGCACTTCCATGTGGACTAGAGCAGGAAGGGAGGTCAGCACTTCCATGTGGACTAGAGCAGGAAGGGAGGTCAGCACTTTCATGTGGACTAGAGCAGGAAATGAGGTCAGCACTTCCATGTGGACTAAAGCAGGATGGGGGGGGGGGGGGAGGGTCAGCACTTCCATGCGGATGAGATCAGGACGTGAGATCAGCACTTCCATGTGGACTGGACCAGGAAGTGAGGTCAGCACTTCCGTGTGGACTGAACCGGGAAGTGAGGTCAGCACTTCCGTGTGGACTGGACCAGGAAGTGAGGTCAGCACTTCCATGTGGACTGGACCAGGAAGTGAGGTCAGCACTTCCATGTGGACTAGACCAGGAAGTGAGGTCAGCACTTCCATGTGGACTGGACCAGGAAGTGAGGTCAGCACTTCCATGTGGACTGCACCAGGAAGTGAGGTCAGCACTTCCATGTGGACTGCACCAGGAAGTGAGGTCAGCACTTCCATGTGGACTGGACCAGGAAGTGAGGTCAGCACTTCCATGTGGACTGGAGCAGGACGTGAGGTCAGCACTTCAGTGTAGATATAGGCATTTTTTTATGTACATTACACAACTTTTCTGCAACATGCTGCAGCTTACAAGGTAGTGATAGCCAAGTGACTGAATGTGACATGCTGAAGTTCAGTTCAGTTGTAAAAGTTCAGTTAGTGGCGGCCCCATTCTAATATCACTACTATAGTTTATGGACAATTTGGGAGAAAAGTCAGTTGACCTAGCAGTATGTTGTTGGAATTTGGGGAAACATACAAGCCCCATGCAGATAGCGCCCCAGCTCAGATCGGAGCCTGGAACGCCAGCACGGCCAAAGCACTAAATCCCTAAATATTCCTCTCTTTGTAAATGGATCCTGAAGCCTAAACTCTCCCATCCCGTTCTTTGTACGACTCCGTCCTGGGGACACATTCTCTTTCCAGCCTTGGAAATCTGACCCGTCTCTCATCCTCCCCAGAATAAAAGTGGGGTATTTAATGTGCGCGTTTGCCTATAATGTAAGAAAGGCGTCCATTCACTCCGCCGGTAAATAAGGTGTCGCTGAATAGCGCTCCCTCATCCGACCGCTTTGCCGGGATTGTTTGTTTTGTGTGTGTTCAGTGAACTTTATCACGCTACCTGCTAGAGAGAGGCCCTCTTCCCCGCAAGCCTGAATGCCCCCAAAGAAATCCATTTGGGTCGCCCCGAAAAGGCGAAACAGTTAATTCGCTGAATGGCCCTTAGCGGGTTGATAGATCGCATTACGCTGGCGAGGTCGTCCGTGTCGCAGGAACAGTGGCGGTAATGAGGCTAATTTGTGATCGCCAGTCTCTCCGGTCCGCTGATTGACAGCGGGGCGGCCCGGGCGCTTTCATGTCTCCTTCGTTTGAGGGGGGTTTGGCGTTTTTTGTTTTGTGTGAAGTTCTCAGTGTGGGAAAAAAAGGATCAAAAAGCCATCTGACAGAAGAATGGTAATGTGGCAACATCGGGGCCCATTGTTTACTGAAGCCCATTGAGAGGAGGGAGGAGGACGGACTTCAGAGCCTTCGTGTCAAAGGAGCTGCTTTCTTGCTAAGTGGCTAATTAAGATGTGATAGAAATTCAAGGACACCCTCTCCTTTCACCCCACAAAAACGTCTTTCAGCTCGTTAAGTCATTAGGCGCTCCCTCCTCTGCCCGACAACGGGGAGATCGCTGACAAAACCGTGTTGTTTTAAGGCACACTCGCATTGGCCAAACTTTTCTAGCATCTTTTTTTTTTTTTTTTTTTTCTTTATTCGTTCTTTCATAAAGTTTTGTGGTGAGAAATCAGTCGCCGATATGCGTTTACACGACCGTCAGCTTTTCTCTTGCAGCAGCCCGAAGACTTAGAAACAAAAAAACTGTAAATCTTATACGTTGCCATATCTGTCTGTTCTAACCAAAACTTCTTTCCTTTTGATTTGATTTAGGAAGAAACTTTGCAGGTTTTTCATGCTTTCTGTGTCACTTTTTGGATTTTCTTTTTTTTTGTTTACCTCCTTCTATGGTAACCCACAATTACCTTAGGCAGGGTTCACACTTATTTGCCACACTTCTTATGAAAGTCAACAGAGAATTGCACTTCTGCTAAAATTCACGTTTTGGCGAAAATCCCTTGCATGACGGATATCTGCATGACATTTCCACCATGGATATGTACAGCTGTAAGTACCTGTAGGAAGAGAAAAGGAACAGTCGAGAGCACTTGATAGTGTAGTATGTTAGGATTATGTAAAGGGGTACATTATATGAATATTCACAAGGTTTACCACTAATGCAATCACTGATTAGGCAGGTGGGGAGCTGAAATCTTATCCCACGCAGTTTTTAAGGAGTTGCTCTCTGTAGATAGAAAAAAAAGTGGGATGACACCCCTCCACCAAAGGTGGGCAAAGTTTGCAGATAATAGTAGAACTTAAAGTAATCCTGTAAGGGGATAAAAGTGCTCCTGGGGGTGCTTATCTCGGGAGGGGGAGCCCGTGGATCCTGATGAGGCTTCCCTCGTCCTCTTCAGCCTCGGGGATCCAGCGCTGACAGCCCCCTGAACAACATGCGGCAATATTTTCCGATCCCTGCTGCTTTACAGGCTCAGTATAAGCTTCCCCTTGGGCTCCAGTGGGAATAACCGAGCCCGATTGGATCCATTCTACCGTGCAGGTGTGAGTCACCTGCATAGTAGAGCGGACCCAATTAGGCTCGGCTATTTTCGCTGGAGCCCGAAGGTAAACTGGTACTGCGTCGGGGCAGGAGCGGGGATAGGTAAATATTGCCATGCGCTGAAGCCTCTACTGCACCTGTGCGCAAGATTTTTGGGGCTGCGAACGCTGGATCCCCGAGGCTGAAGAGGATACGGGAAGCCTAATTAATATCCAGAGGCTTTCTGAAGTACCCCTTAGGGGCAATTTTTTTCCTTACAGGTACAATATACTTTAAAGGATACCTTAGTCCTAAATATAATCGGAAATAGACAACCTGTGTGCGTTTGTGTGGAGGTGCGCATAGACTTACCACACCTCCTGTGGCCCGGTGTCTCCTTCCCATCATCTGTAAATGGCCCCATGGTAAAGCCCTGGTCGGCGGGGTCGGGGCATGCGCAGTAAGTCCCCGGACGGAGCCGGCATGCGCGTTCACCAGGTGCCCTGGATGTGCGTGCATCCAGTATGTCGGAGTCAGGTGCCCTCTTTCGCCAGCTACATCTTCCCGCCCAAGTGCACCTCCCCACAAACACACACAGGGTGTCCATTTTTCATTATATTAAGGACTAGGGTATCCTTTCCACCACTACCTCCTTTTTTTTTTTTTAAACAGTTTTTTGTCTATATACTATTGTTTTTCTACTTCTACTATTAGCTGTAGAAGATCTTTTAAAGCAGTCTAATACAGAAGACTGCTTTTATCAGAGTCTGTGTCGCTGTTGAGAAGGTTTTCTTTCACTTCCTTTTGAGGTAACATCAGCCACATGGAGGGGTAGCTTGGAAAGAAAAATCTGTTTAGCTGGGACACCAGTGGCAATGAAAAAACGACACTGGGTCTTTCCCACTTGTATCCAAACCTTAACACAAAAGTTTGGGTCGGCGTTCTGATCACTCTCTAGCCACTGGATCCAGCTTGTGCTTTCACCCTTCTCAGACTGATCTGATTACTAACTCTCTTTTTGGCTCTCTTTGGTCTTTTGAAGTACATCTATTCAGAAAGGAATGTGGCAGCGGCCATTGAAGCCCTCCACAATGAAAATACTGCATTGCTGGTCTGTAATACTTAGCGACTCACCCAAAACAGTTCCTCAGACGAGCCAGAGTGCAGTCAGAACATCTCCTTTCCATTCTAGTTTATTAGAAGTAATTTACAGATACCACATAGATCTTCCCCTCACTATTACCCCCACTTCCTCCTGGAGGTAGGGTAAGGATGCTCACTTGCCTATGTAGAGTACTCCCCACTGTAAAAAATAATATGGCCCGGTATTGGTAAGGCAGCGGAGCCCCACTTCTGCATGCTCCGCCTTCCTGCACAGTTACAGCCTGTATGGAAGATAAGGGGTCAAAAAAGCTTGGGAAAGGGGGGGGGGGGTCACAGAGTTTTATTTGAAATATTAAACAATATGCTTAAAATGATATTAATAATTAAAGAATATCTATAATGGAGTAGGTCAGGTCGAGAGTTCTAATTTGCAGTGTGAATTTTTCTTCACCGTTCTAATGGGAATTTAAATCACACAAAAAAGTTTGCAGAGTGATAGTTTACTTACACAAAGCACAATTTCTTTTCTTTTTTTGGTTGAATTAGGTACAGAGTCTTTAGCTCCAATAAGATGGTGGTGATGTACGCGGTGCTTATCGGAGGAGACAGTACTCTGTTGTGTCCCTCTGACTGATCTACAGTATGACAGGTCCTCTTTGGCTGTCGGGGTAAATATGAGGCCGTAGTGATGCAGTTCTGGGAAGTTTTGGTGACTGATCACGGGGCGGGCTTAGCAACTCTGCTACAGACGAGCTGCTGTTTTTCGCCTCTGCATTGTAGCGTCGGAGTGTCAGGGGCATGTTTTGTCTACCGGCTGCAGATTATCTGCTTGTTGTGGGCTGTTTGTTGGGTGTTTTTGCTGGGAAGATTGTTCAGGGGAGTTTTTTGTTGTTTATTCCCACATTCTTGTCATGTTCTCTGATTCCTGAAATAAGCTTTTGGCTTTGTGTGTTTCTGTGTAGCGTACGTTAGTAATGATTCCAGTCATGGTATTTTCCAGGGCTGTGAAGTCGGTACAAAAATCTTCCAACTCCGACTCCTCAGTTTATGAAACCACGACTCCAACTCCGACTCCGGGTACCCAAAATGGCCCCGACTCCTCGACTCTGACTCCTTAGTCTAATGCTTAACAGGGCTGTGGATTTTGTACAAAAATCATCCGACTCCGACTCCTCAGTTTATGAAATCAACGACTCCAACTCCGACTCCAGGTGCCCAAAATTGGCATGAATCCTCGACTCCGACTCCACAGCCCTGGTATTTTTAAAGATGAAACAGGGATGATTTGAATTGGGCATTGTTTTGTGGGGCTAAAGCTGTTCATACTTCTAGCGATTTTGCGGCCCGACAATGTGTGATGTGACAGTGTGTGCGATGACCGAAGAACGTGTCGTGCCGCTTTCCCCCTAAATGTCCATCTCCGGTACCTGTGCTTAGTAAATCTCAACTGTCCAGCAGCACCAACTCCCGGTCTCCTCCGCTGTCTCCTCTGAGCGCCGCCTGCCATGTGGTGGCGCTCTGTAGGACACCAGCACCCGAGGGAGACAGTGGAGGAGACCGGTAGTCAGTTCAGCTGGAAAAATAAGGTTTACAATATGCGGGTACAGAGAGTGGACATTAACATTTGGGGGACGGCCAGGCGGGCGGAATCGGCATCACAATGCATTTCGTGGGCATTCACTCACTTCCGCAGGGGATCCAGGTACTCTCCTGTTTGTTTTTTATGACAAGCATTCCAGACTGCCATCAAAGTGTCTAATGAGGAGTCCACGCTTCTATTCCTCAGCCACATGTGTATTACATTGGCTCTGCAGCAATGTGACTGAGGTAAAAGTGCAGTGGGGCCAGTTCCCCATGTGTAATGGGTGATTTCACGGTGTCTAAAGCCTCTAACACAAGCTTGATGTAAGTCGGCTGAGGTGTCTGAATATGACCACCTCAGCCAATAATCAGGCATGTGTATGGCAATCCCCGACCCCCAACCCGCCAACCTGAAATCGAACTGCCTGTACAGACGTGTCACTAGCCTGCAGACCTGCACTCACCAGCACTGCACCATCCCTTGCAGCAGCCCCTCCTCATCAGCACTGCACCATCCTTTACAGCAGTCCCCTCCTCCCCAGCACTGCACCATCTCTTGAAGCAGCCCCTCCTCCCCAGCACTGCACCATCCCTTGCAGCAGCCCCTCCTCCCCAGCACTGCACCATCCCTTGCAGCAGTCCCCTCCTCACCAGCACTGCACCATTCCTTGCAGCAGTCCCCTCCTCACTAGCACTGCACCATCCCTTGCAGCACCCCCTCCTCCAGTGCTGGGCCGAAATTACGCATTAGCGTAATTACGCATCGTAATTCACTACAAATGCATCGTAAGCGTTACGTGTAAGGTTACGGTATTACGCGTAATTAATTACGCGTAGACCGTAGGGTTACGTTTTACGCGTAACAAATTACGCGTAAGACAGTAAACTCCCATTGAAATTACACAGTCTGCCGTAATCGCGTAATATTACGCTCCCGTATAATATAAAAAAGCCGCCGACTTTAAGGGTTAATAGCAAAGCCCCCTTAAGTGCTAAGAGCCTCAAATTTGGAGAATATATTAAGGAGATCAGAAGGAATAAGAGGAAAAATTTTTTTTTCAAAAAGACCTTATAGTTTTTGAGAAAATCGATGTTAAAGTTTCAAAGGAAAAATATATACATTTAAAAACCCGCCGACTTTAACGGTTAATAGCAAAGCCTGCTTAAAATTTAGGAACACCAAATTCACAGGGTATATTAAGGGGATCAGTGGGAATAAGAGGAAAATTTTTTTTTTCAAAAAGACCTTATAGTTTTTGAGAAAATCGATTTTTAAGTTTCAAGGGCAAAAATGTCTTTTAAATGCGGAAAATGTCAGGTTTTTTTTGCACAGGTAACAATAGTGTTTTATTTTCATAGATTCCCCCAAGTGGGAAGAGTTTTACTTACTTCGTTCTGAGTGTGGGAAATATAAAAAAAAAAAACGACGTGGGGTCCCCCCTCCCAGACCTCTTTAACCCCTTGTCCCCCATGCAGACTGGGATAGCCAGAATGCGGAGTACCGGCCGCGTGGGGCTCCGCACCCTGACTATACCAGCCCGCATGGTCCATGGATTGGGGGGTCTCGGAAGGGGAGGGGCAGCCAAGCTTTCCCCTCCCCCTCCAAGCCCTTGTCCAATCCAAGGACAAGGGGCTCTTCTCCACCTCCGATGGGCGGTGGAGGTGGAGGCCGCGATTTCCTGGGGAGGGGTTCATGGTGGCATCTGGGAGTCCCCTTTAAAAAGGGGTCCCCCAGATGCCCACCCCCCTCCCAGGAGAAATGAGTATAGAGGTACTTGTAGTACCCCTTACCCATTTCCTTTAAGAGTTAAAAGTAAATAAACACACAAACACATAGAAAAAGTATTTTAATTGAACAAAAAACATAACCACGAAAAAAGTCCTTTAATATTCTTAATTAACCATTAATACTTACCTGTCCCTTTAAAAGCCAGTTCCCACGCAATATCCTCGGAAATATACTAATCAGTTACAATGTAACAAAGTTATTACAATGTAACAACTTTGTTACATTGTAACTACGTAGCACCCGACGTCACTCACCGCCGCCGCCGCGTCTGTGCTGCAGGACCCGACAGAGCTCTGAGCTATAGCTCAGAGCTCTCTAAGCATCTTTGTATTTGGGCTCCAAGGAGCCCCATTGGTCCTTAGCAGACCAATGGGGTTCCTTCTGATTTGAAGGAACCCCATTGGTCTGCTAAGGACCAATGGGGCTCCTTGGAGCCCAAATACAAAGATGCTTTCGAGAGCTCTGAGCTAATATAGCTCAGAGCTCTGTCGGGTGAAGGGACGCTAAGTCCCCGCCGGCTCCGCTGCCCTCCCCGCCTCTCCCACATGTCACCTATATACATGCTGGCACCCATGGGTGCCAGCATGTATATGAGTGACAGGTGTGGGCGGAGTGGACGGCGGGAGCCGGCGGGGACTAGCGTGTATGCGGCGGCCGGCGGGTGAGCGGCGAGTGACGTCGGGTGCGGTGGTGTTACAAAGTAACAAAGTTGTTACATTGTAACAACTTTGTTACATTGTAACTGATTAGTATATTTCCGAGGATATTGCGTGGGAACTGGCTTTTAAAGGGACAGGTAAGTATTAATGGTTAATTAAGAATATTAAAGGACTTTTTTCGTGGTTATGTTTTTTGTTCAATTAAAATACTTTTTCTATGTGTTTGTGTGTTTATTTACTTTTAACTCTTAAAGGAAATGGGTAAGGGGTACTACAAGTACCTCTATACTCATTTCTCCTGGGAGGGGGGGTGGGCATCTGGGGGACCCCTTTTTAAAGGGGACTCCCAGATGCCACCATGAACCCCTCCCCAGGAAATCGCGGCCTCCACCTCCACCGCCCATCGGAGGTGGAGAAGAGCCCCTTGTCCTTGGATTGGACAAGGGCTCGGAGGGGGAGGGGAAAGCTTGGCTGCCCCTCCCCTTCCGAGACCCCCCAATCCATGGACCATGCGGGCTGGTATAGTCAGGGTGCGGAGCCCCACGCGGCCGGTGCTCCGCATTCTGGCTATCCCAGTCTGCATGGGGGACAAGGGGTTAAAGAGGTCTGGGAGGGGGGAACCCACGTCGTTTTTTTTTTTATATTTCCCACACTCAGAACGAAGTAAGTAAAACTCTTCCCACTTGGGGGAATCTATGAAAATAAAACACTATTGTTACCTGTGCAAAAAAACCTGACATTTTCCGCATTTAAAAGACATTTTCGCCGTTGAAACTTAAAAATCGATTTTCTCAAAAACTATAAGGTCTTTTTGAAAATGTTTTTTCCTCTTATTCCCACTGATCCCCTTAATATACCCTGTGAATTTGGTGTTCCTAAATTTTAAGCAGGCTTTGCTATTAACCGTTAAAGTCGGCGGGTTTTTAAATGTATATATTTTTCCTTTGAAACTTTAACATCGATTTTCTCAAAAACTATAAGGTCTTTTTGAAAAAATTTTTTTTCCTCTTATTCCTTCTGATCTCCTTAATATATTCTCCAAATTTGAGGCTCTTAGCACTTAAGGGGGCTTTGCTATTAACCCTTAAAGTCGGCGGCTACCTAACATTGATCCATGCGTCAACTTTTCCGCTTGGCAGCATGTCCTTACGCATTAATTCCTAGTAGGATTTTACGCGTAAGCCTATAACGTAATAACCGGAATTACGGTATACTTACGCGTAATTGCGTAAGTGCTATGCGTAATTATAGACATGTACCGAAATTGAATGTCTATGCCGTAAGCGTAATTTCGTAATGCGTAATAGCGTAAAATTACGCGTAATGATCCGTAAGCGTAGCTTTCTCCATTACGACCAGCACTGCCCTCCTCCCCAGCACACCACCATCCCTTGCAGCAGCCCCTCCTCCCCAGCACTGCACCATCCCTTTCAGCAGCCCCTTCTCATCAGCACTGCACCATCCTTTACAGCAGTCCCCTCCTCCCCAGCACTGCACCATCCCTTGCAGCAGCCCCCTCCTCACTAGCACTGCACCATTCCTTGCAGCAGCTCCCTCCTCACTAGCACTGCACCATCCCTTGCAGCAGCCCCCTCCTCACCAGCACTGCACCATCCCTTGCAACCGTCCCCTCCTCACCAAAACTGCACTATCCCTTGCAGCAGCCCCCTCCTCACCAGCACTGCACCATCCCTTGCAGCAGTACCCTCCTCACCAGCACCGCACCATCCCTTGCAGCAGCCCCCTCCTCACTAGCACTGCATCATCCCTTGCAGTAGTCCCTTCCTCACCAGCACTGCACCATCCCTTGCAGCAGTCCCCTCCTCACCAGCACTGCACCATCCCTTGCAGCAGCCCCCTCCTCACCAGCACTGCACCATCCCTTGCAGCAGTCCCCTCCTCCCCAGCACTGCACCATCCCTTGCATCAGTCCCCTTACCAACACTGCACCATCCCTTGCAGCAGCCCCCTCCTCACCAGCACTGCACCATCCCTTGCAGCAGCCCCCTCCTCACCAGCACTGCACCATCCCTTGCAGCAGCCCCCTCCTCACCAGCACAGCACCATCCCTTGCAGCAGCCCCCTCCTCACCAGCACCGCACCATCCCTTGCAGCAGCCCCCTCCTCACCAGCACTGCACCATCCCTAGCAGCAGCCCCCTCCTCACTAGCACTGCACCATCCCTTGCAGCAGCCCCTCCTCACCAGCACTGCACCATCCCTTGCAGCAGTCCCCTCCTCCCCAGCACTGCACCATCCCTTGCATCAGTCCCCTTACCAACACTGCACCATCCCTTGCAGCAGCCCCCTCCTCACCAGCACTGCACCATCCCTTGCAGCAGCCCCCTCCTCACCAGCACTGCACCATCCCTTGCAGCAGCCCCCTCCTCACCAGCACCGCACCATCCCTTGCAGCAGCCCCCTCCTCACCAGCACCGCACCATCCCTTGCAGCAGCCCCCTCCTCACCAGCACTGCACCATCCCTAGCAGCAGCCCCCTCCTCACTAGCACTGCACCATCCCTTGCAGCAGCCCCTCCTCACCAGCACTGCATCATCCCTTGCAGCAGCCCCTCCTCACTAGCACTGCACCATCCCTTTCAGCAGCCCCCTCCTCCCCAGCACTGCACCATCCCTTGCAGCAGCCCCCTCCTCACCTGCACTGGACAAGCACTGAAAATAATTTATGTTCAATTCCAATCCCAGTTTTAAGCAAAAAAAAGTGAACCTGAGGTGAGAGTTTTATGAAAGCTGCCATATTTATTTCCTTTTAAGCAATACCAGTTGCCTGTCTGTCCTGCTGATCCTCTGCCTCTAATACTTTTAGCCATAGACCCTGAACAAGCATGCAGCAGATCAGGGGTTTCTGACAATATTGTCAGAAATAACGATTAGCTGCATGCTTTTTTCTGGTGTGATTCACACACCAATGCAGCCAAATAGATCAGCAGGGCTGCCAGGCAATTGGTATTGTTTAAAAGGAAACTGATATGGCAGCCTCCGTATCATTTTCACTTCCGGTTCACTTTAAATGTTTGATAAGGAAAAATGAGGAGATCAAGAAAGGGGCAAGTACTTTATCACATGAATGTACGACTACTACAATCTTAGAGGCTGCAGTGGTGTGTGAATAATGATCGTTCATATAAATCTATACAGTGATGTGAAAAACGATTTGCCCCCTTCCTGATTTCTTATTCTTTTGCATGTTTGTCACACTTAAATGTTTCTGCTCATCAAAAACCGTTAACTATTAGTCAATGATAACATAATTGAACACAAAATGCAGTTTTAAATGATGGTTTTTATTATTTAGTGAGAAAAAAACTCAAAACCTACATGGCCCTGTGTGAAAAAAGAAATTGCCCCCTGAACCTAATAACTGGTTGGGCCACCCTTAGCAGCAATAACTGCACTCAAGCGTTTGTGATAACTTGCAACGAGTCTTTTACAGCGCTCTGGAGGAATTTTGGCCCACTCATCTTTGCAGAATTGTTGTAATTCAGCTTTATTTGAGGGTTTTCTAGCATGAACCGCCTTTTTAAGGTCATGTCACAACATCTCAATAGGATTCAGGTCAGGACTTTGACTAGGCCACTCCAAAGTCTTCATTTTGTTTTTCTTCAGCCATTCAGAGGTGGATTTGCTGGTGTGTTTTGGGTCATTGTCCTGCTGCAGCACCCAAGATCGCTTCAGCTTGAGTTGACGAACAGATGGCCGGACATTCTCCTTCAGGATTTTTTGGTAGACAGTAGAATTCATGGTTCCATCTATCACAGCAAGCCTTCCAGGTCCTGAAGCAGCAAAACAACCCCAGACCATCACACTACCACCACCATATTTTACTGTTGGTATGATGTTCTTTTGCTGAAATGCTGTGTTACTTCTACGCCAGATGTAACAGGACACGCACCTTCCAAAAAGTTCAACTTTTGTCTCGTCGGTCCACAAGGTATTTTCCCAAAAGTCTTGAGATGTTTTTTTTAGCAAAATTGAGACGAGCCTGAATGTTCTTTTTGCTTAAAATTGGTTTGCACCTTTTTTTCCCAGTCTCTTTCTTATGGTGGAGTCGTGAACACTGACCTTAATTGAGGCAAGTGAGGCCTGCAGTTCTTTAGATGTTGTCCTGGGGTCTTTTGTGGCCTCTCGGATGAGTTTTCTCTGCGCTCTTGGGGTAATTTTGGTCGGCCGGCCACTCCTGGGAAGGTTCATCACTGTTCCATGTTTTTGCCATTTGTGGATAATGGCTCTCACTGTGGTTCGCTTGAGTCCCAAAGCTTTAGAAATGGCTTTATAACCTTTACCAGACTGATAGATCTCAATTACTTTTGTTCTCATTTGTTCCTGAATTTCTTTGGATCTTGGCATGATGTCTAGCTTTTGAGGTGCTTTTGGTCTACTTCTCTGTGTCAGATAGCTCCTATTTAAGTGATTTCTTGCTTGAAACAGGTGTGGCAGTAATCAGGCCTGGGGGTGACTACAGAAATTGAACTCAGGTGTGATAAACCACAGTTAAGTTATTTTTTAACAAGGGGGGCAATCACTTTTTCACACAGGGCCATGTAGATTTGGAGTTTTTTTTCTCACTAAATAATAAAAATCATCATTTAAAACTGCATTTTGTGTTCAATTATGTTATCTTTGACTAATAGTTAACGTTTTTTGATGAGCAGAAACATTTAAGTGTGACAAACATGCAAAAGAATAAGAAATCAGGAAGGGGGCAAATAGTTTTTCACATCACTGTATATTTATATCCTCTCACAAGGCGTTGATATGACCTGGGCCATGGCTAGAAACTGAGGCCTAGTGCACACCAAAAACGCTAGCAGATCCGCAAAATGCTAGCAGATTTTGAAACGCTTTTTCTTATTTTTATGTAGCGTTTCACCTAGCATTTTGCGGTTTTGGGAAGCGTTTTTGGTGTAGTAGATTTCATGTATTGTTACAGTAAAGCTGTTACTGAACAGCTACTGTAACAAAAAACGCCTGGAAAACCGCTCTGAAGTGCCGTTTTTCAGAGCGGTTTGCGTTTTTCCTATACTTAACATTGAGGCAGAAACGCATCCGCAATCCAAAATCTGCAGCAGCCCGGGAGTATGCGTTTCTGCAAAACGCCTCCCGCTCTGGTGTGCACCAGCCCATTGAAATACATTACTCAAGCGGATCCGCACCCGCAAGCGGATCGCAAACCGCAGTCGAACCGCTCTGGTGTGCACTAGGCCTAAGAGGAGAGGCTGAATTACAACCGTGTGTGTGTGTGTGTGTGTGTGTGTGTGTGTGTGTGTATATATATATATATATATATATATATATATATATATATATATATATATATATATATATATATATATATATATATATATATATGTAACCTTTCACCCACTGCTGTGTCCAGATGTGTCCACTTATTAATGAGACTTTATTCAGGACGTATCAAGCAACACAATAGCCGACATGTTCCGCACCAAGTGGACCTGTTGGTCCAAAACATGTCGGCTTTTGTGTTGCTGGATACGTCCTGAATAAAGTCTCATGAATAAGTGGACAAGTGCGGACCATTTTTGTCTTTCTTTCAGTATCATTTGGAATCAAGCTTCCAGAATCCAGCACTGTTTGGCACTGGGGGTAGAGCGGTACATTTCCTCTTTTTTTTTGTCAGATGTGTCCCAGGACATGGCTACAGTGGTGATCAACAATAGCATTACAACCCTGTATGTTATATGTACCCATCTTTCAACCACCACTATGTCCAGATATGACCAAGGCCACAACTGCAGCGGTCACTAACTAATAGCAGGTGATGCTGCTTTATAAGAATGTAGTATACAGCATAATTATGGAGCAGCGTTGCTTGCTATCTGCTGGTGATCACTGCATCATTGACTTTGGTCCTATCAGGACTTAGTAGTGGCTGGAGAATGGTTATCTATAAAATACATGGTTATGGATCAGCAATGCTCTGCTACTTGCTGCTGATCATGGTGTGGGTCATACCAGACTAGGCAATTACACTCTCACACTGGGGCACCTCTCCCAGAAGCCTCTTGGGCAGTCACCGCTATTGCTGGCTCGCTGACTGCTGCCAAGGACCGTAGCCTTAGTAAGTTAGGGCCATTCTTTAGTTTCTGCTGAGCAGTTCATGCTACCTGTGTGCCTGGATTGTTGGACTTGTAATTTGTCAGGGCTGCAGAATGAAACAGGAAGCGCCCTGAAGGGGGGCTTGATTGTTGATTGCGCCGGTGGGATTAGGATGGGGGTGGGTTGTTGTTCTTGTTCTGATAATATTATTGCAGCCTAATGTCGCTGCACGCACCATTGAGCCATATTGCCGCAAATGAGGGGGATTTGGATCCTGTTACAGGCAGCCCTGTGAGCTGGGGACTGGGGCAATTGGCTGCAGGCTCTGTAGAGTCAGAGGTCGCCTGGCGGATGATGAAATGACCACATTAAGTGTAATTTGGAGGCACAGATGGAGACGGATGGACCTGGCTGGCTCGGTAGACGGTAGAGGGGAGGAAATGAGGGAGATGGAGCAGGTGACGGGAGTGGGAGTTCAGCTGGGATTTTCTGCCTTGTGGTTTCGCTGGATAAACACCTCTGCAGCCATCAGCTCTATAAATCCCCCTTACTTGAAATGTACAGTCTTGCGATTATCCCCCTTTAAAAATATAAAATGCCTAAAATGCTGGAGGCTCTGCTGGGATGAGGACCAAGCAGGGGCTGTATTATTGCATTAGGATAAGATGCAACTACTGAAGGTGCTACTGCTATGGGGATCTTGTGTTCTGGGGGCCCAGTCATAACTCCTCCCACTTATCTACTGTGTTTCTTCAAAAATAAGACAGTGTGTTATATTCATTCTTGCTCCAAAAGATGTGCTAGGGCTTATTTTCAGAGGAGGCCTTATATTTCTATGCACACAAGTTCCTGTGCTGTGTGTCCTCCTGCCTTCCCCGCTGTGCCACTGCTTCCTCTGCTGAATCCACCTCTTGGGTACCTTTGTCCTCCTGGTGTCCCCATCTGTCCTCCTGTGTCCCAATCTATCCTCCACTGTGCCTTCAGCTGTCCCCCCTTCATCCTCTTCTTACCCCCAGATCCATGCCGTGCTGTCCCCTGTGACCTTCGAAGCCCCCCCTGCACCTTCCTCTTTCCCCCAGCTCCATGCTGCTGTGTCACCGAGTTCCAGCCTATTGGGAAGAAGCACAGCAACTAGTGTTTCTACTGGAGCCGATGATTTCGCAGGCGGGACCATAGCGTCTTTATTGGGCCAATCACTGCACTCGCTGAGACCATGGGATCCAGTAATAACACAAGTTGCCATACCCTTTTCCCTTACTGCCACTGGGGCTTACTTTCAGGGATGTCTTAATTTCGTGAAAACCGGGTCTATAGCTCCGACAGCGGATCTGTTGTAGCTATATTGCCCCTCCATGCATCCTCCATTCTGCCAATCAGATGAATCAGGTTATTCCCAGGATCCAAAAGTCATATACTCACCTAAGGAGAGGGAGGGCTCTGAGTCCTAATGAGCCTTCCATCTCCTCTCCCGGTGCCCTCAGGATCCTTTGTTCAAATCCCCCGCCTCAGGGACTTCAGAAGTCCTCCCGAAGACAGGCGGCTCCATACTGCGCACGAGCGAGTGCGTCATAGAGGACGCTCACGCATGCGTAGTATGGGGCGGCCCGTCTTCGGGAGCACTCCGAAACCCCCCTTCGGCAGCGGAAGTGGCAGTATTTGACCGAACTGGTTGAATACTGCTACGGGGGATCCTGAGCGGGACCGGGAACCGGGAGAGGAGAGGGAAGGCTCATTAGGACCGAGCCTTCCCTCTCCTTAGGTGAGTATCTGACTTTTTTTATTTCTAAATCGGTTCCCATTAGCTTTAAAAACATTTGGTGCTCGGGCCTTTTCCTATGCAGCCCCTACTCTATGGAACTCACTTCCACAGTCAGTACGAGAGGCTCCTTCTCTGGACAGCTTTAAAAAAAGGCTAAAAACTCACCTCTTTTCCTGGGCCGTTGAGACTGCATAAGGCAGCGTTACAGCGCTTTGAGTCCCCAGGGAGAAAAGCACTATAAAAATATCTTTTATTGTTATTACTTGTTTGCTAAGGTTACAGTTTAAAGCACCCTTCAAAGTGGAAATTTATATTCTGTTTTTTTTTTTCTATATTCAAATATTGGATTTAGTGCTAAGCGTACATTTTTATAGCGGGTGGGTGCTGGTTGAGAACCTACACCAGTTGAAGGTTCAGCTGTATTATTTCTTATGTTTCTAATAAAAAACACTGTAGTGCCAAAAACAATAAATCAACAATCAACCCTTGAAAGAACTACTTGGGTGTAAATGAAAGTTCTTGAGGGGTTGTAAATCCAATCTCATTACAACTTTGTCTCAGGTTCTGAAGCTTTTGGACCAAGTCTCTGGAAATGTCCTTGATGGGAGTATGTTTGAATCCAACACCAGGGGAAGTCTGAAGAGTGTTGGCAGTGCTGATAATGTTGTTTGGGGTTTGCAGCTCTTGTTTTTGACAGTGTTTTGGAGCATCTCCTTAACTGATCGCCTGATCTTAACCAGTTCCAGTACTGATAAACTTCCTTTCCAGCACCAAACCCTAACCCCTGTTAACCCGTTCCTGACACCTTACTTGAACCCCTTCCTAGCGCCAAAAATCCCCCATTGTGTTGCCCTATTCCCGACATCTAATGCCAACTCTGCCCCGTGACACCATCTAACCGCTTTCTGGGTCATAATCCAGCAACGCCCCACCTTCCTGATGCTTAAACCCTGACATCCCTCAAATTACCTTTTTCTTAGTGCCCAACCTAACCTTCCCCATTGTTCGCCCATTCCTGATGCCTGGCCTCTTCAGTTAGTGGACCTGAACTCTTGCACAGGACACGAGGAAAACAGAAATGCACCCTGTGAGTTTTTAGAGAGAAGAGCTTGTCTAATTCCCCCTTATCTTTAAGTAATCACAAGTGTAATTTGAGCTTTCAGCTGCGTCAGCACCAGGACTGGTTTAAGCAACAATGGGGCCCCAGGGCAAAATAAACTCGGGGGGCCCCCCAACAGATACCCCGGAACAAAAATCGGCATTAAGGGACCTTTTTTGCAGCTGGTATAGTCAGGGTGTGAAGCCCCAATCGGTCGGAGCTCCACATTCTGGCTACCCCAGCCTGCATACTAAAAGTGACATTTACCGCATTTAAAAGTATACTTTTTTCCTTTGAAACTTTAAAATCGATTTTCTCAAAAACTATAAGGTCGATTTGAAAAATTGTTTTTTCCTCTTATTCCCAATGATCTCCTTAACATATCCTGCAAATTTATGGTTTCTAGCATTTAAGGTGGATTTGCTATTAACCATTAAAGTCGGCAGGTTTTTAAATGTGTATTTTGTTCCTTTGAAACTTTAAAATCGAGTCTCTCAAAAACTATAAGGCCGATTTGAAAAATATTTTTTCCTCTTGTAGCCACTGGGGGCCCCTACAAGCTCTGGGGCAATTGGTCAGCACAGAAATTCGGCAGTTGTCAGCAGACGCATCTGATATGTAAACATAGGATGTTAACCATGTATCTGCTTCCATGAAAGCAGAAAGTAGGCAAACTTCAGTAAACTGTAACAAAGAAATGTTTTTCTTTAAAGGTTATTATGCTGTTGCTTATCTTTAAGAGCAGAAAGTAAGTTCTAAGTTCAGGTCCGCTCTAACCTCCCTGATTTTTCTTTTTCAGCACAAGGTCTGTCTTAAGTGGATTTAATGTACTTTTTCAATTTTTTTTAATGTTGTGTTTATATAGTGCTGACCTCTTTTGCAGCACTTTACAGAGTCATTGTCCCTCTAATCCTTGCTACAGACGATTTAGGGGGAAGCCAAATAACTTATCTGTATGTTTTTGGGAGGTGAGAGAAAACCAGAGTGCCCGGAGGAAACCCACGCAGACATGGGGAGAACATGCAAACTCAGTGCAGATAGTGCCCTGGCAGGTATTCAAACTGGGGACCCAGCGCTCCACTACTCCACTGGGCTGCCCATAAATGCCCTGCTTTCATGGAAACAGAAATTAGCCATAAATCCTACTACTTAACTATTCGCTTCTTCACATGGCCTTGCGTAACATTTATGTGGGTTGATATGTATTCAGACTACTGTCTTGCTTTTAAAAGTTCTTTTTTTTGTTCCAGAACTTTGCTTTATATTTTGATTTCATATAAGTGTAAACATTTTATTGACTTGATTGCTTACAATCACAATTGTGTGGCCAGCAGATTCTGGTAGAGTAAATGGCGAGCACGCACAGGATGTAGCATTACGGTTTCGTGCTCCAATCCAGCGGATATCCCTCCAGGCTCGTTAGTTTTCCATCTTGCCTTCGCCCTGAGCCTTTCCTGTTGGATTCGCTGAACCGTAACTGCTTGTCAGTGACCTGCACTTCCTCAACTTTTTTTTTTTTTTCCAACAAAATTAGTTTATTGAACAGCGCATAG
This sequence comes from Hyperolius riggenbachi, assembly GCF_040937935.1. Classification (NCBI taxonomy): domain Eukaryota; kingdom Metazoa; phylum Chordata; class Amphibia; order Anura; family Hyperoliidae; genus Hyperolius; species Hyperolius riggenbachi. Next base: position 200,129,714 of record NC_090656.1, read on the forward strand.
AAAAAGGATACAAACTGTAATATCAAATCCAGCATATGTATTGCGCTTTTCTCCTGTTGGACTCAAAGCGCTTGCGAGGCAGCCACTGAAGCGCACTCAGTAGGCAGTGTTAGAGAGTCTCGCCCAAGAACTCCTTACTAAATAGGTGCTGGCTTACTGAACAGAGCCCTTAGGGCCCGTTTTCCACTAGTGTTTAGGATGTGAGGCGATCGGCGCATTGCCTCGCATCCCTGCACAGGTACTTCCGGTTGTCTTCCGTACAAGCGGATGCGGCGTCATGCGGCTTCCTGACGGCGGCGGTGGGGAATTGGATGCATGCTGCGGAAAAACTGCAGCGTGCTATCCATAAATTCCCTGTGTCGCATTGCGTAGGTCAATTCGCGTCAGTGGAAACTACTCCATTGATGAGAATTGGTTGCAGTTTCTCTGCATTGCGGTGCGGTTTCCGCATAGCAATGCGTCTAGTGGAAATGGGCCCTAAGGCTACGTTTCCATTTGTGCGGCGGCATGCGTCTTGCGAGACGCGATGCCGGCACAACTGCTGCCTCTCGCAGCCGAATCCCTCTAGCCGCGCTATGCACGGCTATGGGATTCGGACAGCTACAGACGAAATTATGCTGCAGGGCCTCAGATTTTTCCTCAGCCACGAATTCGGATGGCTCTCATAGACTTCTGTAGGCTGCTGTAATCCATCCGAATTCGTGGGCGGGGAATCGGCCGGGATTCGCAGCAGTGGAAACCCGGCCTTAATCATTACACTATCCAGCCAAGATAAGTTTCATAAAATACTAAGTACACGCACAATTAGATAAACCATAATTGTAAGCGGATAATGCAATGCTTGCTTAACCACTTGAGGACTCAGCCTGTACCCCCCCTTAAGGACCAGCGCTGTTTTTTGTGATCTGTGCTGGGTGTGCTCTGCAGCCCCCAGCACAGATCAGGTTGCAGGCAGAGCAATCAGATCGCACCCCTTTTTTCCCCCCTATGGGGATGATGTGCAGGGGGGAGCCTGATCGCTCCTGCCTGCCTGGGTGTTGCGGGGGGGGGACCTCAAAGCCCCCCTCCACGGTGAAATTCCCGCTCTCCCTCTCCTCCCTCTCACCCCTGCACAGGACGCTATCCGTCCTGTACAGCCTGTGACAGGCTGTCCTCTGTCACATGGCGGCGATCCCGGCCGCTGATTGGCCGGGGATCGCCGATCTGCCTTACGGCGCTGCTGTAGCAGCAGCGCCGTTCACATTTAGTCTGATCGCGGCTCGCAGGCTATTCACGGAGACCCGCTCCGTGATCTAACAGGAAACGGCCGCTCGCGCGAGCGGCCTTTCCTGATTAATTAGGGAGGCACCTGGCGACGCAGATGTGCGTCGCTGGTCCTCCAGCTACCACTTTGCCGCCGCACGGTATGAGTGTGCGGTCAGCAAGTGGTTAAAGGGAACCAGAGACGAAGCACCCTCATGTATTTTACTATATATATCAGTAGGAACATTAGAGAAAACACCTACCCTGCTCTCTGTTTCATTCTGCACTGCACAGCTTGCTTCTAATCAGCTCTGATAAAATCCCCGACTAAGCATTCAGTCTGGCTTTGCTCAGGAATATTTATAGCTCAGTCTGTGTTCTCTCATGTCTTTTCAAGTCAAACCCTACCCCCTGCTGGCTCTGCTCAGGAATCATTATAGGGGAGTCATTATAGCAAAGCCAGACTGAATGCTTAGGCAGGGATTTTATCAGGTCTTATAAGAAACAAGCTGTGCAGTGCAGAATGAAACAGAAAGCATGGTAGGTGTTTTCTCTAATGTTCCCACTGATCTATATGGTAAAATACATGAATGTGCTTCGTCTCTGGTTCACTTTAAGGATCCCGTAAAAACAAAAGACTAAAATATGACCGACCAAAGAGATTGACCAAACCACCACCTAGTGCCCGTGATAAAGTCCTGAGACAATATCTATCTGCGAGGATCGCCAATCCGACCCTGGGGACCAGAGCTTGTTAAATCCATCCATCTTATTATTAAGGTGCATACACACCTTTGACAGATGTCGCCCATCAGGGATCAGGACTTGATTCCCTTGGGGGACATCGATGGGCTGGGCTGCACACGTTTCAGCTGTGTAGTTGCGGACGTGCTGTGTTGCTATGCGGTGAGACAACAGAGGGATGACAAGCAGCACATGCACGATGTCACGCTGTGGGCAAGGGGATCAGAGTGAACAATGGGATCGGCGTCGCTGGGCGGGAGTGGAGCCGCCTCGTGGATCGCGCACATGTTGGAGGTTGCTGGTCGCTGGCTGCCATATACACGCCTGATTGTTGGTTGAGGCGGATGTTCTAAGAGAAGAATCTCATCGAGTTTGTGAGAAAGGACTTTTACGGTGGAGAGAGAGAGACTTCCACTCTTTCACAATAAGGGCTTTGGCAGCATTACAAAAATGAATTAGGAGTACATTTTGGAACTTAGTAAGGGTAGGAGAGGGGTGGTGAAACGAGGCCTTCCAAGGGTCATGAGAGGTGGAGACTTCTTGGACAGAGGATGCCAACTGAAAACCTTCAATTCACAGCTGTTGGACAAGAGAATATGACCACCAACAGTGGGCTTGGTCAGCCAGCTGGCCACATCCCCGTAAGCATAAATCTGTTCATGCTAAACACCTAGCATGGAGGAGGGAGGGGGACCTATGCCAATCTTAGAGAATTTTATAACCGTTTTCCTTACGTGTGCAATTAATAAAGGACTTGGCCATGCTGAAGAACATGGTATCCAAATCCTATGACAAGACTGTGATAAACCTACCCTCCTATTCACCTATAGCAGGAAAGAAAGGGCCCTGATTGTCATACCAAATTGTATCATACATCTCCGATGTCAACCCCGGGCTGTGTTTGTAGGGGTGGAAAATAGACTCAAAAGTCTGTGACACCCCTAAAGCCAGCAAAATAATAGTGCAACTGAAGGAAATGGAAGAACCCAGAGGGTTGGAATACAAATTTGACTCTGGCCTCGTCCCAGGACAAGAGCCATCGTTTAACATGTCACACAGTTGAAGGAGCCCTTGAGAAAGCCACGGACGGACCCCAGCCCAAGCCCCCCTGAACCAGGACAAAGTCTCTGATGTAAAGTATTGACTACCTCGAAGATGTCACTTTACCCAGGCCTAGTAGTGAGGCCCTTGCTTTCCATATGCACAGAGATTCATACATTGTAAACAGGGGGGAGTTCTGGCTCAGTCTTGGACATCTAGTCCAGAGAAGGGAGCTGATAGGGAATGGGAGATATCATGGTCTCTTTCAAGACAACCCATCCAGTACTCCCAGGAGGACCATTGTGCGAGTTGGGCTAATTCAGCATAATAAAAATATGGCAAAAGTTTTGGGGCCCCCAATCCACCCCTAGATTTATCTCTAGCAAGATACTTGAAGCTAATCCTGGGCTGTTTGCCACCCCAAACAAAGGTACCAAAATGTGACTAATTACTTAATTAAGAGAGTCAAGTCAGAGAGAGAGAGAGATCCTAATCGGGAGGGATCTAGAAAAGTAAAGAATTGGCAGCCGTGTCATTTTTGGTCTGTGAGCAAAAGGCTTTCATTGCATCCCGGCCCTCCTGTGTTTCATTCAAGCGGTCCCCCAAAGCAGAAAGCCCAGATCTTCTTCACTTTGGCAGTGTTAGCTGATTTAATCAGCTTCTCTAAGTTGAGGGTACAGCTGCTTGAGGTCATCCTTGGGGGCTGAGTCATGGGGAGCCTGAAACTTGCCTGGCCTCTGACCATCTGAGGAGTGGCGACCATCTTGGCTTCCACCCAGCTTGCCTCGTCAGGTAAAAAGCTCAGGGTTACCAGGGTCAGGGTCTGCTTGGGTCCCATCTGGGAGATAACTAGCAGCGACTAGTACAGGTATCGAGGCAGAGAGGGGTGCTAAAGCGGCTGCTCTGAGCGGAGTTACTCAGCCATGCATCCTTTCAGTGGCACGTCCAGACTCCGCCCCCTCACTTTCTCAACTTTTGACCTTCTGATTGCAAAGGAGAGCAAAACTCTAATAAACGCCCAGAGACCTGTGTGAAGTACGCAAGACGAGCCAAAGTCTTTATTTTATAGGCTGCTAGGACGGCGTCTTTAGTTACACCATCAATTCTTTTTTTCGCTCTTCTCCGAAGAATCGCTGTAATGTCCCCTGGAGGGCTCTTAATAACGCCACGTTATTAATACTTCAGTTCCCTGCATTTTCCAAGATGTTTTTTACTTACGTTTTACAGGCCAACATCAACTTCCACTTTTTCCAGCTGGTCAGGCTGCGGTGGTCCTGCAGACATAGATGCTTGGTGCTTCCAGAGGGTCGTCGGGTTGTAACACCATCTTAAATGTCGGGGAGACAGCCAGCCTTGCTGTGATTTACAAGCTTGGGTGCTTTTTGGTTTTTGATACGCAGATCGCCTTTCCAGTTGGATGGGAGAGGCGTTTGTGAGTCAGATGGTGGCGGATGGGTGCTAAGCCCAAGGCCTAAACTGGCCGTCCTCACAGTATCTGCATTTCGTTTATCCTGGCAGACAGAGTAGAGGGGATTTATGCTCAGGGCCGGAGTTGAGGTTCTCACCTGATTTTTTTGTGCAGCTAACTTTTGGCAAACTTTGAGAAGAACTGGGAGAAAGTTCTTCAAATGTGACAGAAGGCTGAGTGCTATTTTTGTGGACTGTCCTAGAATGCTTAAGCTAATAAAGAGTAACTTTAACCCAGGATTGAACTGCATCCCAATCGGTAGCCGAAACCCCTTCTCCCATGAGATATGTTTGTTTTTCTAATAATGCATTAGGGGGATCTTTGTGACTGACATTGTGGTGAAAACCCTCCCTCAGTGTGATGTAAGGGCCATGGCCCTTACCGTTACTTGTGTGTGAACCTCATTGCACTGCTGGAAGTTAGTGGCCCTCTGTCTGTATGGTATCCACCATCTTCCCCAGGAGAGACCACAGCTGTGCCACACTTAGAAGTTCCCGGCAAAGTCGCTTGCCCACAGCAATGCATGCAGGGCCAGGGATATGTAGTCTGTGGATGCAAATACAGAAATGTCCTCACATCCATAGACCAGTGGTTCCCAACCTTTTCCGGCCCGGGAAACACTTTCTGACCCGGCCCCCGGGTGTTTGCGCAACCCCCGGGTGTTTGCGTGACCTAGTGGTCAGTGCCGTGCGCAGCAGGCTGGGGGGGGGGGGGGGGGGGGCTGGGGTGCGGCTGCAGTGCGGCTGCATAGCTAGCATAGTTGCCCCAGTGTAGGGAGTTTAGTTGCCTCAGTATAGCTAGTATAGTGCCCCAGTATAGCCAGTATAGTGCTCGAGTATAGCCAGTATAGTGCACCAATATAGCCAGAATAGTGCCCCAGTATAGTGCCCCAGTATAGCCAGTATAGTGCCCCAGTATAGCCAGTATAGTGCCCCAGTATAGCCAGAATAGTGCCCCAGTATAGTGTCCCAGTATAGCTAGTATAGTGCCCCAGTATAGTGCCCCAGTATAGCCAGTATAGTGCCCCAGTATAGTGCCCCAGTATAGCGCCCCAGTATAGCTAGTATAGTGCTCCAGTATAGTGCCCCAGGATAGCCAGAATAGTGCCCCAGTATAGCCAGAATAGTGCCCCAGTATAGCCAGTATAGTGCCCCAGTATAGCCAGAATAGTGCCCCAGTATAGCCAGCTTAGTGCCCCAGTATAGTGCCCCAGTATAGCCAGTATAGTGCCCCAGTATGGGGGGGGGGGGGGGCTGGGGTGCGGCTGCATAGCTAGCATAGTTGCCCCAGTGTAGGGAGTTTAGTTGCCTCAGTATAGCTAGTATAGTGCCCCAGTATAGCCAGTATAGTGCTCGAGTATAGCCAGTATAGTGCCCCAATATAGCCAGAATAGTGCCCCAGTATAGCTAGTATAGTGCCCCAGTATAGCCAGTATAGTGCCCCAGTATAGCCAGTATAGTGCCCCAGTATAGCCAGTATAGTGCCCCAGTATAGCCAGAATAGTGCCCCAGTATAGTGCCCCAGTATAGCTAGTATAGTGCCCCAGTATAGTGCCCCAGTATAGCCAGTATAGTGCCCCAGTATAGTGCCCCAGTATAGCTAGTATAGTGCTCCAGGATAGCCAGTATAGTGCCCCAGGATAGCCAGAATAGTGCCCCAGTATAGCCAGAATAGTGCCCCAGTATAGCCAGTATAGTGCCCCAGTATAGCCAGTATAGTGCCCCAGTATAGCGCCCCAGTATAGCCAGAATAGTGCCCCAGTATAGCCAGTTTAGTGCCCCAGTATAGTGCCCCAGTATAGCCAGTATAGTGCCCCAGTATAGCCAGTATAGTGCCCCAGGATAACACCCCAGTATAGTGCCCCAGGATAGCCAGTATAGTGCCCCGGTATAGCCATTATGGGTAGGTGGTGCCCTCCGCTGTTATTACCTTAACAGCTGCCGCTCTCCCCTCTCCGGCGCGTGTGTTTATTCAAGCAGCGTATCTCCCGGCTGCTCTGTGTGATCCGGCAGGAAGCATGGCAGCGGCTTCCTGTAGCGGCGATATGTATCGCCGTTACTATGGTAACCGAGCCCTGATTCCTGCGCATCACACACAGAGCAGCCGGGAGATACGCTGCTTGAATAATACATGCGCTGGAGAGGGGAGAGCGGCCGCTGCTAAGGTAATAACAGCGGCGGGGATGGGCGGGAGGGGGAGAAGAGGACGGCACACCAGGCAACGTCCCGCGGCACACTAGTGTGCGGCGGAACACTGGTTGAAAAACGCTGCCATAGACTACATCTCTCAGCATGCATTGCAGCGGTCACACGAGAAAATAGATCCCTTACATTAGTAAGTTGTGAGGTCCATGTTATTCACGTCACTTTTCCATTGTTTTAACTGTTGCCACTGACTGTTATATGTAATTTTTATTGTTGTCCATCCATTCCTGGCCACCAGACCACTTGGTGCGTGTTAAAGCGGTATTGTCACCATAAAAATCAAATTTCAACAGCAACTGGTCTGAGTGTACTAAGTGATAAAGATGCTAATCCTGCATTCAAAACTTTTTCTGCTGTTATGGTTTGGAGTTATCACATACTTTAGGAGCACTGGCCCTAGTGCCAAACAGTGCCAAAAAGTTGAATGCTGGGAGTTCTTTTAAATGCTGGGAGTTCTTTTTATCTATAATATATTCCTCCTCTTCCAATTATTTCCCTGCCTAGCTGATCACTTGTGTTTACAAGCAAGGCTGAGGTGACTCAGTGATTGGATGTGTAAATAAAAAAAAAGACTCTGGAAGGAGGGCAGCTAATGAATACACAATGAGCAAGAGAAAGGAGGGGGGAAAACAAGAGTCATGCAGGATATGATGTCAGCATTAGCTTGGCAAAATGGCCACTGCCTAGAATAGGATTTTCTGCTTTTCCTTTGTAAAATTCACAGGAATCAGTATGTGGATAGCACAATACATCTGTTATTTAAGTAGAAGTAGTTTTTATCTACTTATATATGTGTTTTTTTATTTCTAGGTTAGCATGGGTGTCACTTGTTCTTTAAAGCCAAGGGGGTCCAAGGGACAGGAAGTAAAGGAGAATTTCATTAAGGACACAGGCAGCAGTATAAACCCCTCAAACACTTTCAAATAAAAAAAAAAAGTTGAAATCCTTTTCGCAGATTTTTAAAATAACATGATCATGTGTTGTGTTCTGTGTCTTTGTGTCTTCGGGTTACTCACAATGTCTGATCTGCGTCTTGTATTTCTCAGAAGGCCTGAGCTGTATGAACAAGGAACATGGCTGTGCCCACATCTGCAGGGAGACCCCGAAAGGTGGAGTGACGTGTGACTGCAGGCCGGGATTTGAGCTTGCCAAGAATCAGCACGACTGTATTTGTAAGTTGCCAGTATATGTGTGTATGCAGGATTATAGGGTTCTTTAGTGAAACACTTAAAAACAATGCGTTTTGCAGGTCTTAGTCCATTGCTTCAGGTTAAGTACAGCTTCTCGGAAGAGAAAATCTGCCACTCCTGAGGCACCATGCTTCACCTGAAAAAGTGGGCTTGGACCCGCAGGATGTGTTGTTTTAAGTGCTTAATTAACCTGCTGAGCGGTCTGGACGAGCTCAGCTCGTCCAACACCGCCAGAGGCTGCCGCTCAGGCCCTGCTGGGCCGATTTTTGTCAAATAAAAAGCAGCACACGCAGCCGGCACTTTGCCAGCCGCGTGTGCTGCCTGATCGCCGCCGCTCTGCGGCGATCCGCCGCGAGCAGCGGCGAAAAGAGGGTCCCCCCAGCCGCCTGAGCCCAGCGTAGCCGGAACAAAAAGTTCCGGCCAGCGCTAAGGGCTGGATCGGAGGCGGCTGACGTCAGGACGTCGGCTGACGTCGATGACGTCACTCCGCTCGTCGCTATGGCGACGATATAAGCAAAACAAGGAAGGCCGCTCATTGCGGCCTTCCTTGTTTATTCTGGGCGCCGGAGGCGATCGGAAGATCGCCTCCGGAGCGCCCTCTAGTGGGCTTTCATGCAGCCAACTTTCAGTTGGCTGCATGAAATAGTTTTTTTTTTATTTAAAAAAAACCCTCCCGCAGCCACCCTGGCGATTTAATCAGAACGCCAGGGTGGTTAAAGAACCATTTAGGCTAATTTCACACATGGTGCTGTGTGATTGTCCTGTTGCAGTAGAGCCCAGAGCAGGACAATCGCACCGCACAAGTTACCCTTGCACATTACCCTGCGGCAGAGTGCGCTGACTGGGTAATATGCATAGCTCCGCCCCTAGACACTAACCTGCTTCCTGTTGGACAGGAAGTACATCTCTGATTTTTGGCCAGTGGGCGTATGCATGCAGCACCGCCACTGCATCCATCTAAATAGATTGTTTCAGTCTAAATACGCCTCTGCGTTGTCATAACTATTTCCGACGCACCGTGGGTAGTGCGGAAAACTCGTAGGTTAGGGCCGTCAAGCACATCTGCAGGGGTTAAACGTTTCCCTGATAACTGATTTAATTTAATGGTTATCTTGTTAAATACACAGCGAGGGAATTTTTCCCGTTTCGTACAATTTTTCACGATTGTGGTCCTGTAAGGTTGCCATATTGAGAAAGGGGCAATCTAATTTTTTCCTTCTTTTTTACGGAAGTAAGTCGAGCATTAAACACCTTTTATAACTGCAGAAAGCGCAGATGTGCGTCCAATAATATGACTGAAAATTCTGATTTAGTAGAAGCGGCCATTTAGAAAATTGTCCAGAGGGCAGGGATTGTGAGTGGTACAGCCAAAATAAACAAGGCGTTCGTGCGGAATTAACCCATCAGGCGGCTTTGCGTAAACTCGTGGGCTAGCGGCGGCACGCAGTCTCTAAACACATCAGCAGTGCCGCTCCAGGGGTTAAACGTTCCCCTGATAACGGTTTTTAATTAATGGTTATCTTGTTAAATACCCAGCGAGGGAATTTCTCCGGCCTTCGGGTGAAAATTCCAGGCGCGGACGATTATTGAACCTTCTTTTCCGGAGGCCAATGTGCTAATTACGCTAATGACGGAGATGAAAGCTGGTTGATATTGTGGGGTTTGGGAAGCCAAAGAAAAAGATAACTCGTGCCAAAAAAAGGAGATCAAAACATCGTAAAGTTGGAGCGCTGCGCGCTGTCGCCCTCCAACAGCTTTTGTACGTCAGCGGCACTCCTACCGCGGCCTTATCTGCACAGCAACTCCGCTTTTGGGCAGAGTGCTTGTGAAATGCCAGAGGCAGGGGGGGCCCATGTTAAATAAACTACGGATGGAGGGGATCAATCAGTCTCGGATTACAGGCACTGTAAAGGGAGCGTATAGCGTGTTTTCAGCGAGTTATTATTACTGTACTGTTTACCTGCGAGCCTCTTTCAGCCAGTTTTTTTATGGGACGATATCTTGGCTTTCCCAGCTAGTGGCCATCAGTGTTCTTAAAGGACTTGTTCTGCATTAAAGTGGAAAGTTACTGAATGTAATTTAATGATTAAAATTGCCTATTTTAAAGTCTTTCTCGCCTTGATTTACATTCTTACATTAAAGAGGAACTTTAACCAAGGATTGGACTTCATCCCAATCAAAAGCTGATTACCCATTTCCCCCGAGAAATATTTACCTTTTCTCAAATAGACCATTAGGGGGGTCTGTATGGCTGATATTGGGGTGGAAACCCCTCCCACAGTGTGATGTCATGACCATGGTCCTGACAGTTTGCTGTGTGTGAATCTCGTTGCATTGTGGGAAATAGCAGCTTTTTTCAACTGCCAAGCAAGCAAGCAATATCTCCCTCTGTGCATAGAACTCTCAGTAATGAGCATTCTATACAGATCACCCTGCAGAACTAAAGATGTCACCACCATTGATACATTTCAGAATGTAAATCAGGGAGATAAAAGAATGAGCAAACACTGACTAAATAATCTATAAATGAATACTGTAAAAAAATAAGCATTGCCCGGGTATGTATTTGGCTGGTGTTGGCTCTACCCACTTTCTAACTCTAACACACAATTACTCAATGACCTAGTTTGTGAGCTTTGCGGTCTTTGGCATCAATAATTTGCATAGAAATTAAAGCTTTTTGTGGCTCCACCCCCTTTTCTGAATTTGAACCCCAGTCACCCAATGACCAACTGTACCAGGTTTGAGGCTTGTGCCATTAACAGTGCAAGAATGGCCGCAATTAAATATTCCCCTTAAAATGCCAAATGCAGCAACACTAGTCACCACAGAGGTGTTCAGAAGAACTAACCTTTTCTGCTATCTGAAGGGACCTTTCAAAGCCATGGTTGTGCCAGCCTTGGTGCACATTTCGCAATGCATGCCTGGCATCTTTGCACATGAGTGCGTAATGCGCACGTCATCATGCGCTGCAGTACCCCTGTTATTTCTGAGAGGTGTATTTTTCCTGTGAAGGGCGCACTTAATCCAGGTAACATAACACTTTTGATTAATATACCAGTTCTTTTTCTCTACCAACTTTAGCATTCGGGCCACCGAGGACCTGTTTGGGTTCTCGAGTGTGGACTCTTTTTCCAATTCTCCTTGCAATGCCTCTTCTTCTGTATTTTCTGCTTCCTCAGATAGAGTAGCCCACGTATACTATGACACGTGATGCTGAAGAAGTTTCCTCTTATACGCAGTGAGCAGATTCTTTCATTTATACCTGGAAACCTATAGCAGAGCTGTCAGAACGTTGAGCTACAGCAGATCCTTTTCCAAAGGAATTCCTATCATGGCTGCTCTAAAAGAACATACAATTATTTTTGATGATTGATTTCAGTCCCGTTCCACAGATCTTCTTGCATTGCTGCAAGTTGTATATTATATTCCAGTTACTTGAAGGATACCTGACCTGAGGCAAATCTACCTGAGGTAAGCACAATGTAATGTTCATGCTTGATCCCCATACCTCTGCACATTGTCCATTCCTCTCCTCATTCCCTCTGATCCCCGTAACCACGTCTTGAAAATTTTTACTTTGGCTACAGTCACATTTTCAAACAGGAATCGGCGGGCTTTCTGCGATTATCTCTCCCTTCCGCACCCTTAAAGTGCATCTAAACTGAGAAGAATATGGATTTTTCCTTTTAGAATAATACCAGTTGCCTGACTCTCCTGTTGATCCTGTGTCTCTAATACTTTTAGCCTCAACCTCAGAAAAAGCATGCAGTTCAGGTGCTCTGACTGAAGTCAGACTGGATTAGCTGCTTGTTTCAGGTGTGTGATTCAGCCACTACTGCAGCCAATGAGATCAGCAGGACTTCCAGGTAACTGGTATTGTTTAAAAGGAAACCTCCATATCCCTCTCAGTTTAGGTGCACTTTAAGGGGAGGGAATGGGAGGGTGATAGGAGGGAACCTCACGACAACCCTGCCTCTTCCTGTCTGAAAATTTGACTTTCAAGGAGTGATTACGAGGACCTGGGGGAACAAGGAGGGGAACGGACAAAGCCCAGAGGTATGTGGATGCAGGATGTACATACCTCTGTGCTTATTTGTTACTTGACCAACATTTGCCTTCACAATGGCTGTGAAAATCTGACAAATCATGTTTGGGCTAGTCCATCTTTCACGGGGCATACTCTAGATTTTATTCTTGTTCAAAAGCACTTTTTGAATGTCAGTGGCTCAGTCCAGCACCCAGAATAGTGTGCAAGTGAATGGGGGGCTGGCATCTTTGTATAGACCCTTTCCAGTGAGTGCTTTTGTAAAGGAGATACTGAGAATCCCCCATGAGGAGATGAACTAGTCCAAAATCTCAGATTTGTCAGATTTTTACTACTTACTGTGAGTGACAGCAATATAGGAAAAAGGAAATGTACAGTGCACTTCACACTGGGACAAATGTACATCTGTTATATATGTATGTTGACATTTATTTATTTCCCCCCCAAATTTTTTTATAATGCAAACTATATGGAGCTTGAATATGGCTAATCAAATTCACGTACTGGTTTTTGTTTTGTTTTTTTGCTTTGCCTCAGTTCTGAGCTGCATAAAATTTGCATGCATTTGCATCTCATTAACTGGTTCTGGTCTTTAAATCTCTTCCCATCAGTGATGGATTAGAGCTGTTTTACTGATCAGGGAATATTTGAGGGGGCTTATTTACCCTTTAAGCAGCTGCAAGGTTCTGGTGAGCTTACCCCATCTCTCTGCACTCTCTCCTCAGTGACCTGTATCCATGGAAACGGTGGATGTCAGCATACCTGTAATGATACAGACAGTGGTCCAGTGTGCACCTGTCACCCCAAGTACTCGCTGCAAACGGATGGAAGGACCTGCATTGGTAAGTATAGTCACCATTTCTGGGATGGGGGGAGGGGATTGTTGGGGGTTCTGTAAGCTTACAGGATGTATTATGTTGGTTTAGACAAGAGACAACACCCAGAGGTAAATCTTGCAGTGCCTTCCTCTGATCTGATCTCTCCCAAAGGAGCAAAGACAGTAGCTAAATGTGTAGAGTGGGAGAAAAGAGGACAGTCCTAAATCAATATCTGCAAAATTTAAGGTTATTATAAGAAACAATGCTAAATAACAAAGGTCCCTACACACGCCAGATGTAAATTGTTATTTGGAAAACGACTTCAACCAAACAAAAAAAATTGCAATAAATATACCGGTTTTTTTTACCCCCTAAGACCCAACAAGGTTTAGAGGAGGAAAGCCGCGGCCTCTGCAGAGTATTATTATTATTTAGTATTTATATAGTGCCATCATCTTACGCAGCGCTGTACAGAGAACATAGTCTTGTCTTGTCACTAACTGTCCCTCAAAGGAGCTCACAATCTAATCCCTACCAGTCGTATTATCGTATAGTGTATTTATTGTAGTCTAGGGCCAATTTAGGGGGAAGCCAATCAACTTATCTGTATGTTTTTGGGATGTGGGAGGAAACCGGAGTGCCCGGAGGAAACCCACACAGACACGGGGAGAACATACAAACTCCTTGCAGATGTTGACCTGGTTGGGATTCGAACTGGGGACCCAACGCTGCAAGTCAAGAACGCTAACCACTACGCCACCGTGCTGCAGCAGAGCGATTTTGTCTGGCCGGTGTGCTTCCTACTTTCTGTGTCCTTCTGTCTTCACCCTCGCTGGCACCTCCTTCTCTGTGATCTGGAGGCGTGTACAGAAGTACGCATATGCTCCCGGGTCACAGAGCGGGGGCGCCAGTGAGGATGAAGACAGAAAGACACAGACTGAGCACACCTGGCAGACTAATGTGCTCCTCTGCCGCTTTTCTGCGAAGGGCCGCGGGAGATCACTACTAGGCATGAGTGAGAACGCTCTTGTGAAAGCGAGAGTGTCCTGCAGAGCGTGGGAGGGGAGAGCAGGATATGTGGGGTTAACTCACCTGGCTACCACCTGCATTCCATTGCGTTCCACTTCCACATTCAGAGCCGGAACCTTCTCGCTCATCCTTGATCACTACTAGCTGGGGGGGAGCAAATGTTGGTACTCCTATATATGCTTTCTGTTAGAAGCACAGTGAGTGTTCTATATGCACATAAAACAGAGTAATCAAGCTGGGGTAATAAAGATTGCCATTAAACCAAACTGAAAGCCTTTTTCTCGACATGAGTGGAGTTTTCCTTTAAGCTGTTCTGGATTGACCCCCGTTGGTCTGTTTTACCCACCAGAGAAAGAGGAGTCGGAGGGCAATTCCACATCTGTGGCTGAGATGGACAAGCGGGTGAAGCGCAGGCTCGTGATGGGTAAGTGAGCTGTCACTGGGCAGCCTGTGTCACCTGTGGGGTAACTGCCTCTTGTAGTATTAAGATCCACTTTCAATTGGCAGCTTCAGAGGTTCCACTGGGGTGCATAATTTTTTATTTTATTTTCGAAGTGGACCTGAACTCTTGCACAGGGCAGAAGGAAAACACAGAGAAATGCACCCTTTATGTACTTAGAGAGTTTAGCCTGCCTAATTCCCCCTCATCTGTGACTAATCACAAGTTGTAATTGAATCTCTCATCTGGCTGCCTTAGCAGAGCTACTAATTTGTAAACTCAGGATGTTAACCCTATGTCTGCTTCCATGAAGGCAGGAAGAAGACACACTGCTGATTTATTGCAGGATTTGTATCAGCTGTAACAAAGAAATGTTTTTCTTTAAAGGTTATTATGCTGTTTATCTTTTTAGAGCAGAGAGGAAGTTTTAATTGAGTTCAGGTGGGCTTCAACACTGGGGCTGTTCATGCGATTATCACAATCTCCATGCTCAGAACACACTGAAAATATGGGCACTTTCCCAATACTACATAGAGGTACCTATACACATTTAGATTAGTGGTAGATCTGGATAAAATGTGATCTGTTTCAGAGATAGAAATTTGGTCTGAAGCTTGGTACACGTGCTCAATATTTGTTGTGAAAAAGAGCAATCGAAGGACGTTTTGCAACAAATGAACGGCGGCGGAGAATGGTCCTTCATTTGTCGCGCAATTGCCACAATGAGGACCCAGAAGTGCAAATTTCACCATACTTGTGTAGTATGAATGGAGCAATTGTTTATCGGTCAATATGGACCAACTAACCGATTATCGTCCGAAGCGATCCAACAGGACGGATCGGTCTGCATGGATGATAATTGCTGCCCTTTTACTGTCAGTGAGATTTTTGTTTTTCCATTATTGGTTGACCCGTCATTTATTGTTCGTTTAGAATGATGATCATCGAGGGTGTGTATGAAGCTTTATGTAGATGTCCCTGCGGGAAGCTTTGTGCTGTCTGATACAATACAGAGCTGTGCAGAACCTGGATTATACACTGATGTTGCGTACGTATGTGTACACTGCCGGTGAGTTGGGTGCAGGGCAAGCCGAATGACTGCTCACCCTGCTGCTGGTCAATTTCCCAGTGGCCTAAAATATTATTTCCCCTTCAAGTCATAGCAACTGGGAAGGAGAAGTAATTTGTGCTCCGACAATCTCTGGTATCCTGGATTACGCAGGGCGCACACTATAGTACTAATGCTCTAGCAGCACCCATGTCTGGCGCTACACGTCGTGCACCGAGAAGTACCTGCTTCCTTGTTGCTGCCCACGGACTTCACACTTTGGGCTGTTCCGTGCAGGATCAACTGCTAGAAGAACTGGCATTTCTGAGCTATACACAATCGATACTACAAGGGTGATCCTACCCACTGTATCTTTTTATTATCTCTCTGCATAATCGCCTCCTTTATTTAAAGTGAACCTAAACCGAACAAAGGCAAAGTTTTGTTTTGCTTACCTGGGGCTTCAACCAGCCCCCCGCAGCTGTCCAGTGCCCGCGCTGGTCCTCTATGATCCTCCGGTCTCCCGCCGTGGCTTAGTTTAGTTTTACAGTGACTGGGAGTCACAATAGCGTCCTGTGCAAGCGCAGGAGAATGGAGGATCATGAGGGGGGGGGGGGGGGGGGGGTTAGGGGGTTGATGGTCGAAGCTCCAGGTAAGTAAAACTCTTTTTCCTTTGTTCGGTTTAGGTTCGCTTTAATCATTTATCATATCCTTTGTTGTAGTAACATTACACTTCTCACTTCACAGTCATAGAGATTGGGTGGGGCACTTATGTTAATGCTGCTGAACAATCAGTTACTGGCATTCTTCAGAGGTGACAAGTGGTATAGGGAGTGTAGAGGTTAACCTGGAGGAGCTCACTATCTAATCTCTACTATGGCAATAGTGTAATATCCTACTATACCAAGCCACAATCAAACAAAAGTTTTATTGCTGTTTTTTTTCCCCAGTTGGAGTTACATACCCACATTGTCCTAGCCCAGGACAAAGATGTACTGGAATTTCAGAGTTTGGTCTTTAAAGTGTTATGAAACTCAGCATTTCCTCTTTGTTCTAAAAGATTATTTACAGCATAAAATCTACTACCACAAGAAAACAAAAATGGTAGCAAAGCAGCATTCAAATAGTTAAACACAGCACTTTGTTATTCAGTCAAAAGCTCCTGAAAGTTCTAGCCTCATCTGAGAAGGTGATAACATTATCTTTTGTTTACATTCCTTTGTCCGATGCATTTAGTAAACATTAGCAAACTGCCGATCCTGAGCTGTACCGAGCTGGGAAGCAGAAAGAGCTGAGAAGTGATCACTAGACAGATTTCAATATATAAATACAGCAGCTACGCTATAAAATGCAATGGCAGTTTTCAGAGCAGGTAAACTGTACTTTGGGAACTTGTAGACCTACATTATTATTTGTGCATACAGAAGCAAATATGGTTACTGAATGGGTAATAAAAAGTAGGGAAACACATTTTTATTGAATGTTATATCAGAGTTTTGTCCCATTGTAAGTAGCAGTTGAGTTTTTCTGCATGCATATGATGACTATTGATAATGGCTGTTTAATTGCTCTTCCCCTTGGCAGAAACCTGCGCGGTGAATAACGGAGGGTGTGACCGCACATGCCGGGACACATCGACAGGCGTACGCTGCAGCTGTCCCGTAGGATTCACGCTGCAGTTTGACGGCAAGACTTGTAAAGGTGGGATATATCCGGCAATCAGAGGCGATGAACAGCCGGCAGCGGTGTTGTGTTCCCAGGGAGGGGGGGAGGGGGGGTTTAGTTTGGAAGCATGTGGGGATCTGTGAGCCAAAAGCAGGCAGATCTGACCAGAGCCGGATGGGGTGTACTGTCAGCGCCGGCTGCGGTACCTGCTGCAGCTACAGTGATTTTATGGGAGCTGCGGTGTGATTAGAGGGAGCCAATGTGGTCGCCTGTATGTGTCTAATAAAGTTTATCTTAATTTTAAAGTCAAACTGCTCTAAAAAGAGAAATCTAGACTTTAAAAGGAAAATTGCAAAATTGTGCAATTATTCCCTGACAGCAGAAGTGGAAGCCACGGTAGCAAATGAAAGCCTTAAGGTGCACGTCAATTAAAGGACACCTAAAGTGAGAGGGACATGGGGCGTGCCATATTTATTTCCTTCTAAACAATACCAGTCACCTGGCAGTTGTGCTGATTTCTTTGGCTGTAGTTGTGTCTGAATCACTGAAACAGGAATGCAGCTAATCCAGTCAGACTTCAGTCATTCAGTCAGAGACCCCTGATCTGCATGCTTGTCCAGGGTTTACGGCTTAAAGTATTGGAAGCAGAGGATCAGACGGGGCAGCCAGGTAATGTGCATTGTTTAAAAAGAAATACAGGTGGCAGACTCCATATCCCTTTCACTTCAGGTGTCCTTTAAGGTGTCCCTACAATTATAGATTACCACCCGATGTGGCAAAATGATCAATCCCATACCATACACCGCACTTCGATATTGAATAGATTTCAGCAGGAAACCGATTGGAAATTCATAAAACTGCAGCATTGCACTGTTTGATGCAATTCAACGCTATTGCCTGTGGATCAACCACTGCTCCTGCTCCACTCCTAATCGAAGGAAATCTTCTGTCCTGTCCATTCCATGGCTTCAATCAAGTTTAGGTCAAAGTTGATTGATTGGACATGTTGGTGCAATCAATTTCTGGCACATTTGTTCAGAGGGATCGAATCTGCTCTGAATTGAATGGAAAATTTGATAAACGTATAACCACTTTTATGTGCAATGCAGCAGCTCCTGTGTGGAGTGGCAGTTTGTGGGCATTTTGTACACAGCACTTTATCAGTTACCACCACCTAGATGGGCCTTGGCCATGGACCACCTGTCAGACCGCTTAGTGCTGAACACAAGCACCTGTTAGGATACCCAGACTAAAGCTAATTAAACTCCTTTAATTTTGATTGGCCAATTATTTCCCAATTTTACTACCTCCATTTAGTATGAGGGTGAGCAGATGTTGAGTATATTGTGTAGATAAGCTCTCATACTACATAGGAGGGGGTAAAGTTGGTCAGTCATTTGCCAATCAAAATTGAAGGTGTGTACCAGGTTTAAGTTGATGGGAGGCTAAGCTGCGGGGCTGAGTGTACGTGTAAAACGGGTGCCGGAAATAGCCGCTAATAGACTATCGGTAAAATTACCAATATTTTACTTAATTCTGATAGTAAAATATTGGTAAGGTTTACTGATATTTTACTATGGACTAACCTAACCTTGCTCTAACAAATACTCTCTTTCTTGATGCCTTACATTAACCGATCCCCCATGGTGATGCCTAAGGGCTGAATCACACTGTGTGCTGCGCTGTTAGTTTTGGCGCAACGCACATTGTGTACGATCCATATGGCAACATGAAAGTGCATAGACTTTCATGTTACCATTCACACTACAGGTGTGAGTTCTCATGCGTTTCGATGTAACGCATGTGGGAACTTTTTAGTGCACCACGCCCGTTTCCCTATGGGTATGGCTGTCGACATCTGCGCTGCAGCGCACCACAACGTGCATTCCGTGCGATGGCAATGCATGCAAGAAATCGCGTTCATGCATGCGTTCTGTTGTGTGAATGAGCCCTAACCCAACCTCAAGGCCCGCAATGCCTAACCCTGCCTGTTTTAGTAAGAGGGCATTTTGGTCCTTTAAGGATCATACACACGGGGCACAACTGTCGCCACAAACACGTGGCACACACGTCTGGGCGACAGTTGCCCCGTGTGTATGAGGCGCGCACCCCGAACTGTCACCGGAGACAGCAGTTGCCGTGCGATTGAAAAGTTCAATCGCCGGCAACTTCTGTCTCCACAACTGTCGCTAGTCCACCACGCGTACTGCGTGTGTATGTGCGGACTAGCGATAGCTACCCACAGCCATAAGGGAGCTTACGGCGGGGGGACGAAACTTTCAGCGATAGCTGCCGCCGCGTCTCTGCCTATTGGGAAGAGACGTGTAGACGGCTGTTGCTCAGGCGGAGCTGTCGCCGAGCTGTTGCGCACACGTCTCCTGTGTGCTAGCAACAGCAACAACGGTGCCCCGTGTGTTTGAAGCTTTATAGACTCTTGCATACTCCTAGGAGTTCTGGTTCACTATGAGCTTGCTGGGCAATCTGTAGCACATCGTGTGAGATGTCCACTGATAGTTCTCATTCATGCATATGATTGTGGTTGCTTGCTTACAGCCTCCTCTTTCATATATGAGTGTTATATTTCACTTTGCCCGTGTGAAGTAGCATTGGCTATTTGTCCGGTGCAGAAATCTGGCCCTGTATACAGATAAGATGATAAAATGACTGGGAGAAGGGTAGTGCATGAGGGTTGAAGCTCTAGAAAATAGTTTCTGAGGCAGTGGAGCACTTTGCCATGTCTCCTGTTGTGTACAGCAAGGTAGCAGAGAGGAGAGGTGAACGCTCTGTCTGTCATTGCAGATGTTGACGAATGCCAAATCAACAATGGTGGGTGCGACCATTTCTGCCGCAACACGGTGGGAAGCTTTGACTGCAGCTGTCGAGTCGGCTACAAACTCTTGACAGACGAGAGGTCCTGCCAAGGTAGGCCGCCCAACCGGTGATTGGAGTCACATGATCACCGGCTGTTGAAGTCAAAATGGAATCCTACTTTTGTGGATTCAAATGCCCATTTACCACACAGGTGGTTGAGGTGGTGATGGGGGGAGGGGAGTAATGGGGTTATGCTTTACTGTGTGTTACATGTTTTGTTTTGTTTTCTTTATTCTGCGTTATAAAACAACAAGCAATCCAAATATGAGAAGTTGACATTTGTGTAATGTGCGTTTGTTTTTTTTTTGTTTGTTTGTTTTGTTTTGTTTTAAATGCTTGGCTTAAAGTGCCCCTTTGAGTGTTCTGAATTAAATTTCAAGGGTCGCTCCACCTGTAGTGGAATTACAGGCAGAGGCAGACGGACTTGTTGATTTCTTCACTTGAGTCTTTTCCTAAGTTGAACCGTTACTGAGAAGTGCGCTGTTTCCTTGTTGCAGATGTGGATGAATGCTCTTTTGAACGGACATGTGACCACACCTGCATAAATTACCCAGGATCCTTTGCCTGCACATGTGAGAAGGGGTACACACTCTATGGACTGACGCACTGCGGGGGTAAGTGCCTGCCTGAATGGGGGAGAAAGTGGGGTTGTTTTCCGTACCCCACCATCTGACAGGTCTCAGTTTTAAAGAATGCGCTTTGGGTAACCAATAGTGACTTGCAGGCTTTGCATTATGGGATGCTGTGGCTAGACCTCTGGTGGGAATATTGCACCAGCCTGGGTTTGGAATACACAAATCACTTTTATTGAGCACACACTGTAGAATACAGGACCAGTCTAGTGGGTAGTCAGTTTTGACAAGTCCACTGTTGTTTTATTATTTCCTGGTTTGGTTTGCAAAACTCTCTTCCTGTGTCAGAGACAGATGCTGCTGCTGCTTCGCTGAGAGAACTTTGAGGGCTCTTTTACACTGCAAATCCCAATGCGATTCTGTTGCGATTTTGCTGCGATCTCCACTGGGTTCTAGGAACACAAGGAGAAAACGCAGGAAAACATGCAGCATGTAGGACTTTGCAAAATCATATTGCAATCAAATTGTAGTAAAATCACAGGCACTGCCCCAAGTCTGTGAACCAAATATGCCCTCCAAGCAATGCTGGGAATACACGGCTCGATTCTGTGCCATTTAGATGGCTTGATAATTTCCAACACATCCGATCGACCCACCCGACCGTTTCGCCGCTTGATTCTGCATTGATGACAATGGAAAAAGATAAGAAAAATGAGAGAGAGAATCGCCTGCAGAATCGAGCAGCAAAATCGAGCCGTGTATGTCCAGCATAACTCCCCTCGTTATAACTGATCAGCCAGACAACTTCTTGCTGTGCTAGGGGGAAAAAAAGTATTTCAAGCATAAAACTTTTTTTTTTATATCCCAAGCAGAGTCTATTGTTGCTCAGGGTGACCTATTATCTTTGGATCTGTCAGTCAAAGCTGTGTCTCTGATCATCCCACTAACCAGTTCCATAGGCATAAATCAGATTTCTCACTAATGACAGAATCTCAGCGCCAGTCAGAGGTGTAGCTGCTGAGTTTTGAAAGCCCAAAAAAAGGTATGAATGACAAGATATTATTCCTATATAATTCACAGTCCAGTGACATTTTGGAAGGTTCCTTTAAGAAGCAAGAGCTCGTTAGCAGATCCGGCTGCAGCTGCGTGATGAGTAAACGGACAGCGGACGTTAGTGTTTACTGAGTGACTGTACAGAGACTCCATTATAGTAGAGTGAGCTGGCTAGTTACACCTGGCTTCTATACCTCTGCCCCCCATAACCCCCAGCTGAGGACTCATTCACACCGGCTTCTGGGCAGAGAAGTGTGATGTCATAGTGAGAAGAATACAAATGAACTTGAAGGGTTTGTTCCACTCCAGGCTCCTGTAAATAAGTATATCATCTTCCTATTTGTTTAGGACTGATCCATACTATGTGGGGTGTGGTGCGTTATAATCTGCTGCACACGGTGTGTGTGACCAAGAGAAACTCCTCAGACTTCCATATCATGATTCACACTAATGCCATGCAATGCATTTTTGTGCAGAGCACACATATCAGTAGCATGTGGAACTTGACGACTCAAAAAAATAAAAATATCGTTTTACTTACCTGGGGCTTCTGCCAGCCCCCTGCAGCCGCCTTGTGCCCGCGACATTACCAAATGATCCTCTGATCCCCCGCCGTGGCTCACTTTCGCTATCTTCAGCGTTTCCTCATTCGCTCTCCCATCGCTGGAAGCGTACTGCGCAGGCACAGTAGAGATTTTCTCGTACTGCGCCTGCACAGGGCGCTCCAGGCCACAGGAGTGTGTACAAGTACGCATGCGGCCAGGGCTGTACAGACACAGTGGGCGTTGTCTTGCAAATCGGCAAGAATGAAAGTGGGCCACGGTGGGGGACTGGAGGATCGTTTGGTAATGTCGTGGGCAGCTGGCAGAAGCACCAGGCAAGTGTGAAACCACTGAACAGCAGTAGCTCAGTCTAACTGCCAAATCATATGCAAACGCATATGTTTCTGCATGTTGTGCACTAAAAATTTGCTAAAGTAAAATGCAGAGCAGAGGACAATAGTGTTAAAGGACAACTGTAGTGAGAGGTATATGGAGGCTGCAAAATGTATTTTCTTTTAAACCATACCAGTTGCTTGGCAGTCCTGCTGATCTATTTGGCTGCAGCAGTGTCTGCAAAATATCAGAAACAAGCATGCAGCTAATCCAGTCAGATCTGACAATAATGTCAGAAACACCTGATCTTCTGCATGCTTGTTCAGGGTCTGTGGCTAAAAGTGTTAGAGGCAGAGGAGCAGCAGGACAGACAGGCAACTGGTATTGCTTAAAAGGAAATAAATATGGCAGCTTCCATGGCTTTCTCGCTTCAGTTGACCTTTAAAGGGGACCTGAATTAAGAGGAACATGGAGGCTGCCATC
Source organism: Hyperolius riggenbachi (assembly GCF_040937935.1). NCBI lineage: Eukaryota > Metazoa > Chordata > Amphibia > Anura > Hyperoliidae > Hyperolius > Hyperolius riggenbachi. The sequence continues at coordinate 200,152,504 of NC_090656.1, forward strand.
TTCATTCCCTCATGAACAATGCCAGTTACCTGGCTGTCATGCTGAGCTTTTGGCTTTAGCTGTTTAAGTCCCCCACTGCACTCCTGTTGCCGGGAGCATGAGAACTCCTCATGCACCTTCTAATATTTCCACAATTTAGACCTTCAGCAGAAGGGTGTGGAACTTCAAGTGGGTGGTGAGGTGTTGGCATTGGCCAAAGCTGTTGCCACATGGGGGCGCACTGTAGTGAATCAGCAGGGAGGTGTTTCTCTGGAAACTCTTCTGACACAAGTTACATATGTGCTGGTGAATGGGCAAAGTCCGCTTGTCCAGAAAAATGTTCCCCTCTGCTCTTTATGTCCCCTCTTAACTTTTCCTCTGTCCACTTGCTGCCACTTCTTCGGGACGCTTTGAAGTTTGCTCTTCGCTTGCCGCTGCTCCAAGAGAGCCTTCCTTATGGTCTTGGCCAGCCGGGGTCCTGTCATTTCACATTCTGGCCAACCAAAGTCCAGAAATGTAAATTAAGCAGACGTTGTCCCCGTATTGACACTGAACTGGCCAACTTTGGGATCGGGCCGTATCACACACACACACACACTCACGATACTTTACCTTTAAGAAATCATTTATTTTGGCAATGATTTTCTTTTGCCAGCTGTACAGGGTTAATCTGTCCACCTTTCGAAGTAAAGTGTTGATGTGACCGCACTGCAGACGCTTGTGGTAAGGCGTCCTAACCACCATCAAGTCATAAAGTGCCAAAAATATAGTTATTTAATGCCAAGCGGTTCCTTGTGGTGCCGAGTCTGTCCGTCAGCCTCCATTCACTCCTCCGTCCCTCAGCGAGCTGGAAAAGGTTTGGTCCACATGAGAGCCTTCATTGTTAAAGGAAGGACAGATCCTCTCCACTGCCGATCCTAGAATACTCCCTGAACTTTTCCTGAGAGTTTAGTGGCTTGGAAACTTGGCCAGGGAGAAGAGCCCACTTTATTTAGTTGTATTTACTCCCCTGTCACACTTTCCAGTATTTTTCCGGAACTTTGAGTCTCGGGATTCCCAGATTAGGGAGCTTTGTGCTATGCCTGGAAGAGGACATTCTAGTGTAAAAATGTGCCTTACCTTTCTGAAGGTGCCCGTAAATATTTATAGATGGGCAGCCAATGTGGATAGATCCCTCTCTGATCAGAATTATTATTCATTTATTTATATAGCTCCAACATCTGCCGCCTGATGGTCGCTCCAGGACTCCCCTCACCCTCATGTAATAATTTTCCCCAAGGGCAGAGTACTCTTGGCAGTGGAGCAATCTCACCTCTCTGGCCAGCATACTTCCTCCTATGTCCTTCCATCTTCTTCTCTCCTCAAACCGTTCTCTGTGACCCAGCCGCAAAGTGCCCACTACTTGTAGACGTAGTTTGTAAAGGGAGCGGCCCTTTTATACCCGCAATCTATCGGGTGAATAGTGTTAGGTTTAGCGTTTAGTAAAATATCAGTAAAACAGATATTTTGCTATAGGAATTACCACTGTTCAATTTTCTACTAGCGGCTATTTCTGTGAGCGCTATTGGGAGACCTGGGGGGGGCGTCTCCGGCGATTTGTGTACCACTGCGCCCCCACTCTCTTTAGCACTAGCTCTTCTGTCCAGTGTGCGTTTTTTTTGTTTTTCTTTTTTCAGCTACCAGGTCGGCAGATCTTGAACTGTTAAACTTGTTATCTACTTCCTTCATTCAGATATGTTTTTCTCAGGCACACAGGAGTTTTGTTCTCTCTAATTAGTTATCAGTGACAGTAATACAATTCTGGCTGCATTTCAGTTACAGAGAAAGTGTCCATTTACAGACCGGAATTTTAAGTCTTGTACACATGCCCGACTTATTAAGGTCCGTACACACGCCGGACTGGAGGCAACGACTGGTCCATCATCACCTCCCGCTGGGTGGGCGTTGTTATAAACTGTTCTTATCACCTTGCTTCGACACCATCGTCTCACAGACTGTGAGATCACTTGACTCTCCACACAGCAAACAGTAGATAGACTTTCTCAGGCTTCTCCAATGTTTCCGTTATTTATTCAAGTCACAGAAAGACAGATAGATACAGTCATCATATCCTAGCTATGCAAATCTTCATGTTGCATTATAAGCTCATGATTAGACTCCCTGCGGAAGTCTATCAGGTACCTTCTTGCTAACCTACGTTCCACTAAACTACCTATGTACAGCAAACATTATATCAGATTACATAAAGGAAGAACATGCTTAGAGGTCCAAGTCGGCCTTGCGAGCTAGTGCAGAAGGAAGAAGCAGAAGTGAGTTCTCCATCGCTCGCTCCAGATTTAATACCGGCTAGGAAAGAGTTAAATATGACATCATCTTCGCCACCCCCTATATCAGTCTATTGGTGGACCCACTCATGGTGTCATCATACCCGCCTACTCGATTAATAATCAATGAGACATTTGACATACATGCAGGAATGTGAATATTTACAAAACATGACTGATGTTTATTGTTCCAGGCCCAGGTCAGGGAGACCTGCGGCCTTGTTCAGAACAGCTTCTTGGTATGTTCTAGTTCTGCTGACAGAACTGCAGATTTTCTCTCTTCAGAGAAAATCCCCTTAAAGGGCAGGTCTGCTCATCAAGCCTTTTTGACTAACTCAGTCCAAATAACTGAGGCCTACTTAAATTATAACAATCCCCCCTAAAACGGCTTGACCCGCAGATCCCAGCGTCTGAACCTCCCAGTACCTGGTTTCTTTCGTTTATGTTTCACTTTTCGATGTTCGTGCTCACACAACTTCTCTGCTCTCGGTGGTTACCCCTGGAAGAGAGAGAGCAAGACCTCTTGGTCTTCCTGTAACCAGGCTCTCGGGGGAAGCCCTACTTCTAAGTCCCTCAATACCACATGCTCAGCATTTGCGTCACTTGCGTATCACTCACAAACTTGCATGACCACAGAAAAGTGAAACTCGTTTGGTTGTTACAAAACGGAGCAGTGCCAGGTGCCTTCTAAAAGAGCGCCTTTATACAATCAGCTCCTAGGTACTACTAAACCTATACCCGTAACCCTGTTGATCCCTTAATTTAAACTATTGGTTCAGTAGATTGTTTATGAGGCACCAATCTCTGGACCAGGTTAATTTATTTTACGGAATTTTAACCCGCAACCTCACCTGGACAATGATGCCTAAAGTTGTCATCCCCATCCAGACGACCAGTGGGTGTAGAAAGAACTTTGGAACTGCAGATGCCCCGTCCGAGTGTCCCTGGAACATCACCGGAACCTTTGTCCACCAGGGCAGACTGGAACTCACCTGCTCATTTTTGTGTTCTACCTCGTTAAGATCACCTGTATCATGGTGAAATCTTACCTCTAACTTAGTGTACTGTTTGTTTAACCTTTGTAACAAAATGTGGTCGGCTTGGATCAAAACCTGTTCCCCTTTGTCCCATGTCGTGTTCTCTTTCAGGACGGGAACTACCCGTGAGGCTTTGACCTTCCGAGTTCTCTTAACAATTTGAGAAACAACGTCATCAAACCTGGATGACAGGATCCATATGGGATCTCCACTCACACAATATGTTCCCCTTGGAAACTCCCCCTTATCGGAACAATTATGAGAATATACCTTGAATGTATCATTAGACCTTATGTTAAAAAACCAAACCTTTCCTTCAGCCACCGGAACTATCGGTTGGGCTTCAGGGTGGATCTTTTGAATGGTAGCCTCGCATTCTGCGTTATTGAGCCTGCAGGCTTCTTCACTAAATTTGGCTTGCCCCGGCCAACGCAGATACTTCTGCAAGAATTGCCCGCATGAGGACAACTCTACTTGCTTCACCTCCCCGTCTAGCACCAAAAAAAGTTGACCTCTCAGGTCCTGGTGTAAGACACGGGTTGAGGTGGGAACTAAGGAAGTAGCGGTGCCTAAAGGAATGTTGCACCGTTTCCATTTGTTCACCCAAACATCTCGAAGCTGCCATGCAAAGGATCCTTCTCCAGAAAAATTAATATACCTCCCCTTGTCCAATCTCTCGCTGACAAAATATGTCCCCAGCTGTCCTGATTGGACCTCTTCCCCCCTTACATCCTGAGGCACCATATGTACCTGAGGTCGGGAAGACTGTACTCTCTGCAATCTTTCGATTAAGAGTACCTCTTCACTTACCCAACTATCCTGAGGATAAGCTGCTGCATATGGACTGTGTAATATCGTCCCCTGTTGTGACCCGTGTGGTGTGAATGGGGTTCCCTGTGTGGGCTTTCCCTCCCCCGGGACCGCTCTCCCCACCCTCTTTGTCACCTGGAAATGTGGCTTGATCTAGATTTTTACTTCTTGTTTCGAGAACCACCCACCCTTGGCTTTCCAGCCTTTACGTGTGTATAGTTGTTTTAGAGGCACTCTCTGTTGGTAGCTCCAGAGTGTGATGTTGTCCCCTGCGTCTCTCTGGTAAGAGAATTGACGCCTCCTGCTCGTTCCTCTCCAATCTGGAACCATCTCACTCTGCATAACCAAGACTAGGTACCCCTGAATCACACACTCCACCTTTTGCATGTACCCATTGTACTGCAATGTACCTTTTAACAAACCTTTGGATCGGTGCATCGATTCTGGGAGTGTGGCATTCAATAGCAGATTTACACTGCCATTAAATTCCCACTGCCCGCACACTTGACCCTTCAGACCTTTCACCCACCTTGTGCCATGAAATTTGCTTTCTCCTGGCACAAGTGCTTCTTTCCTCCGTCCCTGCATGGTCCATCTGTGCCAAGCGGAGGGAGGTGTGAAAGGATCAGTACCTTTGTCACCCAACATTAACATGCTTGGGCCTTGCATTCTCATTAACCCCTTATTATACATGAGAATGTCCTCTCTTCGTTCTCCTAGGACGGAATGGCAACCTAGGATCACCATCAGCATGGTACTCTTCATTATAAAAGCACCACCCTGGGAAAGAAAAACATTAGCACTTTGCATTATGCTTTGCTCCGACAGTTTTGTTAGTCTCTTTCCGATCTCCGAAATCTCGTGTTTTAGTCTCTTTCCGATTTCAGGAATCTCGTGTTTTAGTCTCTTTCCGATTTCAGGAATCTCGTGTTTTAGTCTCTTTCCGATTTCAGGAATCTCGTGTTTTAGTCTCTTTCCGATTTCAGGAATCTCGTGTTCCTCCAAGCTTAGATCGGCATCTGGAACCTTTCGCTTATCCGACTGACATCTCCATCTTTGCTGCCAGCACTGCATCTGTCTCAAATCCATATTGCCAAACACCTGAAATCGAAATACGAACAAATCAATTCTTATTAATGATTTGGGATTCGCCCTGCGGCTTGTACTCTTTACACTTTAGATTGATCAATATATATCGTAATTGATCTCGTTGCTTTATGGTTCTCATGAACTCTGTTTACTCTTATTGGTAGATTGGAGTTAAACTTCACCCCCCTACCTCAGTACTATCCTCAGTACTTACCTGTTTTAAATATGCTCCCGCGGACTTCACCTTTGGAAGCTCGCTTCACCTTTGGAAGCTCTCACCCCATTGCAGCTCACTCCACATCCCCCCTTATCTGTCCATGCGCGGCCGTCGCATGCACAGATTACGGATGCCACACCTGTTGCTGCTTTGCAGGTGAGCCTGCAATGCTCTTACTCATTATCGCATTTACTTATCTAGAACTTCATTGCGATACCAGCTCTGCTAGAAGTTCTGTGTGTTGTACCCTCTGATCAATGTTTGCCGTGCCACCACCTAAACTACCAAAAAAAACTGGCTGCCTCCCTGTAGGAAGGAGCACTTTGCACTTAAACTACACAGGGTGCAGGGCTAAGCATACCAGCGTCACATGCCTGTATGCAGATCCCTGAATGCCCACTTGGTAGGTAGCCACATGGCAAACACCGTACTGATACACTGTCACTCTGTAAACGGCAATTTTATCATCTGTATAATTGCCCCATGAACTGTTGTCAGTCCTTGTTCTTTGTGCTACAATTGATAGGAGCTGGAAAAAACATATTTGACCAATCAGTGGACGAAAAAAAAACGCACACAAAAACAGCTCCAGCCCAGCATAGACCTCTCAGTCCAGCTCTGGCCCTGTTCATGACAAAACCGGAAAAAACTATACCGCTCTGCAGAAGCGGCGACGGAAACCCGAATTGGTCAACTCCCTTTTTTCCAACTCCGGCACCCCCTGATGCACTGTCCCCCCCTATACTCTACTGGGAACTCATGCTGCACCACCCATTAAGGTGCCCCACTTACAGGAATAATCCCATAAGCAACCCAGTACAGACCCTTTCCTGATCTGCACTGCTACGTGTGTCCCCGCACCTAGCTGGGAAACACTTCCTATTCTGGCATTCCTTTCCATGGACCCAGGAAAAAGCTCTGGGGAAATACTTTGAGAACCGAGACACACAGGAGAATGTCTCTGTATTTCTACCCCCCTTCCTTTCAGCTGCTCTGCCCGGAGCCGCGAGCACAGCCTGACGTGACGTGGATCCCCCAGCCCCTCCTCCCCCCCTGCCATGACGTGTGGGGGCCATGACTCACGGGGGCGGGCTCTCTCCACTGCCGCCATTTTGAGTCCTGGACTGCCAGCCAAGATGGCTGCTCCCATAACAGCCTCTCGTTCCTATACCTTAGGAAAGAACAAAATCAAATAGAACATACATTTTTTTATGCATAGTTACACACAGCATCTATCCACAGTGCCCAAAAATCAGCCTCAGCATTCCTTCACGTCTCAGCTGTAATCCGAACTGCAATCAGACATACGGATCCCCAGAGACGCAGGAATCTTTCTCACTCTATCACAGACATAACTAAGAACCGCCCGAGCGAGCTATACGACTCCAAACCACTGTAACTGTTTTAACTGTTAGCATCCCAGCTCGAACTTCAACACAATACAGACATTGAAAAAACATGTTAGCAGCAGCACCGACTGGAAATGCGAGAAACGTGCAGAACATCTCACAAACAGAAAGACACTCGCTTTCCTCCTCTCTCCCTCTATCCCCTCTCTCCACAACTCATCTGCAGCTTATCTCAGCCATAACTCAGAACTATTACAGCGCTATTACTGAGACGAACAACAGACGAGCTGGCTGAACAACATAACAGATGCAGATATTTACAAGCATGTTAGCAACTCTGACTGGAAATAGATAAGCTTGCACCTCTCACTACGCTCCTCTCTATCACCTCTCCCTCACATCCAGTACTAACAGAAGCACCGCTGGCTTATCTCCTGCTGCGGGGGACCCCCCCCCCCTTTTTCCCAGCCTCCGTAGAGACGGGGAGAGAAGAGAAGAGAGAAAAAAAACCCAATCGACTTCTTTCCAGCAAAAACATACCTGCGACAAATGCAGAGATAACCACTCCGTAAATATACAACAGCCCGCAGCCACCATGCTGCAATTAACACAGAATATACACATTAACACATTATCCTCCTCTCATACAATAAAGATAATGCAACACAACAACGTAAAACATACTTGCCTGAGCAGAAGACTTTGTAAGCCTGCGAATTCGACCAGCTTTTGGCAACTTTCCACGACACTGAGTGGATCTCTGGAACTACTGAGCGTCAGCTCTGTGTACCCACACTGGCTCAGCGGATCAATCTCCAGCGGCAGCTGCCAGCCGGCCTCGGAGCCTTCCAGTCACCTGTGATCCGGTTTAGGCTGTGACTGATGTGCACTGTCAGTCAAAGTTTAACATCCACGAGTGTCGCCGCTGGTTCTCTCGAATTGCAGCTGTGTGCTTGGCTCCCGCACACTCCCACTTATCAGTATCAGCTTGATAAGCTTTACCGTCTGCGTCCGTCTATTCCGCTTGCTTTGCTGTGGAATATCTTGAAACCACTTTCTTCGGCCCCGGCCCCGTCTGCCTGTATAGCTAGGCAGGGAAGGATTTCAGGCACCACTGTTATAAACTGTTCTTATCACCTTGCTTCGACACCATCGTCTCACAGACTGTGAGATCACTTGACTCTCCACACAGCAAACAGTAGATAGACTTTCTCAGGCTTCTCCAATGTTTCCGTTATTTATTCAAGTCACAGAAAGACAGATAGATACAGTCATCATATCCTAGCTATGCAAATCTTCATGTTGCATTATAAGCTCATGATTAGACTCCCTGCGGAAGTCTATCAGGTACCTTCTTGCTAACCTACGTTCCACTAAACTACCTATGTACAGCAAACATTATATCAGATTACATAAAGGAAGAACATGCTTAGAGGTCCAAGTCGGCCTTGCGAGCTAGTGCAGAAGGAAGAAGCAGAAGTGAGTTCTCCATCGCTCGCTCCAGATTTAATACCGGCTAGGAAAGAGTTAAATATGACATCATCTTCGCCACCCCCTATATCAGTCTATTGGTGGACCCACTCATGGTGTCATCATACCCGCCTACTCGATTAATAATCAATGAGACATTTGACATACATGCAGGAATGTGAATATTTACAAAACATGACTGATGTTTATTGTTCCAGGCCCAGGTCAGGGAGACCTGCGGCCTTGTTCAGAACAGCTTCTTGGTATGTTCTAGTTCTGCTGACAGAACTGCAGATTTTCTCTCTTCAGAGAAAATTCCCTTAAAGGGCAGGTCTGCTCATCAAGCCTTTTTGACTAACTCAGTCCAAATAACTGAGGCCTACTTAAATTATAACAGGCGTTCCAACGACAGTCCGGCGTGTGTACGCACTGTCGGCGGACTGATACGGCTGTTTCTGAGCGATCCGCCTGTCGTTGGAATGCCCACCCAGCGGTAGGTGACGACGGACCCGTCGTTGCCTCCAGTCCGGCGTGTGTACGGACCTTTAAGTTGGCTGAGGCGGCCGATAACAACCATCTCAGCCAACAATCAGGCGTGTGTACGGCAGCTGGCCACCCTTGACCCGTGAGTGATCTGCCGTGCAAATTTACTCGACCCTCAACGCTGGTCAAAGTGACAGAGGAAGCCTGCACATACAAGAGAAGGCCATAGAAACTCCATACAGTGTCATGGTCGGGAAAAAATCTGGAATTTTAGTGTAGGAAGATCAGATTGCCAACTACTTAGTCTCTGATCTGCTTTCATTATTTAAACCTACACTACACTTTTTTAATGATATAATTCATAACGCTCATCGGTGTGTATGCTTGCATGGATATCTCTGCTTCTCTCAAGTGAGATTGCTCAATAAGTAACCTTTTAATAGGGTCCAGAAATATAATTCAGTGATGTCTCTGACCTTCTCTTGTTCCCATCTGTTACCTTTTGTACCTTCTGCAGTACAGGTTTAATTTAGAGCAGGGGTGTCCAATAGACAGTGGCTGAAAATAAAAACTTAAACCAAGTTGAGGGTCAACATTGATATTTACTGAAAAAATGGATTATGGAGGTTTATTACTTTAAGTTTTGTGCATCCCCACATATGAAATGGACTAATCAACCCCATATATAAAATGCACCAATAATCCCCACATATGAAATGGACTAATCAACCCCATATATAAAATGCACCAATAATCCCCACATATGAAATGGACTAATCAACCCCATATATAAAATGCACCAATAATCCCCACATATGAAATGGACTAATCAACCCCATATATAAAATGCACCAATAATCCCCACATATGAAATGGACTAATCAACCCCATATATAAAATGCATTAATCAACCCCATATATAAAATGCACCAATCATCCCCACATATGAAATGCCTAAATCGCCTCCAAATATGAAATGCAACAATTACTCTAAATGGAAATGAAAATGACTGTAAATGCAGTAATTACCCCATATATGAAATGCACCAAACACCCCTGTATATAAAATGTACCATTCTTAGGCATGAAATGCACCAATTACCCCCACATATGAAATTCACCATGGAGACACAAACTACTGTAGAGTAATCTAACCATTGTGGGGGAAAAGGAGGCAAACTACTGCAAAGAAATGTCACCATTGTGGAAGGGGGACAAGACACAAACTACTGCATAGAAATTTTCACCGTTTTGGGAGGGGGCGAGACACAAACTACTGTTTGTAATCAATCATTTCTATTTCATATTTTGTTTAGACATCAATGAATGCAGCATGAACAATGGCGGCTGTGAACACATCTGTGTCAATACGCTGGGCGATTATTACTGCCAGTGTCCCCCTCGCTACAAGCTACACTGGAACCGCAAGGATTGTGTGGGTAAGAGTCTGTTTCCTCATTCCCTATGGGTCTACCACAGAAGAGCCCGGCCCCCAGCTCTGACGATACACTGTACTGCCATGTGACGCAGGTTGATTCTGGAGAACTAAAAGGCTCAGCATGCTGCACTTATATATTTGGGGGGGGGGGCAAAATGTCATCCATATTAGGTTTGATCACTTCAACATCACTGTTACCTCAAAATATCGTGTTTCCATCATGTATCAAATTTGTACCATGTGAAAAACAGGAGATACTTCATACTTGCATCTTTTCTCATGTTGTGGATGCTCTACATGCATGTTGTGTGTATGTGTTTGCCATTCTCTGTGTTGCATAAAACTTCACTAGAGTTGTTCTGTGTTCCACCTTTGCCTGTTGACGGTTCTTGCATTGCATGCTGGGAGGTCCGTCTGCTGCCACCATTTTGTTCAGGAAGTAAATGTGTTGTGAAGGCTGAATAACTCCCGCATCTCATCTGAGTCCTCCACATCTGGTTGCAGCTCCATCTCTTGTCTTACTTAACCCTTTACCGTCTGTGTAGTGATACTTGTAGACTTCATTGTAAATGTCATTAATGTGACCAGGTCCATCCATATTGTAACTGTGACCCTTCATATGTTCTCTGGCGAGGTAAGGAGGTTCTGCAGTCTCTGCTTATAATGCTGTAAGTCATTAGACTGAGATATAATGGAGATAATAGGATTTGGGGATTAGTATGATCACTTTCAGTGTTGTGGTTGAACTGCATATATCACAAATTCGTCATTGAAGAATTTCTCTCACCCACATCCATCCTCTCTCTGTTCTCTTTTCCTCTGTCACTTGTATATCTGTACCCTGATGCTCTCTCCTAGGCTCTGACTGCTTTCTGTGTATCTATACCCATCTACTACCTCTTTCTCTTTCAGATACTCTTGCCTATACTCTCACTGGTCACTTTATTAGGTACACCTTGCTACTATTGGGTTGGACTCTCTGTTGCCATGAAGGACAGCTTGACCTGAGAGGGAGATGGAGGCTGCCATATTTACTTCCTCTTAAACAATAGCAGTTCTCTGGCATTTTGCTGATCTTTCATGCATCAATAGTGTCTGAATTAAACAAGCATGCGGCAAATGCAGTCAAACTTAAAGAGGAACATTAACTCAGGATTGAACTCCATTCCAATCAGTAGCTGATACCCCTTTCCCACAAGAAATCTTTACCTTTTCTCAAAAAAGATAATCACGGGTCTGTATGACTGATATAGTGGTGAAACCCCTCCCACAGTGTGATGTCACGACCATGGCCTTGACAGTGTCCTGTCTGTGAACCTTGTTGCTTTGTGGGAAATAAAATCTGTTTCCTACTGCCATGACATTTGAATTGTTTAAAAGAAAAACAATATGGCCGCCTCCATATCCCTCTCAGGTCAGTTGTCCTTAAAGAGAACCCGAGGTGTGTTTAAAGAATGTTATCTGCATACAGAGGCCAGATCTGCCTATACAGCCCAGTCTCTGTTGCTATCCCAAACCCCACTAAGGTCCCCCTGCACTCTGCAATCCCTCATATATCACAGCCGCGCTGTGAGGCTGTGTTTACATCTGTAGTGTCAGTCTCAGCTGCTCCCCCGCCTCCTGCATAGATCTGGTCCCTGCCCCCGTCCCTTCCCTCCAATCAGCAGGGAGGGAAGGGATGCAGGTAGGGACTGGAGTTCTGCAGGAGGCGGGGAGAGCAGCAGACTAACACTATAGAGATAAACACAGCCAGCTCTGACAAGCTGTTTGTCAGCAGCGTGGCTGTTATTTATGAGGGATTGCAGAGTGCAGGGGGACCTTAGGGGGGTTTGGGATAGCAACAGAGGCTGGGCTGTATAGGCAGATCCAGCCTCTGTATGCAGATAATATTCTTCAAACCCACCTCGGGTTCTCTTTAAATTCTTAAAAATGGCATAGTTTCAACACGGTGTTGGAAACATTCCTCAGAGGTTTTGGTCCATGTTGACATGATGGGATGGATCACACAGTTGCGGCAGATTTGTCAGCTGGCCATCCATTATATGTTTCTCCCATTCCACAACATCCAAAAAGGTTCTCTATTGGATTTAGGTCTGGTGACTGGAGGTCAATTGAGTGCATTGAACTCTTGAAAAAACCAGTATGAGATGATGTGAGTTTTTTGACTTGGTGCATTATCCTGCTGGAAGCAGCCATCAGAAGACCGCTACATTGTGGTCATTATGAGATTCGGTATGGTCAGCAACTGTACCCAGATAGGCTGTGGCATGTAAACCTTGCTCAACTGACAATGTTGACAGGTAGTATATAATACACCTCTGACATCAGCAAGGGATGGACCATTCTCTGTAAATACTACATAAGTACTATGTAAAAATTCCATTGGGTTAGCTGCTTCTGGAATACTCAGAACAGCCCTTCTGGAACCAACAACCATGTCACGTTCAAAATCTGACATTTTTAAATCCTCCTTCTTCCCCATTCTGATGCTCTGTTTGAATTCAGCAACTTGTCTTCACTGTATGTAGATGCAAAAATGCATTGTTGCTGTTTCTGCTAACAAGCAGTTAAACCGGTGTACCTATCAAAGTGACCAGTGTTTGTCTTTTATATACAGCAAAATCCCAAATATATACATTTGGGGATTGCCTGATGCCAGATGTGTGTCTTTGCCGGTTGCTTGAGCAACTGGTCAAAAATAGCACAACCCCCTTCCTTGCAGCAGAAACTACTTACTGATCCTCCGGGCTCCATCTTCTACACTTCCTACAGCTCCAGCGACTTTCCGATGTCCTCTGTGTATGGCTCCTGAAAGACATCTGACCCACTTCAGGTCAGGTGACACGCCCGGAGCCATGTACAGATGCCGAAAAGCTGCTGGGAGCTGCAGGATGCGTAGAAGATGGTGCCCTGAGGATCAGTAAGTAGTTTATGCTCTGCAATGCCCTTCAAACCCCTAAAAGTTCTGTTCCCGGTATCCCCCTCAGGCATGCTGGATAGTCAAGACTTCCGGTTGCCTGAGTTCTGCATAATGGGGAGTTTGCTGTACCGTATCCATGTTTTTTAAGAACCCCACCTGCCTTAATTTCTTTGTGTCTTCACTTCTCTATCTCATCATTTTGGAGGATTTATGAGAGGTAAGTAATTCCGAGTTGATAAAGATTTATGAGAAATCTCACCACCGCTTCACTTGATTGGCCCATTGTCAAGCTGCATACATTTGCATAATTCTGCATAGACTGGGAATTGCTTGCATCTCATTGACCAACCCTCTCTGTCTGGCTCCTCCCAACGGATACTTTCCTGTCTGGTGCAGCTTTCATGTTTCTCTCTTCTTTGGCCTATCCTCTCATCCCTTTGCTCGTCTTTTTCCTTGCTTCTTCTCCTTCACTTTTTACTCTGCTACCTCCCATCTACTTCCCTCCACTTCACCCTTCTATGCCTCCTCTCCCCAATCCCCTCTTTTTTCTGATGCCTGTATCCTCTCTCTCCCGCATTTGCTCCCTTGGTGTTTCTCCTATTTGCATTTCTGTTTTGTCTCACCTAGAGGTGGAGGGTCTCGGCGTGGACTCTACGCCCCCCAAGGCTCTTCTGCAATGTGTGAAGAATGGCGTCAGCGAGCGATGCTTCATCCTCTGCCCCTCGCTTGTCTACTCCGTCCCTGGTGAGTGTGAGCTCTGCCTCTCCTGCCGCCATCTGAAGGCATGTTCAGACCATCGGACCTGCTGATGTCAAGTATATTGAAAATGGTCAACTGGTAGCAAGTGTGCAACTCATTTAGAACCCCTCAAGCCTGGTACACACTTTCAATTATGATTGGCCAATGTTAGAGGATGGGTTGTGTTTTCCCATCTCTGCTCTATCCTTGTTCGGAGAGCTACAGTGCCGGTGCACTTCTCCAGGCAGGTGAACCACCCCTGCTCCACAAAGAGGCACTATAATATGTAGAAGGAGGTATTCCACAGGCTGGAACTTTGGCTCACATTTATTGGCAATGTCTGCACACTATATGTTTCGGGCTACGCCCTTCATCAGGTGTGACTTTCTACCACCACCACCCACTAGATAGTGAACGAAAGTTCCAGCCTGTGGAGTGCCTCCTTCTACATATTATGATTGGCCAATCATTGACAATTTTACCATGTCCATGTAATATGAGGGTCAACAGGTTTGGAATACTATAAACTATGAACCAGATTGCATGGACATGGTAAAATTGGTCAGTGATTTGCCAGTCATAATTGAAAGTGTGTACCAGGCTTTAGGTTCTATATACACATCCAATTTAAATTGCCCATAGATTTGACAGTTGTGCCACTTCCAAGTAGTATGAGAGCTTACCTACACAATCAGCTTATACTACTCAAAATCTGTTGGCCCTCACACTACATGGAAGTGGTAAAATTGGTCAGTGATTAGCCAACTAAAACTGGATGTGTGTACCAGGGTACTCAACAGGGCTGTGGAGTCGGGGCAATTTTGGCCACCTGGAGTCGGGAGTCGTGGTTTCATACAGGGCTGTGGAGTCGGTACAAAAATCTTCCGACTCCTCAGTTTATGAAACCACGACTCCGACTCCAACTCTGACTCCGGGTACCCAAAATGGCTCAGACTCCGACTCCTCGACTCCGACTCCTTAGTCTAATACTTAACAGGGCTGTGGATTTTGTACAAAAATCATCCGACTCAGACTCCTGACTCCGACTCCTCAGTTTATGAAATCAACGACTCCGACTCCGGGTGCCCAAAATTGCACCGACTCCACCTCCGACTCCACAGCCCTGGTTTCATAAACTGAGGAGTCGGGAGTCTGAGTCAGATGATTTTTGTATAAAATCCGCAGCCCTGTTAAGTATTAGACTAAGGAGTCGAAGTCGAGAAGTCTGAGTCTGAGCAATTTTGGGTACCCTGAATCAGAATTGGAGTCGGAGTCGTGGTTTCATAAACTGAGGAGTTGGAGTTGGAAGATTTTTGTACCGACTCCACAGCCCTGGTACTCAAGGCGATCAGAGTATAGTGTGCATCCTGGGAAGGGGACGGAGGAGCTGATGTTCCCCAACTGTAAACCTAACAGGCTGCTGAGTTTTGGTTGCTCCATTCCCACGTGACAGACATTTACTTAAAATTATCATGAAATCTGTTAACACAGAGTTTCTTAAATCTCCTTGACCATCCCTACTTCAGACTAGTGTTGGACAATGAGATGCTAATTATTCTAGCTTGCATTTGGATTTAATGCATATTGACTACAATTATAACCTTTTACAATGGAGCAATGCTGCTGTAATACATGCAGGATACAGTTTAGGCATGGACTTGCTACAATAAGTAAGACTTTTCATCAGAATTATGTTATCTGGATGGAAGCACATGTTCTTTCAAAACCTATATATACAGTGCATAGATCTTTCAGCCTTTCCAGATGTGTAACCTATTAGTACCACGAAGCTCTCCTCTTTTGCCCGGAGAATATGGCCTCGATGATTGCTAAAAAATTAAAATCATAAGACTGGACGACCCTTTTCTATTTTGCCTCTGTCCATCAAATAGCAGCAATAAACTCAAATGTTCACACATTGGATTTTGTAAACATTTCTGAGCCAACGCAGTGATTTCCATGACTGAACCGGTCTGTTTTTAATTGGATGAAATCCCCAAATTCTTCACCATTTTAGATAGATTGTAGATAAACATTTTTATTAAACTGTAACACAATTTTTCCATTTAGTGTTTTTCACAGAGTGGTGCGCCCCTCTCCATCTTTTCTATTGAAATGTTTAGATACAGTATGTAGTTATTTAGTTATCAACCAGGGTATTTTTAACATTCTACAACTTTTCCTTCCATTTATTTTTTTTTTTTTGCTCTGTCTCAACTTTTTAAATTGTGTTGCTGACCTCAAATTCAAAATGGGTGTGTGTTTTTCATACACAGTGACATTTATCAGTTTGCTTGTACTATGTTGTATTAAAATGATTGCATTATCTACAGGTCTTTGTATTCCGTTTTACGCAGAATCACAATTGTTTGAAATTTTTTGAACAGTAAAATTAATGATGCTGGTGTATTACTTATTAAAATGGACCTGAACTCTTACACAGGGCAGAAGGAAAATCTTTAAAGGGACTCCGAGCAGTGCAGAAACTATGGAAAGATGCATACCATCGCCGCCTTATGCCTTTTAGTTTTCGTTATTTTTGGCGATCGAAATCGCATTTGCCGCGATTTAGATCGCGCAAATAGCGAAAATTAAAAGGCGTATGACGGCGGTTTATATATCGTTGGAAAGAGGAGAAAGAGAGCTTCAAAATGGTATACTTTCCCCCAAAGTCGGCAGCTCCATACAGCTGGTATGCATCTTTCCATAGTTTCTGGACTGCTCAGAGTCCCTTTAAGCTTATTACTTATTCCTAGCACAGCCTTTTCTGGTTCTTTTTTAACCACTTGAGGACCCACCCTTTACCCCCCCTTAAGGGCCAGCGCTGTTTGATGGGATCTGTGCTGGGTGGGCTCTGCAGCCCCCAGCACAGATCAGGGTGCATGCAGAGCGATCAGATTGCCCCCCCTTTTTTCCCCCCTATGGGGATGATGTGCAGGGGGGTCTGATCGCTCCTGCTGGTGGCATGTTGCGGGGGGGGCACCTCAAAGCCCCCCTCCGCGGCGACATTCCCTCCCCCTCCCTCTCCTACCTGTCCCCCCAGTGATCCGGGCTGCACAGGACGCTATCCGTCCTGTGCAGCCAGTGACAGGACGTCCTCTGTCACATGGCGGCGATCCCCGGCCGCTGATTGGCCGGGGATCGCCGATCTGCCTTACGGCGCTGCTGCGCAGCAGCGCCGTACAATGTAAACAAAGCGGATTATTTCCGCTTGTGTTTACATTTAGCCTCCCGCCGTGAATTGACACGAGCGGCTGCTTCCTGATTAATCAGCCTGCAGCTGGCGACGCAGTACTGCGTCGCTGGTCCTGCAGCTGCCACTTTGCCGACGCACGGTATAAGCGTGCGGTCGGCAAGTGGTTAAACAAAGTTTGGTGGCATTCAGGATTGTCCATTGCCACTTTCAGATGGCAGCCAGGATGTATAATTTTATATCTCAGGGGCCTATAGCCAGAAAGGAATATAGCACTTTAAGCCCCACCCATCAGTAATACATATTAGTCCCCCATAACCCTACTGTATGGTGAAAGAGTAATATTAAAGTAGCGTTAGTAGTGAGAGGGATATGGAGGCTGCCATAATTATTTCCTTTGAAACAATACCTGTTGCCTGGCAGTCCTGCTGGTCTATTTGGCCGCAGTAGTGTCTAACTCACCCACCTGAAACAAGCATATGCCTAATCCAATCAGACTTCAGTCAGAAACATCTGTTCTGCATGCGTGATCAGGGTCTATGGCTAAAAGTATTTAGAGGCAGAAGATCAGCAGGATAGCCAGGCAATGTGCATTGTTTAAAAGGAAATTAATATGTCAGCCTCCATATTCCTTTCACTTCAGGTATGTACAAATATGAAATGATTGAGCACTACACGGATTGTGATCATTTCAGTTAACTTTTTCTCGCTTGCACAGGTAGTTTTTGTATTCTGCACCAGCGTAGGGGGATGATAAACAGTCGATGGCGCTGGGTATTTTAAAGGACATTTGTAATGAGAGGGATATGGAGACTGCCATATTTATTTCCTTTTAAAGGGAAGGTGTGAGCTGGAAAAAAAAAATCTTCTTACCTGGGGCTTCCTCCAGCCCTTGGCAGCCTATCTGTCCCATGCTGCAGCTCCAGTGTCCCGGGTTCCACTCCGTTGTAGAGGATTCTAGCCAGGTCTGCATCTTCTGCACCTGCGCAGAACGCTCCAAGCCATGTGAGCGCAGCCGCAAGCTTGCACAGGCTCAGAAGATGCTGACCTGGTGAAATCGGCAAAAGATATGTGGCCTTATTATGATGTGGGAAGCAGTCCCTGGTAACAGGTGCCTCTCTGATAGTGGCACCTGCCTATGGCGCCTAAAAGGAAATCTGGCCAGTGGTTTGATGTTCAATGATAATAAATGTTGTCATAGTTACATAGTTATTTTGGTTGAAAAAAGACATACGTCTATCGAGTTCAACCAGTACAAAGTACAACTCCAGCCTGCTCCCTCACATATCCCTGTTGATCCAGAGGAAGGCGAAAAAACCCTTACAAGGCATGGTCCAATTAGCCCCAAAAGGGAAAAATTCCTTCCCGACTCCAGATGGCAATCAGATAAAATCCCTGGATCAACATCATTAGGCATAACCTAGTAATTGTAGCCATGGATGTCTTTCAACGCAAGGAAAGCATCTAAGCCCCCTTTAAATGCAGGTATAGAGTTTGCCATAACGACTTCCTGTGGCAATGCATTCCACATCTTAATCACTCTTACTGTAAAGAACCCTTTCCTAAATAAATGGCTAAAACGTTTTTCCTCCATGCGCAGATTATGTCCTCTAGTCCTTTGAGAAGGCCTAGGGACAAAAAGCTCATCCGCCAAGCTATTATATTGCCCTCTGATGTATTTGTACATGTTAATTAGATCTCCTCTAAGGCGTCTTTTCTCTAGACTAAATAAACCCAGTTTATCTAACCTTTCTTGATAAGCGAGACCTTCCATCCCAC
Organism: Hyperolius riggenbachi; assembly: GCF_040937935.1. NCBI lineage: Eukaryota > Metazoa > Chordata > Amphibia > Anura > Hyperoliidae > Hyperolius > Hyperolius riggenbachi. The sequence continues at coordinate 200,171,330 of NC_090656.1, forward strand.
GTATCAATTTTGTTGCTCGTCTCTGCACCTGCTCTAAAACTGCAATATCTTTTTTTGTAATGTGGTGCCCAGAACTGAATTCCATATTCCAGATGTGGCCTTACTAGAAAGTTAAACAGGGGCAATATTATGCTAGCATCTCAAGTTTTTATTTCCCTTTTAATGCATCCCAGAATTTTGTTGGCTTTAGCTGCAGCGGCTTGGCATTGAGTACGATTATTTAACTTGTTGTCGATGAGTACTCCTAAGTCCTTCTCCAAGTTTGATGTCCCCAACTGTATCCCATTTATTTTGTATGGTGCTAGACCATTGGTACGACCAAAATGCATGACTTTACATTTGTCAACATTGAATTTCATCTGCCATGTATGTGCCCATATAGCCATCCTATCCAGATCCTGTTGCAATATGACACTATCTTCCTGAGAGTTGATGATTCTGCACAATTTTGTATCATCTGCAAAAATAGCAACATTGCTCACTACTGCATCTACTAGGTCATTAATAAATAAATCGAAGAGCACTGGACCCAGTACAGACCCCTGTGGGACCCCACTGCTAACAGTCTCCCATTTTGAGTACGATCCATTGACCACAACTCTTTTTCTGTCCATTAGCCAGTTCCCTATCCATGCACACAAACTCTTCCCCAGTCCTTGCATCCTCAACTTTTGCACCAGACTTCTGTGGGGAACAGTGTCGAAGGCCTTTGCAAAGTCCAAGTATATCACATCTACAGCATTCCCAATATCCATATTAGCATTCACTACCTCATAAAAGCTGAGCATGTTAGTCAAACAGGACCTGTCTTTAGTAAACCCATGCTGATGCTGAGAAATAAGATTATTTTCTACTATGAAGTCATGTATAGTATCTGTTAGTAACCCCTCAAATAGTTTGCATACAACTGATGTTAAGCTTACAGGTCTATAATTTCCTGGATCTGATTTTTTGCCCTTCTTAAATAACGGGAAAACGTGGGCTGTACGCCAATCCACTGGGACTCTGCCAGTTGCAAGAGAGTCACAAAAGATAAGATAAAGGGGTTTAGCTATAACTGAACTTAATTCCCTTAGGACCCGAGGATGCATGCCATCCGGGCCAGGTGCCTTGTCTATTTTTAATTTATTTAGTTTTGCCTTCACTTCTTCCTGCGTTAAGTATTTAATATTACAGTTAGAAGATTGAGACTCTTCTGCCTCTGTAATTTGCAACAGTGCTGTTTCCTTTGTGAAGACAGAAGCAAAGAAAGCATTTAATAACTCTGCCTTACCTTGGTCATCCACCATTGAGTTCCCACCCTCATCCCACCCTTGTCGATGTAGAGCATTGAATCATTGATAATAGATTGCTATTTCCTGCAACCAGTGCTATTCTGGAGTGAGGAAACTTTGTATGTAGCTTCTGCCTCCTAATAATGCTGCACATCGAATGGATTTTCAAGCAGATTTGATCACTGTAAATCAGGGGTGTCAAACTCAATCACATACGGGGCCAAAATCTAAAACTTAAAGGAAGGCCAAATTTTTTATTAACCTCCTTGCCGGTCTAATTCCCCCGGCAAGGAGACAGCGCAGCACTTTTTTTTTTTTTTTTAATCATGTAGCGAGCCCAGGGCTCGCTACATGATAGCCGCTGAGCGGCGGCAGCTCTGCAGCCACTCCGATTGCTTCCGGCGATCGGAGTAAGCAGGAAATCCCGTTCAGAATGGGATTTCCTGCTGGGCTTTCCCGGTCGCCATGGCGACGGGGCGGGATGAAGTCATCGAAACGGGACGTCAATGGGAATCCCGATCCACCCCTCAGCGCTGCCTGGCCCTTATTGGCCAGGCTGCGTAGGGGTCCGGGGGGGGGGGGGGGAGGGAGGCGGATCGGCGCGGCGGAAAAAATTATGCAAATCGGCCCAGCCTACCCTGAGCTGAGCTCCTGATAACCGGCAAAGAGGTTAAAATTCAACATTTACTGAACAGTCTCAAACTAAATGGCGTAACCTTTTGAGATCAGCTATGGAAGGGGTATGGCCTGTATGAATACAAATATATTTGTTATAAAAATACAAAACTTTAAACACTTGCATAAAGAGATTTATAAAAACATATGACAACAGATGTCCCCAGAACCCCTACCACCCCCAAACCCGCCTGACCCCACACTGATATCCACTAAATCTGTATGTCTGATTATAACTATGTGCACATAGATCAAAAATTAAGGTGCTGCGCAGCCCAAAAACAAGAGTCCAACCTGACACATGCAGGGTTAAGGAGAGATCCAACAATTGCACTTTAGTTGTTTCAGAAAAAATTGTTGTGGAGACAGAGTGAAGGGTGTCCTCAACTCCCAGCCAAAGTATAGTTCAAATATCATAGTCGTCCTGTAGCCATATAGCGTGACACAAGATTGTAACAGTTACCAACCTGCTGGTGTGCAGGCAGACACGACAGGCGAGCCAACCAATAGGCAGAACTATGGTGACTGTAGGGATGTGGGTGGGCTGTTCCACTTTTTCCCCTTCTTTAGAGTAGCATAGTGGAGAAGGTTCACATTTACCTGCTCCAGTGCTGCTTCGGGTCTCTGCTCTTCCTAGCAGCCACACGCTCTATGCTGCATACCTCTGGCTCCGAATGCATGTCATGTGATCGGGGGCTGGTGGTATGCAAGCATAGAGCGTGCAGCTGCCAGGAAGAACAGAAGAGATCCAACACACCGCTAGAGCAGGTAAATGTTCCGCAGTTCCACTGCACTAATTTGCAGTGTGGGGAGAGTGTTGACAGGGAGAAAGGTGTGTAGGTAGGCGTGTGTGTTTTATCAGCCCTCCTCCTTAGATCCCCTTGTTGGACCCATTTAGTTCAGGGGTCCTGTGAGTTGTTGCTGTTCCTCGTCTTTGAGGCTCTGGAGGGCCACTTGAAATGGCAAGGAGGGTCACATTCAGTCCATGGGCCTTGTGTTTAACAACCTGTGCTGTAAATTATTCTGCCAGTTTTACTCTCGTAAACCGGATCCATAAGCATTTGATAATCTATATTGATCTGAAGCGTTATTAGGCATGGCAGACCATTTTCCTGGAGCAGGCATCGGGAGGTGTGGGAGGGGATTGACACATGCATACTTCAATGCATGTGTCATTGAGCAGAGACAATGAAACAGTAAAAACTTAAAAACTAGATTTAAATAAAAAAAAACTGTAGGATGTCTTAAAATAGTCATTTTTAGGAGAAGACAGTTCAATACAATTGTTTTTCTTATCCGTTTATTTTCACCTCAGATGTCCTTTAAGAAGCTGCTATACAATTTCCATTAGTAAAATGCATCTGTCAATCAGCATTTGGTGAAGGCATCCATTCATGGTCCATGTATGAGTTTCCATTATCTGATCACACTATTGCATGAGCTACATTTTATTTCTGCTCCCAGATCTATAACCTCACAATCTGATCTCTCCTCAGGACTGCAGGAGTCTTATACGGTGGCCTGTGGAAGGTCAAAATACCTCAAAGGCAACGAATCTCTCAGTGGAGGTATGTGGACTCGCCTATACTTTATCAATAGTGAAGTGTATTATTTAAATTTTATAGTAGTAACATCTTTGGATCCCTAGAAGAGGAACAATAAAACTGGCCATAAACTATTCAGTTACCATTCAGTTTTGTTTGTTTTACAACAGACTTACAGTATTTTTGGGACTATAAGATGCACCCTAGGTTTAGAGGACCAGAAAACCAGGGGGAAAAAAACCCACTAAACCTAATGCGTCTATAGTGCATGGACATCTTACCTTTCCCCACCAATTATTGTGTCCGCCACCTGTCTCTGTGTCCTCCTCTACCCTTGTTTGACCTGGCGGGGGGGGGGGGGGGGGGGGACGAGGACGAGGGTATCAGTTGTACCAGTGTCTGCTGTCCCCCTGTATACATACGTGGGCTCCGATTAACAGGAAGTTGCCACACAGAGCCTTCAGCAGGCTTCGGGAGACCATCTACCAATCAGACGAGGCCAGACCCACCAATCCCAGCTGCCCACTGCTCCCATTCTTAATTAGAGTTGATGGCCTCGCAGGCGGGATTATCGACTGCAATCAAGAACGGGAGCAGTGGGCGGCCGTGATTGGCAGGCGTGGGCCCAATCCTCAGATGAAATCGCTTGGCCAAAGCTGTACAGGCACGTTCCGTTGCAATGCAGGGTGGTGGAGGGACAAAGAAGTGGCTCAGATGTGACGTCACATGGCGGGTGGGGCAATCAGGGAGAATAAAGCTACTGGCCGTCACCTGGCCAAATTGACTTGCCTGACAGATCACTGGCGGGGGGCAGGGACTGCTGTGCACAGGCCAGATTATTGGCAGAGGGGATAGTTATTGACCGCCTCAGACGACTTTAAAGGGTGAAAAAAAGCAGTTTAACTTAACTGGGGCTTCTTCCAGCCCCCCACAGTCATCCTGTACCTGCGCCGTGACTCCGGGACCCTTCAGTCAGCTGCGGCAACCCCCTCAAAGTTGACCGGTCGGAGGCTTCTGTGCATGTACGGCCCTGATCGTGCGCCTGTTGTCTGGAGTGTTCTGTGCATGTGCAGTAGCGATTTTCCTGTACGTGATGAGGTAGCATGTGGCTGGACAGCTTCGAGGGGTGTCACTGCTGCTTGCTGGAGGGTCGCAGAAGGACGTGACCAGCTTAGAAAAACTGCAGGGGGCTGCAAGTGGCCCCAGGTAACCTAAAATGCTTTTTTTTTGTGGTTTTGTTTTTTTAGACTTTAGATTTCCTTTACACTAGTGTGTGTATGCTCCTTTAAAAGGAGAATATCAAATAAAAGCCATCACTAAAGAGACCTTCAGAAAGGAGTTTTCTGCCAGAGATGCGATAAGAATATGAATCCGTTGGATTGCTCGTGTGGGACTACCCACCAAAGGAGTTTACATCTGCTTCCTGATCGTCTTACAAAACCGCTGATGTAGTCAGTGAAAAAAAATCACTCGGAGATGATCACTTTTGTAGTGTTTTTAATATAATCGTTTTATTTTCCTACTGGAAGATGGTTATCGCAAGTACGGTGGTTTACACTAATTACCCGCTGCCAAGTCCTTATCCACCTCCTCAGGAAGACAAGGCCAGTCTTGCCTCCGTAATCTGCAGAGAAAAACATTTCCCTGGTTTGGCAGAGCTGAGGCTGTCAGGGGAATATTTATAGCCGCCACTGTGAATATATTATCCCTACATATGTAAAATGTTTATGTTATCCTGCAATAGAATATTCTGCAGAAGAGCAACATTGTAACAGGAAGACTTCAGCGCCTCTAGTGTTCAGAATCAACAGGAGCCCTGGAGAAAGGGGCCTGCTGTAGGGAAGACTTGACCCACACCAAACGATGAACAACATTACAGTTTAAATAACAGAGTAATTGAGAGCCCACTATAGTGTAGTATTTCAGTCCAATATGGTAAAAAGAAAATATAAGATATACTCACAAGGGCAGGTTTCTGACAAGCAATCCAATGTAACGGGACCCTGAGCAGTCGTTAAAAATAAAATTGGTACTTACCAGCCCACCGTAGGCCGCGAGGTCCCCCGGCATTCTTCTGGCTCCTCTTCTGGTCCTGCTGGCGGCTCCTTTAATGTCGACTTTCGGGCTGAAAGTCATCCGTATACTTCCTGGAAGTCCAAGTCCATGGAAGTCCGTCATTACGCTACCTGCTACATGTCATCACGCTGGCCGGCGTGACAATCCTGTGCATGCGTGGTTCTCTAACTCTGAACCGCGCATGCGCAGGACTATCACGTCAGCCGTTGTGATGACGCAGAGCGTGGACTTCCAGGAAGTATACAGATGACTTTCAGCCAGAAAGTCGCCGTTAATGGAGCCGCCAGTGGGATCGGGAGAGGAGCCAGAAGGACGCCGGGGGACCTCACGGCCTACGGTGGGCTGGAGGAAGGCCCAGGTAAGTACAAATTTCATTTTTAACAACAGTTCAGGGTCCCTTTAAAGGCTTTAGGCGAACATGATCCGTCCCCTCGGGGTAGATTAAGATGTTGCTCTCTGTAGGCAGGAAGAACGGGGGTAGACCCCTCCCCCAAAGGTGGACTAGTGATACTTGTATCCGAAACACAGAGGCAGAAGAGGTACTCTTTTCCCCTTAGAAGATTCAACGAGATAAACATTTCAAAAGCCACACTCGATTTGATAACTATAGCCGCTCCTGTTCCACTGCCTGAGGAAGTGGGCTGTGTCCCACGAAACGCATTGCAGTTATTGGAGTACGTTATTAAAGAATACTTGTGCAACGTTTATCTCGTTCAATCTCCAATGGGGAGGTGAGTACCTCTTTCTCTAATTTTAATCCGGACATTGTTTTATACTTTTGGAGCCTCTGTGTTTCTGATACAAACATTACATAGTTCTTACATAGTTATTTTGGCTGAAAAAAGACATACGTCCATCGAGTTCAACCAGTACAAAGTACAACTCCAGCCCGTCCCCCACATACCCCTGTTGATCCAGAGGAAGGCGAAAAAAAAACCACCAGGCATGGTCCAATTAACCCCAAATGGGAAAAATTCCTTCCTGACTCCAGATGGCAATCAGATAAAATCCCTGGATCAACATCATTAGGCATAACCTAGTAATTGTAGCCATGGATGTCTTTCAACGCAAGGAAAGCATCTAAGCCCCCTTTAAATGCAGGTATAGAGTTTGCCATAACGACTTCCTGTGGCAATGCATTCCACATCTTAACCACTCTTACTGTAAAGAACCCTTTCCTAAATAAATGGCTAAAACGTTTTTCCTCCATGCGCAGCTCATGTCCTCTAGTCCTTTGAGAAGGCCTAGGGACAAAAAGCTCATCCGCCAAGCTATTATAGTGCCCTCTAATGTATTTATACATGTTAATTAGATCTCCTCTAAGGCGTCTTTTCTCTAGACTAAATAAACCCAGTTTATCTAACCTTTCTTGGTAAGCGAGACCTTCCATCCCACGTATCAATTTTGTAGCTCGTCTCTGCACCTGCTCTAAAACGGCAATATCTTTTTTGTAATGTGGTGCCCAGAACTGAATTCTATATTCCAGATGTGGCCTTACTAGAGAGTTAAACAGGGGCAATATTATGCTAGCATCTCGAGTTTTTATTTCCCTTTTAATGCATCCCAAAATTTTGTTCGCTTTAGCTGCAGCGGCTTGGCATTGAGTACGATTATTTAACTTGTTGTCGATGAGTACTCCTAAGTCCTTCTCCAGGTTTGATGTTCCCAACTGTATCCCATTTATTTTGTATGGTGCTAGACCATTGGTACGACCAAAATGCATGACTTTACATTTGTCAACATTGAATTTCATCTGCCATGTATGTGCCCATATAGCCATCCTATCCAGATCCTGTTGCAATATGACACTATCTTCCTGAGAGTTGATGATTCTGCACAATTTTGTATCATCTGCAAAAATAGCAACATTGCTCACTACTGCATCTACTAGGTCATTAATAAATAAATTGAAGAGCACTGGACCCAGTACAGACCCCTGTGGGACCCCACTGCTAACAGTCTCCCATTTTGAGTACGATCCATTGACCACAACTCTTTGTTTTCTGTCCATTAGCCAGTTCCCTATCCATGCACACAAACTCTTCCCCAGTCCTTGCATCCTCAACTTTTGCACCAGACTTCTGTGGGGAACAGTGTCGAAGGCCTTTGCAAAGTCCAAGTATATCACATCTACAGCATTCCCAATATCCATATTAGCATTCACTACCTCATAAAAGCTGAGCATGTTAGTCAAACAGGACCTGTCTTTAGTAAACCCATGTTGATGCTGAGAAATAAGATTATTTTCTACTATGAAGTCATGTATAGTATCTCTTAGTAACCCCTCAAATAGTTTGCATACAACTGATGTTAAGCTTACAGGTCTATAATTTCCTGGATCAGATTTTTTGCCCTTCTTAAATAATGGGAAAACGTGGGCTGTACGCCAATCCACTGGGACTCTGCTAGTTGCAAGAGAGTCACAAAAGATAAGATAAAGGGGCTTAGCTATAACTGAACTTAATTCTCTTAGGACCCGAAGATGCATGCCATCCGGGCCAGGTGCCTTGTCTATTTTTAATTTATTTAGTCTTGCCTTTACTTCTTCCTGCGTTAAGTATTTAATATTACAGTTAGAAGATTGAGACTCTTCTGCCTCTGTAATTTGCAACAGTGCTGTTTCCTTTGTGAAGACAGAAGCAAAGAAAGCATTTAATAACTCTGCCTTACCTTGGTCATCCACCATTGAGTTCCCACCCTCATCCTTTAGGATTCCTATACAGTCAACCTTTCTTTTTTTAGAGTTGATGTACTTGTAAAACTTTTTTGGGTTAGATTTGATATCCCTAGCGATTTGATTTTCAGCTTCGATCTTTGCCAGCCTAATTTCTTTTTTACAATTTTTATTGCACTCCTTATAATTGCTTAGTGCAGCCTCAGTCCCCTCCTGTTTTAGGACCTTATAGGCATTCTTTTTCCTCTTCATTTTATCCCTAACCTTTCTATTCATCCATAGAGGCCTTTTTTTATTCCTAGACATTTTGTTTCCATATGGGATATACATACTACAATATTGATTGAGAATACGTTTAAAAGCTTGCCATTTCCCTTCAGTGTTGTCCCCTTGTAGTACATTATCCCAGTTCACCAAACTTAGTGCCTGCCTAATTTGATTGAACTTTGCTTTTCTAAAATTCATAGTTTTAGTGGTCCCGCTGCCCCGTGGCCTATCAGTCACCAGATCAAACGTTATCATGTTGTGATCACTATTTCCCAAATGTTCTTGAACCTGCACATTTGATACATTATCTGGTCTATTAGAAATTATCAGATCCAGTAACGCATTCCCCCTAGTTGGTTCAGTTACCATTTGAGTCAAGTAATTGTCCTGTACAGTTTAGTCTTTGAATAATGCAATGTACTTGCATCACTGATTTTCATGTGTTCTACAACTTAAGCTTTTCTGTTTATATTAGAAAAATGAGTCACTAACAGCCCCCTGTGTAGTGTTTACATCCATTTATCAGAAAAATAAAGTACGCACTCTATCACCTCGAAGGTTTTACTGATCAGGGCATAATAAGAATCAGCTGGTCCTTGGCAGGTTATAAAATAATTTCAGTCTTACTTCAGGCACAAAACATCAAACGGCAGGTTCTGCCATGTCATTATGTACTTCACAAATGTAGAGCCAAATTGACAAGCCCTGTGTGAAAAGTGCGCTTCTTGATTTAAAGAGGGATTATCAGCCACAACATCAAATTCCATTTACCCACTGCTGTGTGTTTAATATGCAGCCTTCAACCTTACCCTGCACTGCAAGCATTCCAATCTAATCAGAAATGTTTCTGCTGTAATAAATCTTATCTCAGACTGCCTCTATTTGGTGCATTGCCGAGGAGAAGAAGCTTGTCATCACCCCTTCTACATTCTTGCTCCTCTCTGATTGGCTGTGGGCAGTTCAGTGTGAAGCTGAAACCTGATCTATCCCGTGCACTCGCATTTACAAAGCAACCTAGCTATGACAGTGCAGTTTGTAGAAGAAGAAGAAAAAAAGAGTAAGGGAGGAAACTACATCAGGATTGGCTTCAGTCAGAGGGAATCAAGATGGCAAATTCCAGGAACTGAATTCTCTTAATTTACTATATAAAATTCACTGAAATCAAATAGTGGACAGTACAATTCATCTATCCTGTGAGTAGAACAAGTAGTTATCTACTTATGTGTTTTTTTTCCTGGCATAGTATGGCTGCTTTAATATCTCATAGAGACACCTTTAGCAGCAACTTTGTTTTCTGTAGGGCGGTCTCTGTATATCTCCTACATCAGGGTTCCCCAACCACCGGTCTGCGGCCCACTGCCAGTCCATTGGACGTTTGCAATTGGGCCGCGGGACTGTCCTCTTACTATACTAGCTATGCTGGGGCACTACCTACCCATACTGGGACTATACTGGCCACTATACTAGCTATACTGGGGGTAACTATACTAGCCATACTGGGGCAACTAAACACCCTATACTGGGGCAACTATGCTAGGTATGCCGCTGCAGACCCCCCAACCCCCCCCCCCCCCTCCCCCTTAACCCGCTGCGCACGACCCTGTCCACTAGGACATGTTTTTGTGAAACAAATGATGACATGGTTTAATATTTCATGTTTTGTTCATCATTTTTGTTAATCATAGTCCTGTTGAGGACTAATTGATCTTTTCCCTTCACACACAAAATATTAGAATTGAAAAGGAGTTTACTTTTTATCATAACTATGTTATCAGCACTTACAGGATCACTATAGCGAAAAAAGTAACCAGTTAAAATCTGACAGAACCGACAGGTTTTGGACTAGTCCCTCTCCTCATGGGTGATTCTCAGGTTTTTTAGTTTTTGTTTTCAAAAGGATTTCCTGAACGGCAGCTACTAAGTCTAACTTCCAAAATATTAAGATGCCAGCCAGCCTCCCTACTCACTTTCACACTATTTTGGCAGTTCAAACTGAGCAACTGCCATTCAGGGAATGCTTTTGAAAACCAAGAAAATACCTCATGAGGAGATGGACTAGTCCAAAACCTGTTGGTTCTGTCAGATTTTAACTGTTTACGTTTTCCGCTGGAGTGGCCCTTTAAGTAAGAATGCAATGAGTGTAGAGAGTCTACAGTATGTACAACTATTAAAGTGGGAAATTACAGTACTTAAGTACTGCAACAGTTTACTATCAGTATAAGCACAGATTAACAGCTTATACTGTACCTACCAAGGCTAAGTAAATACACCATCTCAAACCACTTGATCTCACCTGAGGTGAGAGACATATAGAGGCTGGCCTAGTTATTTCATTTTAAACAACATAAATTGCCTGGCTGTCCTGCTGATCCTCTGTCTTGCTGCAACTCTTAGCTATAGACCCTGAACAAGTATGCAGCTCAGGTGTTTCTGACAAATATCTGACAAGATTAGCTGCATGCATGTTTCTGGTGCGACTCAGACACTACTGCAGCCAAAGGGCTCTATTTACAAAACGATGTTAACTTTAGCACTGGCCCTTAGCCCGTTTAAACTCAGTTGAAATGTGAGATCAGATTGAGAAAACCGGTGCTAACCTACTTAGCACCCTGGTTAGCACGCCTAAAGACTTTAGACATGCTAAGTAGGTTAGCACCGCTTAGTAAATCAAGCCCAAAGAGTTCAGCAGGACAGCCAGGCAACTGGTATTGTGTAAAAATAAATAATAATTATTATTATTATTTATTTATAAAGCGCCAACATATTCCGTGGCGCTGTACAATGTAAGAAAACAAACAAGGGATACATAATGATACAGACAATGATATACATCAAATATAAACACTGATACAAGATACAGCACTGCTGATTACAATTTGATTTAACATGATGACTAAAATGTAAAAAATGTCTAACAGAGTGCAAGCAATTAAATTAACAACAGTCCATGACACAAAAGGGTGAGAGCCCTGCCCTTGCGAGCTTACAATCTAAAGAGGTATATGGCTATAATGCAGCCATATACCTCTGACTTCTGCTGCCCTTTAGGCTGGTTTTACATTTCAAATGTGAGTTTGTGGTGCGGAGCCCTGCCACACCACAACACACAAAATGACTAACAGAGTTCGCCAATAAAGTCATATGTGTAGTGCCACCCCTCGCTCTGTGACGTACTCCCTGCTAGACGGGAATTACGTTGCTGAGATTCCCCCCCCCCCCCCCATCGTATTCACAACGTTTTGCTTATGTAAACCACAGCACCGCCAACATTTTTAAAATCTATGCATCACCAATGGACTTGCATACCTTGTGTTACAGCGGAAGAAGTAACACACTGTTTCCTTTGCGCTAGGCCCCATTGCCTTGCATTGCGACACAGGGTAACCCAACACAGGTTCCCAATGCAACTTTAAAAGGGACTTAATCTTGGAAATCGTGGCCCTGCTTCATACCACTCGATGTGCTATAAAATGCTGCTACTGCTGCCTAATTTCAAGATTTAATACTTGTAACAGACTTTATTTATTTTTTTATAATTTAGGTCTTCATCGATATAATAATAAAGTACATCACATTCTATCCCTTTTTTTCTCTAACAGACGTCTCCACTGTCCGGACGAGCGTCACGTTTAAGTTGAATGATGCCACTTGTAGGATGAAACGGATGGATGGCAGTCAGGGAGTCACACAGAATAAGGCAGCAGGTACGTCCAGCAGGGAGTATGTCACTGGGTGAGGGGCGGTGAAGGGCGTGCGAGCATCGTGGGGGCGGGGTGGTGCTATGTATATTACCCTGTCGGAGCACACCTCCGCAGGGTCATATGAATAGATTTATTTTTTTTTAGTGTTGGGGTGCGAGCCCAGGGGGTGGAGCAGCACACCGCAGTACTCTGGCCTGTTATAAAACTAGCCTCTAAGTAGGTGGCTGGATAGTGTAATGGATAAAGGCTCTGCCTCTGACACAGGAGACCTGGGTTCGAATCTCGGCTCTGCCTGTTCAGTAAGCCAGCACCTATTTAGTAGGAGACCTTTGGCAAGTCTCCCTAACACTGCTACTGCCTATAGAGCGCACCCTAGTGGCTGCAGCTCTGGCGCTTTGAGTCCGCCAGGAGAAAAGCGCTATATAAATGTTCTGTGTTTGTTTGTTTGTTTGTAAGTACAATTTAAAGATCAGAACGTCAGGTTATAGTAAAATAATTTCTAATAATATTAGGCCATTGGCAGTGTCGTAGCTAGAGAATATGGGGCCCCATAGCAACATTTCATGGGGCCCTCAGAACTGGGCACTCTTGAGCAAGGCCCCCCTGCTCCATGGATATGAATTGATGGGCAATTTACATTCCCGTGCAATGTACATTGAGTATAGTCCTTGGGCTAAGAGACAAAGTCAGAGGGTGGAGAAACAAAGGAAAGTTAACCACTTGACGACCAGGGGATTTTTCAGTGATCGGTGCTGCGTGGGCTCTGCAGCCCGCAGCACCGATCAGGAGTGCAGCAGGGCGATCAGACTACCCCCCTTTTTTCCCCACTAGGGGGATGTCCTGCTGGGGGGTCAGATCGCCGTCGGCTGCATTTGCTTAGCGGGGGGCTCTTCAAAGCCCCCGTCCGCAGCGTTCTCCACCCTCTTGCCCGTTCCCTCCCTCTCCCTTCCCCTCTGAGCGGCGCAGGACGGATATCCGTCCTGCGCCTTATAGGATAGGCTTCTGCCTATCAGATGCCGGCGATCCCCGGCCAATCAGAGGCCGGGGATAACCGATCTACGTCACGGCGCAGCAGTGCCGTATGATGTAAATAGCGGTGATTTCTTCCCCGCGTGTTTACATTTTGCCGGCGAGCAGCGATCGGCGGCTCTCCGACTGTTCACGGAGACTCCCTCCGTGAACTGAGCAGCCGTTTCCATGGAAACCCTCAGACAACCAGTTTATGCCAATCGGCGTTAGCTGGTCGTCAAGAGGTTAAGAGTGAACACATCACGTACAACCTGGGCCCCCTTTGCTCCAGGGGCCCATAGCAGTTGCTGGGCCCCTGGCCATTGGGTTTCACCCTGGCCACATGAAAAGCAACAATGCCCTATATCTGTGATCAGAGACACTCTTTAACTTAGTCACATTCTCCTAGTATTCTGTCTTACTGAGGCTGCACAGAGAGGCACTGATAACATTTTAGAAGTTGGATTTAGACCTTACGTAACTTGGCACTTTCTAGAAGTAAAAGCGGCCTCAGAGCCGGGTAATGAGCAGGATGGGAGAACGTAAACATCTATTTCAGAGACGCGCCGGAGATGTCTGCGCCCGATCATCACTGAGGGGGGGCAAATGGATGGGGGGGGGGGGGGGGCTGCATTCTTCCATTGTATCAAACCCTTCTTTATCAGAAGCTGTAATTATACAGAAAATCCTACTAATCCATCCTGCGTCTGTTCTTTCATCTCAGAGAAGCAAAACCTTGTCTACGAAAGAATCGACTTCGTAAACATAACCTGCAAGCGGAGACCCAGCGGACGCAAGGCGGTCGCCAAGGAGACGGTGATCATGGCGCAGTTTGAACTGGAAGCCAACCAGAAGGAGGTGACAGGTTGGTTCTCAGGGTCTGATAAACACTCGAAAATCGAAAAGTGACAAATGTTTTGCCTTTCTCGGCCCTTTCTTGCTTTCCCTTTCTGCAAATAAGTATCTCCTGTTTTGTGCCAATTTAAGTGGATATTGGGTGACGGACATTGTGTCTATGACAATGGACTCTTGTCTAAAATGCATTGTAGGGCCCCCTAGAGGCACCGTGGCCATTTTCAGTGATCGGTTTCTTATTTCTTCTTCGCAGAGTCCTGCAGTTTCAGTTGCGTCCGGAGGAAAGCAGAAAAACGCTTGCGCAAGACAATGAGGACCCTCAGAAAGGCTATGGGCAAAGATCACTTCCACGTCCGGCTGTCTGGGAAGGACTTTGAGGTGGCGAGGAAGGTACCTAGGGCACCGGAGCACCAGGAGCTGTGCGGGACCGGCCAGGTGCGCGTGGATAATAGATGCGGTAAGTCATGCAAGTTGACTCTTTGAGGAGAAAAACAAGAAAAAAGATGCCTTAGCACTAAAGTTTGATAAAACATGGATATGGAATACCAGGTTATGGTGACCCAGGATCAGTAAGACTTTAGTGCCTGGACTAAATGTATAACCCGAACCTCACTCTATGGAGGTTTGTAAATGGTGTGTGTGGAGGAGGGGTAGCGGATGGGGTTCTGCATGCTGGCATCCATCTAACCCAAGGAAATGCGCAGTTTCACGTTTGAATCGCCTGTGTTTCTGGAATGTAGTCCTTCGATTTACATCTCCCAACATGTATTGTGGTGGTTGGGGATGCACGGCACCTCTGAGAGCTTCAAATTGTGGTACCTTCTGGTCTCCCTGGAGATGACTGATGCCGGCATAGAGACAAGAAGCCCCCCAAAAGGTAAGGAATGCCCGTCTCTCTCCCCCCCTCACCACCACACACACACACATTTATGAACTTCCCTCAGGGAACTGGTATTGTTTAAAAGGAAATAAATATGGCAGCCTCCACATCCCTCTCACTTCAGATGTCCTTTAAAAACTCAACTCTCCTCATCTCCCTGATGGTGGCAGCAGGTGGGAGGGTCAATCGGTCAGTCCATTCTGACCATGTGACACCCAAAGCAGCACGTAAAATCAATCAGTCAGACTGCATTTCTTACATCCCCGCATTGCGCTGTGTAATATGTTGACGCTACATAAATATAAAAATTGCAGTTCAATATACTGTAGGTGCCCGGTAGTGAGGAGTTCACAGGAAGTAGATACAAAGTGTTAAGCAGCTGTAAAACTAGGATGTACTCATGGAAATCTCCAGGGGATTTAACTTAAAGGGAAGGTCCAGGCAAAATAAAAAAATGAGTTTCACTTACCTGGGGCTTCTACCAGCCCCACGCAGCCATCCTGTGCCCTCGTAGTCACTCACTGCTGCTCCAGTCCCCCGCTGGCAGTATGCCGACCTCGGAGGTCGGCGGGTTGCATTGCGTACGTTTTTACGCATACCTGCTAGTGCAGCAACATTAACACATACATTTTTACGCGTTAGTGGTTCAATGCGTAAAAATTTACGCATTGAACCACTAACGCGTAAAAATGTATGTGTTAATGTTCCTGCACTAGCAGGTATGCGTAAAAACGTACGCAATGCGACCCGCCGACCTCCCAGGTCGGCATGCTGCCAGCGGGGGACTGGAGCAGCAGTGAGTGACTACGAGGGCACAGGATGGCTGCATGGGGCTGGTAGAAGCCCCAGGTAACTGAAACTCATTTTTTTATTTTGCTGGGACCTTCCCTTTAGGCTGCTTACACACCAAGACGTTACAGGCGCACGTTAGTGCGCCTGTAACGCTCCCCCAACGCACAGCAATGTAACACAAGTGGGCTGTTCACACAGCCCACGTTGCGTTACATGTAACGCTGCACGTTCTGTGCAAAGTGCAGCATGCTACGGCGTTGGAGCGGCTATAGCCGCGTTAGACTGTTTGCACATGCGCAGTGGGGGGCGGAGAGGAGGTGGGGAGAGCCAGCTACAGTAGCCGCGCACATGGCTACTTAATATTCACTGCACTGGCGGGCGCTGATTGGCCGGCGGGACCACGTGATGCGGAGTGTCTCGCTCCGCATCACGTGGTCCCGCTGGCCAATCAGCGCCACTCTGGGAGACATTATAGGACTCGAGCCGCCTAACGCGGCTCACTCTACCGTCCTCTCTTGCAGCACCATACGTTGTGTTAGGTGCACGTTATGCGACCTTAACGTGCCACCTAATGCAACGTCTTGGTGTGCAAGAAGCCTTAAGGATTGATGCACAGCTGCAGGCAAGCAAAGCGTTACAATGGTTTTCTGAACTTGAAACAGTTTAGCTCCAAAGGTAAAACATTTAATTTTACCCAAAACAACATGATTGCTTGAAAAATTGCTTCTTTTAGTTTTCAATTTAGGTGACCTTTTAAAACCGCTCTACATATTGCGGTATTGACATCTTAAAACAGAAAGTAATTGCTTGTGGTCACTTCTCATTGCTCACAATGCAGCCCCCATTCGGGACAGCGTAGGCTGTGTGCTATAAACAGCAGCTCTGGATGTACTGTGTGCAATAGCCCAAGAGAAAACGCCACAGATGGACTCCAGTGATGCACAATGACTGCTTCATTGCAGACAAGAGGAAGTCGTCTCATGTGATTACCTTCTGGGCTGGGCTCCGCTGTATTTTTGTACTCCGCTTGTAGGTTCATTTTAGCCAACTACATAAATCCAGTTGGTTCTGAGTCTCCAAACATAACTGGACTAATTGTATAACATGACTGCCCAAATCCTTACTACAGCAAAGTGTCTAGTATCCGGCACTGGCAGGGATTGCCTGATGGCCGGATACATGTGCTTGCCGGCTGCTTGAGCAACTGTCTGAAAAAGCACAAACCTCTAACCCCCAAATACCTCCAGTGACGTCTTGTAGCCTTCTTGTTGCTCCTAGATGCTTTTCAGTGTCCACTGTGCATGGAAGCCGCCATGTCACGTGACCTGCATCAAGTCAGGTGACTTACCGGGAGCCGTGCAGGGATGCTAGGAGCTACAGGAAGGCTACAAGGCACTGCTGGAGGCTCGTGCTTTTAATGCCTACAATGCCTACAAACATCCCTGAAAAACCACCAAATCACAATCCCCGTTATCCCATCAGGCATGCCGGTTAGTTGAGACTTCCGGTTGCCTAAATTCTGGATAACAGGGACTTTGCTGTATATAGAAACCTGTAGATCCATACCTTATGGTTCTGGGTCTCCATAACATAACTGGACTTATTGTATGACATGACCGCACAAAACCGTACTACATACAGAATCCTCTACACCCATACCCGGTGGCACTGCATCTCCATAACATAACTGGGTACCCAGTAAGGATTGGCCAATCAAAATTGTATATGTGTACTAGGCTTAAGGGTGTGTACCCACATCCAATTTTGATTTGCCAATTTTACCTCTTCTATGTAGTATGGGAGCTTACCTCCACAAGCTGTTCATAGTATTCAAAATCTGTTGCCCATCATACTACTAGGCGGTGGTGAAATTAGCAAGTCATTGGCCAATCAAAATTGGACATGTGTACGTACCCTAAAGCTTGGTAGACACTTCCCTTCACTGACCATTTTTACTATCTCCATGTAGAGTCAGCCATGTCTCCATGTAGGGTCAACAGATACTGAAGGAAAAAAAGGGGGGTAAAGAGGCGCCCAAGGTGCCTTGAGTCTGGCTGCCGGCATTTGGTGGCACTTTGTTTGGCCTGGGGAGGTGGGCGGGTTCCCACAAGGTGGTTGCCTATGCTTTTTTTTTTTACTAGTGGATATCCGTTCCTGTGTGGGTGCGTCATCATTGAGGTAAGCCACCTCATTTATTTGTATTTTAGTTGCTTTTAATGTATTTTATTCACCTTGGGCGCCTCTTTACCCCACTTTTTACTGTATCTCAGCCCATCCGTGGGGTGCTCCTACTGTACACCTGACCACTGGTGGTCTCTGTCAGTTTTTCAAGAGAGCGACCTTCGCCAGGTTTCCTGGTACCCCGAGTGGAGTCAGGTTTTTGCATCTCCACCTGCCTGCAGTGGTCGGTTGCCCTTCTGCAGCTTGACTTTGTGAGTATTATTTCACCACCATATAAATTATTATTCTCTGTGACATACTGCACCATCTGGGCACCCGTTGTCTCTGTTTCTTTCCATAAGCTGCATATACTCACCCTCAACCTTCTTAGATACTGAAGGAGGCTTCGGAAGTCTTTGGGAGCCCAAGTGCCATCAAAGACGGGCCTTTTAGTACTGCACATGCGCGCGAGCACATTCTCTTGCTCGCTCCTGTATGCGCAGTATGGAACCGCCCGTCGTCAGGCGCACTCTGGCTCCTGAACACTTCCAAAGCCTCCCGCAGCAGGTGATTTAAATCTGGTGACATTGCTGCAATGAGGACACCGTGAGAGGAAACAGGAAGGCTCTCTAGGAGCCAGAGCCTTCCCTCACTTTAGGTAAGTATCTGTTTGGGTTTTTTGACTTTAAAGGGCATTTTATTTACAAGTGGAGAAAACCTCACCTAAGAGAAAACCTAGGTGAAAAACTGAATTGCATATGGCCCTGTATGTATTGGTTTTTGTATCTTTATGCGTTAATGCATCTAGCCGATTCACCCTAAATAGATGAATGAGTTCCTCCTTAACATCCCATACTGTAGGAACACTAGGATAAATCCATTTGTTAAGAATCACCTTTCGGGCCGCCATTCATATTAAATGTGCTAGTTTGGATATGGGGGCTTGAGGCGTCGATGGATTTCCCGAGGAAGAAGGTTGAGATGGGTAATAATGAAATAACATCAAGAGAGGATCAAGTTCCATTCTAGTTCTACAGATTGTTTCCGTATAATTCACTATCTTTGTCCAGAAAGTTGAGATTGCTGGACATGTCCATAAGCAGTGGAACAAATCCGCCTCTGGGCAAGTGCATTTAGGGCATACTGGGGAGTAATGAGGGGGGGGGACTTTATATTTTATATTGAACGCGTATATGGCTCTATGAATAAGTTTTAATTGAGATTCTCTCCAGTTTTCCCCTAAAATCAATTTGTGAGCCACACGGTACCCCTCCAAGATTTTTCTTCCTATGTCCTCCCCCGGTATATCCCTCGACCACCTTGTCAAGTTATTGGTAGCTTTAATGGTGATGCGAATCTGTTGTAAATTTGATTGTATTACTGATAAAGATAGCCTAGGAGTTTGTGGGGAAAGGAACTTACCCTGTATGTATTTAGAGAGTTTAGCCTGTCTAATTTCCCCTTATCTGTGACTAATCACAAGTTGTAATTTGATCTCCGCTGTGTAAGCTGGCTGCCTCAGGAGAGCAGCTAATTTGTAAACACAGGATGTTAACCCTATGTCTGCTTCCATGAAAGCAGGAAGTAGATACACTGCAGATGTTTTGCAGGATTTGTATCAGCTGTAACAAAGAAATGTTTTTCTTTAAAAGTTATTATGCTGTTGCTTATCTTTTGAAGCAGAGAGGAAGTTCTGAGTTCAGGGCCGCGTTAACTCTGAGCGTTCGGCGTACCTCAGGCCTGATCTCTGTCCTATGACCACAATGCTTCATTGTCTTCATACCGTGCTGCCATTGTGCCCACAGCTCCTTGCAGCGCGCCTCTGGCGTGTAAACAGCCCGTCGTCCGGGGAGACGCTAATTCGTCCTGACAGGCCATCGCCTGGCTCTTCCCTCATGAAAGGCAATTACAAGCCCAGCGTGCGGTATGGTTTCAATAATCCGCCGCGTCTTTCAGACGCTTATTAAGATAACATCTGAACCTCGTCCCGAACACCTTGTCCGTCGCCCTCATTTATCATCCCCGAGAATGACACTTAAATGGGCCGCTGGAAACATGTCTGCGGAAGTGGAGTTAAGTAAACGCTACGGTTGTGTCAAAATCAAGAGCATGGCGGCCATTTTTCCTCGGAGTCACCCTGTGTCTCTAATAGGGGAAAGGTTTAGCTTCTTCCACATTTTACTTAAAGGGGGTCCTAACATTCAAAAACAAATGCCAAAAAATAGTCAGCAGCCCCAAAATATATGTAACCCTCTTTCAAAATTATATTTATTGGTCCTCCTATTTACCCCATTTTTTTTCTTTTTACCTGGTCAGGGTGCTTTTACCTACTACCAGTGGATTATGGAAAGTTTTTTTGTTTTTCTGTCCTTAGCTACAATAACAAGCTTATCTCAGCATGCATATAACAGAAAGCATCCTATTTTGGATAAAATAAGGACACTATGGCCAGAAGGTAATTGAATCCCGCCTCTCTTTGAAGAGTTGACACAGTGATATAAGCCTGTTGTCTAGGGAAAGTTTGCTGTGGAAGGGACAGTAAATATTCATTATGATTATTATTATTTTTAAACATCACATCTAAATCTGACAGTGAGCACTAAAAACAATTGCATAGGTAAGCTAATTAAGTAATTTCTTATTTGATTATTTTTTATTATTACTATTATTTTTCCATTTAATATGGCATTTTATCCCACTTTAAAGGGATCCTGAAGTGAGAAGGACATGGAGGATGCCATGTTTATTTCCTTTTAAACAATACCAATTGCCTGGCTGTCCTGCTGATTCTCTGCTTCTACCATAGACCCTCAACAAGCATGTAGATCAGATGTTTCTGCCAAAAATCTGCCAATATTAGCTGCATGCTTATTTCTGGTGTGTGATTCAGACACTACTGTAGCCATGGAGATCAGCAGGATTGCCAGGCAACTGGTAATGTTTAAGAGGAAATAAATATGGCAGCCTTCCATATCTCCTCTTCTTTCAGTTATCCTTTAAGGGTAAAGGGAAGCCCCCTTTAAAGTTTTTTTTTTTTTATGGTAGATGTGAGGAAGTGGGGAGCGAAGGGGCTATTTAAAAAAAAATATACAACATTTTAAAAGAGGGCAAGGAAATCTTAAACTTTAGATGGCATTTATTACCTGCTATATGACATCAGTACAGCCCTTTGATGGCCCTTTTGCTTGATGGCTGTGAGGGGAGACGACTGACCACTGTCTAAGGATAGCTGTGGAATGTTCATAGAGACACACAGGCCTCCATTGTCTACAGCTGGGAGGAAACCACAGAAACAAACTATGACACATTCTCTGCTGGGCAGGGCGGGGACTTTAGGATCTTGCACAAGCATAACCGCTAATAAATGCTATTTACAAAGTGGATTATTTTACTGTGCTGGTTTAGAAAATCAACTTATTTAGAAAATTGTCTGTGTGAAGAAGTACCCTTTAAAGAGAAACTCCGATCAAGAATTGAACTTTACCCCAATCAGTAGCTGATACCCCCTTTTACATGAGAAATCTATTCCTTTTCACAAACAGACTATCAGGGGGCGCTGTATGGCTGATATTGTGGTGAAACCCCTCCCACAAAGAAGTTCTGAGGACCGTGGTGGCAGGTTCCTGTCTGTGAACCCTGTTGCATTGTGGGAAATAGCTGTTTACAGCTGTTTCCAACTGCCAAAACAGCATGCAGCAGCTACATCACCTGCCAACAGTAAAAAAAATGTCACCATGTGATAAATGTCAGAATATAAATCAGGGATTTAAAAGATTTTACAATAGGCAAACACTGACTAAATCATTTATACATAATTATTGTAAAAATGAAGCACTTTTTTTATTACATTATTTTCACTGGAGTTCCTCTTTAAAGGAACTTTACCAAAAGATTGTTGTAGAGTGGAAAAAAAAATAAAGAGATTGTAAAGTGAGAAGCAAAAATTAGAAGATAAATCAAGAAATTATTGATATTCGCCATGTAATTCATGTTATTTGTTCTACCGTGAGCCGGCTGCAGGTCATCCTCTTTACTGCTGGCAGCCATGAATAAAACACAGACAGCACCAATTGTTCTTATATAAACACACACACGAACAATGTGATAGGCTAAAAAGTTACATCTATAACTAAGGGCCCGTTTCCACTATTGCGTTGCGGAATCGCCGGCGAATCACCGCAGGCAAATCGCATGCGGGTGCGATTCCGCATGCGTTTTTTGCCGCGATTTCGCATAGGTTAGCGTGATGCGATTTTAACCATGTCACTGCCTGTGTGAATTAACATGGGTACCTATGCGAAATCGCGTCAAAAAACAGATGGGGAAAACGCATGCGATTTCCCTATTAAATACATTGCGTGCGATTCGCCTGCATTCCACACGCAGGCGAATTCTGCAGGGTCTACAGTGCAGAAAAATCCTGCACACAAAAACGCAAATGAAAACTGACAAGTGGAAACAGTCCCATCCACTTGTATTGCCTATGCGAATCCGCATGCGTTGTCTGCATGCGGATTCGCGCTAGTGGAAACGGGCCCCAACACACACACACACACACACACACGCGCTTGGCATTTGGCAACAGCCATTATTTACAACAATGCAGTGAGGTTCGCAGACAGGAAACTGTCATGGCCATGGACATGACATCACACTGTGGGAGAAGTATCACCTCAATGTCAGCCATACAGACCCACTGATGATCTATTTGAGAAACGGTAAAGTTGTCTCATGGGAAAGGGAGTCATCCAGCTACTGATTGGGATAAAGTTCAATTCTGCATTAAGGTTCCTTATTCTCATGTCACTGTGCCAACGAATCATGCCCCAGAAGAGGCATTAAAGGCCACTTTGACTACCCAATACCCCTATAGAAAATCATGTCATAGTAAGAGTTAAATCACTCAATATACTTTGTATTTAAAGAATGCTCAAATAGGTCACTTTTACTATATTTTACAGCTCCTCGACTGTTGTAAACCTGCTGCTGGAGACAGGATCCGCCTCCTCATTAACATTCACTAAACTGCAGTAATCAGAATAGAATGCCTCAAGTCTTGCGCAAAAAACAGAGTGTAATGCAACATGTAATACCGCATGCACAGGTTATTATGCACAAAATAAAATCATTCGTAACGCATATATTCATTGTGAGTAACAGGTGCACACCCACCTAACCGCATAATAACCTTTAAAGAAAAACATTTCTTTGTTACAGCTGACACAAATCCTGCAATAAATCAGGTTAACATCCTATGTTTACAAATTAGCTTCTCTGCCATGGTAGCCAGCTGACACAGCTGAGAGGTCAAATTACACCTTGTGATTGGTCACAGATGAGGGGGAATTAGACAGGCATACAAGGTGCATTTCTCTATGCTTCTATCATGTGCAAGTGTTCAGGTCCACTATAAAACCACACATTAGTAACAAGCTGCAAATAGTTAAGTGCGGGAATGTTTTAAGCATTTAAATACAGTGCATAACCTGCCTACTGCTTATGCATTACATTTTACAGCAGCTCAGTCAATATACAGTGCTGCCCATAATTATTCATACCACTGGCAAATCTTGACTTAAAGTTACTTTTATTCAACCAGCAAGTATTTTTTTGACAGGAAATGACATAGGTGTCTCCCA
Source organism: Hyperolius riggenbachi (assembly GCF_040937935.1). Taxonomy (NCBI): domain Eukaryota; kingdom Metazoa; phylum Chordata; class Amphibia; order Anura; family Hyperoliidae; genus Hyperolius; species Hyperolius riggenbachi. The sequence continues at coordinate 200,194,875 of NC_090656.1, forward strand.
AAAGATAATAAGATGATGTACAAGAGGCATTATTGTGGGAAAATAAACATTTCTCAGCTTTTATTTACATTTGTGCAAAAAAGTGTCCAGTCCAATATATAATATAATATAATCAATAGAAAAACTTATTGGCTATTACAGCAATAAAACGCTTCCTACAATTGCAGACCAGCTTTTTGCATGTCTCCACAGGTATTTTTGTCCATTCATCTTTAGCAATGAGCTCCAAATCTTTCAGGTTGGAGGGTCTTCTTGCCATCACCCTGATCTTTAGCTCCCTCCACAGATTCTCCATTAGATTCAAGTCTGGACTCTGCCTGGGCCACTCCAAACGTTAATGTTGTTGTCTGCTAACCATTTCTTCACCACTTTTGCTGTGAGTTTTGGGTCATTGTCATGCTGAAATGTCCACTGGTGCTCAAGGCCAAGTTTCTCTGCAGACTACCTGATATTGTCATTGAGAATCCTCATGCATTGCTCTTTTTTCATGTTACATAAAAGGAAGTCTTGTCAAGTGTAAAACAATGGTGGGGAATCCGTATCCTCTGCAGAGGAGGAGCTAGCAGATATTATAGAGTGCAATTTAGGGTGGGGAATCCGTATCCTCTGCAGAGGAGGAGCTAGCAGATAATACAGAGTGCAATTTATGGTGGGGAGTCCGTATCCTCTGCAGAGGAGGAGCTAGCAGATATTACAGAGTGCAATTTATGGTGGGGAATCCGTATCCTCTGCAGAGGAGGAGCTAGCAGATATTACAGAGTGCAATTGATAATGTAAAGTAGATTAAGAACTGTACTGTGTAAAATTTGTACCCGAGCCCATGGTTTTGTCGCTACTCTAGGAGGAATGACTGATCGCTCTACATATTAAAGGTAACCTGAAGTGAGAGGGCTATAGAGGCTGACATATTCATTTTATTTTAAATAATGCAGATTGCCTGGCTGTCCTGCTGATCCTCTGCCTCTAATCCCCTTAGGCACAGTTTCCATTAGTGCACATTTGCTGCGTTTCCTCGCATGTTTGGATAGGGAAATGTGGCCTACTGAGATCAATAGTCTGTCGTCTGATTCACACACGGGGGAAATTTGGACGGCATGCAGCATAAAACCACATTGCGCGTCCGGATCCCTCTAGTAGTGCATGGCACGGCTAGAGGGATTCCGATGTGTCCCGCATCACAGCCCGTGCAAGCCACATGCCGACACACGGTGGAAACGGGACCTTAGCCACGGACCCTGAACAAGCATGCAGCAGATCAGGTGTTTGTGACTGAAGTCTGACTAGATTAGCTGCATGCTTGTTTCAGGTGTGTCAGTCAGACACTGCTGCAACCAAAGAGATCAGTAGGGCTGCCGGGCACCTTGTATTGCTTAAAATGTTGTTCAGCTTCCTTTGAAATCCCTTTATAAAGGTTTCTCTGGCCCCTGCCTGAATGTAGCTTGGTTGCAGAAGATGTCAGGTTTGTTATGAATAGGTCTCCTCTGTAATGAGCTGCAGCATACTGTGAGGAGTCTCCCGCAGAGGTGTATGGAGGTGTGTGGAGTCACTGCAGTGCTGTGCAGGGAGTGGAGAGACTCGGACTGTGAATGATTCTGTTTGTGTGAAGTTGTTTCTCTCCTTATTTGTTGGATGAGTAACAGGCTGTCTGCAGACCGTTCTACAACAACACGTCTTATCTGATGTTGTGACTGCGACGCCGTCTGTATCGCGCAGGAGGTGTTTATGCTGGCTGTTAGTTTATGCTGCTGTGAATCAGGATTTAGTATCTTGAGGGCTGCTGGGTGCAGGACTACAACTCCCAGCCTGGCCTGAGTATCTGTGGAAATGAAGGATATTCCAGTCTGAGGAGGGTTTTGTTGTGCTGGGTGGGAGTACCGACCAGCAGACTCTTGGGGGGGGGGGGGGGGGGGGTTTGCAGCAAATTTATATCGACTGATGTCACTGCTGTAAGATATAACATATCTGGAGAGCAGTGATGTCACTGCTGTAATACACAACATATCTGGAGAGCAGTGATGTTACTGCTGTAAAAAATGTATCAGGAGACGGTGTTGTCACTTCTGTGTAATATAACTTTTATACCTGGAGTGGCGATGTCACTGCTGTGAAATATAACTTATCCTTAGAGAGCGGCGATGTCACTGCTGTAATACATAACATATCTGGAGAGGGGTGATGGCACTCCTAATATATATAACTTGCAGAGCAGTGACGTCACTCCCTGAGATATTATATATAACTTAAATTTGGAGTGCAGTAATGCTAATCCTGTGAAATATAACTTATACTTGGAGAGCGGTGATGTCACTCCTGTGTAATATAACTTATACTGAGAGAGCAGTGATCTCACTCCTGTGAAATATGACTTCTACTTGGAGAGCGGCAATGTCACTGCTGTAATACAAAACATATCTGAAAAGCAGTGATGTCACTCCTATGAAATATAACTTATACTTGGAGAGCGGTGATGACTCTAGAGATGGCTACAGAAACAAGCCCCCTCTGAGAGTTTTAGGACTTCCTGGTGTAGGAGTGTTTTTGTGTCCGATAGAAGCTTGTGTATGAGGAGGAATAATGTCCCCCCATCCTGTGTCTGGAAGCCCTGCTGGGAAGTGTGCGGCTTTTTTCTCTATAAGAGCCAGATTAGCCCCTAAATCCCTGCGGAACCCTCCTGGCCGATCCCCTGAACTGTGTCCAATAAGTAAATATGGTGCCGGGACGCCACGGGAATCTATTTTCAGCAAGTGTTTCGGGGGCGTCCGGGGGCCATCGAGCCAGCGCTGACCTGGTCACCGGGTTGGCATTCAGCAACCTGGAAACCAACAGGCACCTTCCATGCTTAGAGGACGCCCTTCTGAAAAGGGGTGAAGTGCTTTTAAATGTCTTTGTAGGCATTAATCCCGCCCCCCGCCGGGCCTCTCTCTGCATGACAAAAAGCCCCAAAGTTTTCAAAAACAGCTGCTTGAGCTGCAAGAATAGCCTTTTAATGGTCACTGGAGCCTGACAAAAAGAGGCAGCCCTGAATAGCAGGTCTGCTAAAGCCAATTGCTTCTTTTGTTGGGGTCTGAAGATAAAGGGGGATTAGGCTTCTCCATCCTCTAATACCCCAATTATACCTGCTCTGCCTGGCCCAACTCTATTCCTCCCAGCCTCTCCAGTGGTCACTGAGATCCGGCCAATAAGATTGAAGAGCTGAAACAAACCGATTGTCAAATATTAACACTTGCTTCCCCTTAACTCTCCACATGCCGGTTTAGACTTTCAGAATTTTTCACCTAGTTTTCTTTTTGTGCTGTAGGAAATCTGGTTTCTCTCAAAAATTCAGGATTTTTCTTTCAGTGCATCCAAACTAAAGGTACCCATACATCTAGCGACTTGTTTATTGAATCAGATGAAAATCGGTGCCGCCAAGTGCATGCCCAATCGACGATGTGACCAATTTCGGGCCGAGCATGTCAATCGGACGTGCTGCAGGATGTTGGGCCGTCATGATCTATCGGGTGCACGGCGGTAACCGCTAGTGATATTGGGACAGGCAACAAAGAACGTGACAAAATATCCGGTGACCCCCCCTAATGTGCACTATACTTTGGCTGTGTCAGGTGCTGGCTCTGGGCTCTGTCCTCAATCCACATACACATGCCCCACGTGGTTACCGGAGTAACATGGGACACGTATATGTACGGAGCCCAGAGCCAATGGCAGGCATGGACCGATATAGTGCACTGGGCACCTGGGGGGCGCGTGTGACATGGGGACATATGGGGACAGAGGGGAAGCAGCGTCACAAGGCTGATTCCTGATCGATTTCAGCATTATTGATCGGAATTGACCTACGATGTATAGGCAGCTGACAGATCTCTCTTACCAGATTCCATCAGAGAGAGAGATTTGTCTCTTGGTCCAATCTGCCCAGCATTGTTAGATTGTTAGTGGCACTTTCGGTCTTTTTTCAAGCGCAGGCGATTTTTAAAATCGCCCACAAAACGCTTGTGCAATGCATCTCTATGAGAAAGTTCATATCAGCGCGGTTTGTGCGCTGTGCGTTCAGCAAAGCGGTGCCTGTACCATTTTTGGGACCTTTTTGCTGTAATGGAAGGTATAGGAAGAAGAGTGCTAAACGCTCACAAAACCGCTTTATGAGGCGATTTCATTCGCATTTTTTTAGAATAAATACATTGTATTTAGTCTTTTCCGGGTCAAAGAGTTCACTTCCTGACTTGCGTCAGGGATTAAATTACAAAACTGTTCTGGAAAAGTGCTTAGAAAAGAAATGTAGCGCGCAGTGGAGCATCGGGGACACACACACACACACACACACACACACACACACACACACCACACACACACACACACCACACACACCACACACACACACACACACACACACACAAAACGATTGCGTTTGAGGATTCGATTTTAGGTGTGAATGAGGCCTAAAGAGATTTAAAAAAAGAGAGATAATGCATTTGTAGAAAACTTTCACTATTTATAAACACAATCTAATTTATTTGGGCAATATTTTTCTTGCCAACTGTTTTCCTTATACCTGAAACCAGTATGCAGCTAGTTCAGTAATATTGATTTGCATGCTTGTTCAGGGTCTATAGCTAAAAGTATGAGAGGCAGAGGATCAGTAGGATAGCCAGGCAACTGGTATTGTAATATGGGAATTAAATATGGCAGCCTTCATATCCATGTCAGGTCAGTAGAGATGGCCCGAATCTCCGATTTTAGGTTCGCAAACCTTCGCGAACCACAATAGACTTCAATGGGGAGGCGAACTTTGAAAACTAGAAATGTTTATGCTGGCCCCAAAAGTGATGGAAAAGATGTTTCAAGGGGTCTAACATATGAGTTTTTGCATGGAGGAGTGGGATACACGCCAAAAGTTCCGGGGAAAAATCTGGATTTGACGCAAAGCAGCGTTTTAAGGGCAGAAATCACATTGCATGTTAAATTAGAGGCCTACAGAGCTTTAAAACCTCTTGCATGTGTATACATTAATCAGGGAGTGTAATTAGTGTACTGCTTCACACTGACAGACCAAACTCACTGTGTAACGCACCGCAAACAGCTGTTTGTGTAGTGACGGCCATGCTGGACTGGTGCACACCGTGGCGAGAGTGCAGGTGATAGCAGTTTTGAGTTAGCTCAATGACAGAAGAACAGTGATTGTCCAGCTTATCAAATTTGGTCTGTCCACAACGAAGCAACGACCTTGTTATCTTTGGTGTGCCATCCCCCGAGACACTCATATAGCCGGCGGTCATTGCTTCATTGTGATACGCAAGCCCCTTCACCGCGGCATGGTAACGATCGCGAAGGGGAATTGGCACATGTACATGCCATTTGTTTTGTTGTTGCAGCCTCAGTGCAGCTAAAAAAATTAGGCAGGCATGTACACGCACCAGAAAAATTATAGCGGCCGCTGCTAGCAGCCTTAAAAATTCAGAAATCCGCCTGGAGTCCTGGTGGACCCTGTTGGTGGTGGCGGAAAAGGCAGTCAAGCGGCCTGCAGGCAGAGATGCTGTGTGGGGAGTGACTTAGTCTTGGGGCAGGCAGTCACACGGCGTGCAGGCAGAGATGCTGTGTGTGGGGACTGACTTAGTCTTCAGGCAGGCCTGACTCAGCTTTGCAGGCCAGGCATCCGTGGTCAGATGGACCCTTGACCCAACGCTGTGTGCCAGAGATGTCACCACTTGCCTTTGAACATCACGGTTCAGTTTAGGTATCGCCTTTTTTGAGAAAAAATTGCGGCCTGGTATCTTCCACTGCGGTGTGTGACTTTGCATTTGTGTGCTGCTTTTCCTTAGGTGGTCATCCCATTGCAGTTTGTGCTTTGTAATCATGTGCCTACCGTAAGGTAGTTGTCCCTATGTGGGTTTTGGTCTTTCCACGGGTCAATTTTCAGTGGCAGAGAGTACAGATGGCATTGCTCTCATTTGAGGCAGACACAAAAAAAATTCTACACCGCTGAGCCCTGGGGTGATGGCACTTTGGTGGTGACAGCCGACTGAGTTTTAATTGGGGTGCCAGAATTAGAGCAGGAGGAGGAAGATATGTCACGCTTCTGCGCGGAAGCTGAGAAAGATGAGGTTTTCTGTGTTAAATAGTCAACTACGTCCTGACAATATTGGGGGTTGATGGAACGTGCCTTCTTCTAAACACTGTACTTTGGTCGAGGGCCACATGAAATCACGATAGCGCGACCTCGAACAGACCTGCCAGGTGGCCAGCCTCTGGCTCTGCCTTTTGTTTTGTCCATATTGGGGGGGTTGAAGTGAAAGGCATGTACTGACTTGACTAATACAATGTACGGTTACACAGGTGCAGTGAACAGGTAATGCAGTGACTGCTGGTACAACAATGTGCTGTTACACAGGTGCAGTGAACAGGTTGCAGTGATTGGGATTACAAATGTGCAGCTGCCTGTCACACACACACACACGGACTGCAATGACAGGTGCAATGACTGGTGGTATTAACACTGCGTGTGTTCAAGTAGGTATAGGTAGGTAGGTACACTGAACAGTGAACAGGTGCAGTGATTGGGATTACAAATGTGCAGCTGCCTGTCACACACACAGCTAGTCACTGAATATACTGGGCCTGGCAGTGGCACAGTAGGAATTAAGGTGCCAAAGGCCAGCTGCGACTGACTGACACGGCTGTATATAATGCAAGTGGGCCACACAAAAAAAAAAAAAATAGATCACAAGAACAACATTAGCTCTCAAGAGCTGTTGAAGGGTGCTTTTTTAGCAATAAGAATCAGCAAGGAGCAAGCGAACAAGCCTACAAGAGCCTAACTAAGCTTTCCCTATGTGAGTCTGCAGCAGCTCTCCTCTAATTACTGCAGGCACATGAGTGAGTCCAATGCCTGACGCTGCCTGCCTTTTATAAGGGGGGGAGTGGCTCCAGGAGGGAATGTAGCCTGATTGGCTACAATGTGCCTGCTGACTGTGATGTAGAGGGTCAAAGTTGACCCTAATGATGCACTATGGGGGAAAACTGAACTTTCGCTAAAGTTTGCGGTTCTCTGCGATCACGAACCACAGAAGTTCGCCGGTGAACAGTTCGGGCCATCTCTACAGGTCAGGTGTACTATAAGCAAGAGGTTACTGACTGTGGCCAAGAACTTGTTTTCTGAAAGGAAGACCACTGATGGTGAAGGACTTTCCAGAGTTTCACCTGAAATGATCATTAACTGTTGTCTTGGATGGTGAAAATATAAGGTGTCTACATAGCAGAACTGTAACCTACAGAACTATCCATTTTCTTCTCTCAATACATCACACTAAAGGAAGCCACTAACTATACAATTGTCAGAACAATCGATTACGAAAGATTACTTGTATGAACAATTGGAAATAATTGTTTGGGACTACTAAATGACAAAAATCTCCTAACCAACCTGATCAGATCAATGAAATCAATCTGATGTTCGGATCCATCCTGTCAATCTGATTGGATTGGTTAGGAGATTTTTGTTCAGTAGTGGTCCTAAACGATCATTGCCGATCGTTCATATGAATAATCGTTCGTAAACTATCGTTCTGCAAATTGTATTGTTATTGGCCACATTGAGTTGCAGATCCAACCACAGCATCCACTTGCACGTAGGACTTCTCACCAGCTTCTCTTCTTCTCTGGAATTTCCTTCTGTGACACTACAACCATTGAAACATTTAAAGGGTACCTGTAACCTCAATAGGGAGAAGCCTCCCTGGTCTTCCTGCGCTGGGACTCTTCTAAATTATTGAAGAATGCTCGTGGCCGCACTCCCCTTTGTGTAGAAGCGTGGTTGCACTTTGCAGGCGCAAAGTACATCCCTCACCTGTGCATTAGCATGGAGACATTTTCCTCTGTTCACATGCGGCTCTGTGCTACTGCACAGGCGTGAACCCATTGGAGCCTGAGCAGTGCGGCACGCTCATACATGAAAGAGGGTCCCAGCCGGCGGTGGAGGAGTCGCGGAGGATCAGGAGCATCCAGAGGCTTTCCCCTACTGATGTAAGTATGCTTTGCACAAAGTGGATAAGAGGCTCTCAGGAGTGTATACAAAAGAGTTAAAAATAAAAGAGAAAAATGTTGCTTACCTCAATAAGGACATATTCACATATATAAAATATGATTTTTTTTCCCCGTTTCGTGGGGCTCTTCCCACTTCCTCAGCCTAAATAAATTGCCGAAGGGTTTCAAAAGCCAGGTGCAGAGTGCCTCCCAGAGTTGCTCTGCCCCTGGCTTTTGAAACCCTTCTGCGCTTTATTTAGCCTGAGGAAGTGGACAGAGACCCACGGAATGCGTTGCTTATGCTTATTAAAATTTATATATATATATATATATATATATTTTTTTTTTTTTTAAATGAATTTGTCATTCTTGAGGTAAGCCACCCCCGTTTTATACACTCCTGGGCGCCTCTTACCCTCTTTGTGCCCGTTTCCCTCCTTGTGAGGGCTAAGTCTGGTCGCCTTGTCACATGCCACCTGTCAGGACCTTACTGCTGTTTCCCAAGAGTGCCACCAGCTAGCTACTAGTACACAGTGAATGTAACTTTCACTCACAGTCTGCTACTCCATCTCGCTGCATTAGGTTAATTATAGTAATAATTGAAACGTTGATTGCCGCTGTACAAAATATGGTCGTCCTGCATAAACCTGATAATTCGTACTGCCACTGTGATCGCATTGCAGACTTTTCTAAGCAAGATGTAATGTCTGAATGGTTGACCCTCACCAGCCTCCCCACCCCCCAAATGGGTCCATCAATCAGTAAAAATGTCTTATAATTCCAAGATTTACGTTTGGGCTTTCTCAGTGTTTATATTAAGGAGAGCTTTATAGTGGGAACTAATATCCATTTAGGACTAGAGTTAATGCTATGTTTCCCCCCTCTTGTAATGTGTATACAGTACAAAGAGTTTGAAACTTTTTGCAGTTTGGTGAAAGATTTTTTTGGTGGAGAGGTGAAGAGTGTCTTATTGAAATATATATATATAGATCAGGTGCCTTGTGATATACGGTAGTTTTGTGCCGGTTTGCTTTTGGATAATCTTTTATTATTTTAAGTACAGCTTCTTTTCTGACTCCGTTACATCGTACTCTGTTGATCGACACCATTCCAAGTCCTTTTTTAAAAGATACCTGAAGTGAGGGGGACATGGAGGCTGCCATATTTATTCCCTCTTACACAATGCAAATTGCCTGGCTGTGCTGCTGATCCTTAGCCTCTAAAACTATTGGATTAGTCACATGCTTGTTTCAGTTGTGTAATTCAGACACTAATGCTAGAAAGATCATTAGGACAGCCAGGCAACTGGTATTGTTTAAAAGGAAATAAGCATATAATCGGAATCCGAAGATTTGTATAGCACTTTTCTCCTGTCTGACTCAAAGCGCTCAAGAGCTGCAGCCACTGGGACGCGCTCAAGAGGCCACCCTGCAGTGTTGGGGAGTCTTGCCTTGAACTCCTTACTGAATAGGTACTTGACCTAGCCAGGATTCATACCCTGGTCTCCCATGTCAAAGGCAGAGCCCTTAACCAGTACACTATCCAGCCACAAGTACACTATCCAGCCATATCCTCTCTCACTTCAGTTGTCATTTAACCCTTTAGCAGCCAATTTAGAGACTTGCAGATGTTCCAGGCCAATTTATTTTAGTTTTTTTTTTAAATTTCTCCTTTGTTACACTTCTTTGCTTCTGATTAGTGCTACTGCAATATGTACCTATGGCCACTTGTCACTAGGGAGCAATGTGAGACAACAACAGAGGACTTCTGCTTTCAGCTTCTATATTTTCTGCCAGTAGAGAGATCAAAGCATTCCATGAATTTACAGCACAAGAAGTTCTGCCGACTGAAGTCAAAAGCAGTGCACTTTTCTCAGATGAGAAACTCTGTTGAAGCTGCTAATGGGTTAAACTATTGTAGATTCAGATGGCTCTGTGCATGGTGGGCCAGAAAAATATTGTTTCCAGGGGATTCAAGAGACTGGATGATTGATTTGGTTGCAATGTTTGTAGCAATTTGCCTTTAAAGTGGATCTGAACTCTTGCACAGGACAGAAGGAAAACAGAGAGAAATCCACCCTGCACGTATTTAGAGAGTTTAGCCTGTCTAATGCCCCCTCATCTGTGACTAATTACCACCATAATTTGATCTCTCAGCTGTGTCAGATCAGGAATCTCCCGGTGTACAAATGTAAGTCTTCTTGTGGCTAGCTGCATTAATGTGTATAGTTTGGGGTTTAGTACATAGTTTTGCATCTGATTTGTATTCAAGGTGTGTATTTAGGTCCCTAGGGGGCGCTGAACACCTCTGTTGGTTTCAGTTGCAGCTTGATTAGGAGCGATGCCAATTTTTTGCTGTTCTCTAGAATGGGTAAACTTTGTGTGGCCCGGGCCACAGTCTGCGGGCCACATTCCTGACATGCCTGGCCTGCTCCTCTCTCTTCCCCCCCTCCTTCCCTCCCCGCAGAGTTGCGAGTGGGCAATTAGCAGGGTTAACACACCTACATAGGGCTTCCTCTGTCGCGTCTCCATAGTAACAGGCCGTCACATGACACGCCAGCGTACCACCTGCTGGCGGCCAGGGTGTGGTACGCTGGTGAGTTATCCCTCGCTAATCGCCCGCTTGTAACTCTGCAGGGAGCGTGGGGGGGGGGGGGGGAAGAGAAGAATCTGGACGATTAGCGGTGGGCCGGATGTACATTTGTGTTTAATCACAAGTTGCAATTTGATATCAACTTCCATGGCAGATAAGCTCATTTGAAAGCACAGGATGTTAACAATATGTCTGCTTCCATGAAAGCAGGAAGTAGATACACTGCAGATTTATATCAGCTGTAACCAGGAAATGTTTTTCTTTAAAGGTTATCACGCTGTTGCGTATCTTTTATAGTAGAGAGGAAGTTCTGAGTTCAGGTCCTCTTTAATAATTAAGCGCAATGTCACTTTAAGAATGTTATTAAATGCTTTTAAATCAATCAAGTTGCTAGTCAACTAGGCCCTCTGTCAGCAATTATTGTTTATGTCCCATTTAGTTGTCACATGTTAATTTAATTAAACTATAAAACAATGTTTTGCAGAGTGAACAGAAGGCTTATGGATGGTTGACCTGTAGCTACAGCACAGTAGACACTTGTTTTAGTGAAGTGTATGACTTGAATGCTGAGCTGTTTCCTCTGCCTTCTGCCCTCCCCGGGGTACTAACCGGCACGCTTTTCTCTTTTCTTGTCTCTTAGTTAGCTGCCAGGCAGGCACGTACTACGACGGACAGAAGGACCAGTGCGTTCTATGCCCAAACGGGACCTATCAGAACGAGGAAGGGCAGATAGTGTGTGAAACCTGCCCCGGCCCCGAGAACAGAGACAGCTCGAAGCATGCGGGGGCCCGAGACCTCTCCGAGTGCGGAGGTAATGCAGATCCGCCCGCCAGTGCGCTGGGAGGGCGATAGGAACACTAAGGGTTAAAAACGATGACTGCAGAATCGGTGTAGTGCCGTGTATCTCACAATCTGAATTCGCAGTACGATTTCATTTATCGATGTGATGAGCTATTCAGTAAAAACATTAGATCGACAAAAAAATAAATAAAAAACTTGGGCCTTCAGTCAATGAATTTACTTCAATAAAGAGCCAAATTATTAATTGAAAAATAGAATTGGACAGGCATTGTAGAATATGCATTTCTACCTGCCATTGGGGCATCCGCAGTTATCCCAGCCTGACAAGGGTTTATGCCTACCCCCAGTGGCGTAACTAAGGAGCTTGGGGCCCCAGTGCAAGTTTTACATGGAGCCCCAAGCCCTCTATTGATATGGAGCTGCAAAACCTACCAAGGACAGCTGCAGTGTTTGAAGATTACTACTATGCAATGCACATATAGAGGAGTTCATTACCAGTATAGCTCAATGCAAAGCTAATAAGATGGAAGCCCTAGTGGTCCAGAAGCCCTGATGCAGTCACTACCTCTGCATCCCCTGTTGCTGCAACTCTGCCTACCCCTGCTGCACTGCATAAACTAACATGCCTTTCTGCTCTCATTCTCTTCCTGCTGCTTCATTACCTAGATTGTTTCTAGAATGGCAAAACACAACTTCTCATTTTTTGTGAGGATTGTTTCCACCCTCGCTGTTAAAAGTGAGCAGAACAGCTTTATAAAGAGAATTTATTAACATAAATATTTTCAAAATATACAGGTACAGTATATGCTATATCTTATGAGTTTGGTCCATAGGGAGTGTGATGGATTGCTGGTTCAGCATCGCCATCTTGTGGTCAGTTTTAGGAAGCGTAGAGAACTCTCTGCTGCTTGTTCATCTAGTAGAAACCATTTCAGAAAGGGACACCTTTAGAAAGCAGCTCGACTTGTGGGAGATTGGTTAGACTTTTCCTTGCAGTAAATGGACTTCTCAGTCTTAATAGGTCCTAGCTGCTGGCTATGAATGGAAACGGGCCTTGTGTAACAGAGGTGACCATTGGCTGTAGTATAGGATTGAGTTCGCAGAGACTCTCTTTCACTCATTGAGCCACTTTCTCTCTCTCTCTCTCCTCAGGTCTGTGCCCGCCTGGAGAATTCTCCGCCGATGGGTTTCGCCCATGTGAACTGTGTCCTGTTGGAGCGTACCAGCCGGAAGGGGGGCGGACAATGTGTTTCTCCTGTGGCGGAGGCCTGACAACCAGACACAGCGGAGCCTCCATATTCCATGAATGCGAAACCAAAGGTTACTCATGATGCTGTGGCTCCACCCCTCACTGTCTCCTCCCTCTATTTCCTGTTTTCTTGGTGTCCCATCCCCCCCCACCCCCGACCTGCTCTTTACTGGAGATGCTAATTTTTCTGACTTGTAAACACCTTTAATGACATTTGCATGCATCTAAAGGCCAATAACCACAGTAGACCAATTACTGCCTTTGCCGAGAATCTAGTGTATGGATGGTGGCCCAGACGCATCAAGCATGCTGCATCACTAGCCCTAACCCTGCCTGATGCAGTAGTTTTCTCCTGTGTGCCGCCTCCTTTGTCGTGCCTGACAGAACGCATCGCTAGCCTTCAAGCTAGCGATGGTCTGTACAGCCCCATCCACAAAATGTCACCCGAATGATCGTATCCCAATCCCTGCCGGATGACATTAGTTTGGGGTGTGTATATGTGGATTTAGAACTGGACCAATTTAAAATCTGCTGCATTTGGCCCAATTCCAAACTGCATGCAGTTTGAATTAAGGGATCACTATTTTGAAAAATTAAAAAATTTAAAAGGCACTATGTACTACGTTTGTTGCTGCGTAAAATGCACCATGATTTTTTTTTCCTAGGTTGCAATCATTTATAACTAGTTGTAAATACCTGACAGGTTTTGGATAGTCCCATCTCCTCCATGGGGGATTCCCAGGGATTTCTGTATTTTGAAAAAGCTTATACTGAACTGCAATTGCTCAGTCCAACTGCCAGAATAGTGTGCCAGCGAGTAGGGAGGGTGGGCGGCATATTTGTATACATACATTCTAGGGAGTGCTTTTGCAAAGAATGAATTAAATATGAGAATCCCCCTATGAGGAGATGAACTAGTCCAAAACCTGTCAGATATTTACTCCCTACTGTGGGATACAGCAACATAGGAAAAAAGTAATTTATAGTGCAGTGTACTTTAGGAAATCTATACTTATAAGTGTGTGTTTACATGTATTTTAGATTTTACAATGTTATGCGATTGTGGTCTGTTATATATGTATGCAAGGCTGAAAATGTAGCATTTCATTGATCTTCTTTAAACTTCACTCTCTTATCTGGAACAGCTCTAAACAAAGGGGCCCTGCTAAGAGATAGCAGGTGCCCAGGGCCACCCGCTATGTGAACCACGGCTATCAGTTAGTACTGTATTTTTTGGACTGTAAGACTCACTTTTTCTCCCCCAGGAGTGGGGGAAAAAAGTCACTGCGTCTTATAGTCCAAATGCAGGGAGTGCCTGACTTGTGAACGCCTCCCAATACCAACCAACCTGCCGCAATGTTAGGGACTCCCAGTACTGTGGCCATGCAGAGGAGGACACAGGGAGACACAAAGGGGCATAGAGGAGGACACAGGGGGACAGAGGCGGACACCTGGGGGGGGGGGGGAGAGGGACAGAGGAGGACACAGGGAGGCACAAGAGGTACAAGGGGGGATTGAGGTACAAAGGGGGCATAATCCACAAGATGCCCCTTCACCATGGAGGCACCATGTTTGGTATATTTTTTTTCTTCCCATGTCTTGTCCTTTAAACCTAGGTGTGTCTTATGGTCAGGAGCGTCTTCTAGTACGAAAAATATGGTAATCAGTACCCCCGGTTTGCATAGCCAGCTGTCCTGGGTCCCACTATTTTGCGAGAGGCCATTCTTGTCATTCTTGCGAGAGGTCCGGGGGGGAGGGGGGTGATGGTTTAGGTGCCATCAGGAGTTTATTAGTTACCCAGCACAGGGGTTGTTAGTTGCCCACAAGGGGGGGGGGGGCTATTAGTTGCCTGCCAGGGGGGGGGTTATTTGTCCGGGAAGGGGTTATTAGTTGTCTGGGGGAGGTAGTTATTGGCTGCTCACAAAGTGTGTGTGTGTGGGGGGGGGGGGGTTATTATATGTCTGGAAAGGGGTTATTAGTTGTCTGGGGGGGGGGGTATTAGTTGCCCACCGGGGGATTCTGTGTGAGAGTAGGGAGAGGTTAGAGGATAGTGAAATACCGATATTTCACATTATCAATTAAGTAGTAGAATAATCAGTACATTTACTGATATTTTTCTACTGCTATTTTTTGCGCCCTTAACCAAATTTTTTTTTAGGTTTACTCTGCGCCCAAAGATAACATTTTCAAATATACTCCTCTTATTTCCCTCTCCCCTATTTCACCCCTCTCCATCTCTACCTCCTCTCCTGCTCCTATCTCTCTTGCTTACTTTTACTTCTGTTTACATTTCATTGCATTATTACAGTTTCAGTCCAGTATTGTCCCTGCTGAGTGACAGCCATTTGTATTCGCTGTCTTTCCATCCCTGCCTGACATTGTTTCTCTGGATTGCGCAGTTCAGTGCTCACCTGGACACTCCTACAACACCACCACACACCGCTGCATCCGCTGTCCTGTGGGAATGTATCAGCCCGAATTTGGCCAAAATTTCTGCATGGCTTGCCCTGGAAATACCAGCACGGACTTCGATGGATCCACCAATATAACCCAATGCAAAAGTAAGTGACGCCCCCAGCATTCCCAAGCTCCCTGTCTTGGGTGACATCCTAAGACAATACACCTATAAGCGGAACTTGCACAGCTCAGGCCCCCCAGCAAAATGTGGCCCCCTCCGCCTCCCGAACACCTCATTCCCCCCTCCACAATCGTGCAGAGCAAAGGCAGCCATATATTTTACCTGACACTGACGTGACAGGTCCTCTTCACTACTCCGTGTGGCTACAATATGCAGCCTAGTGACTTCCGTCTTTCCAGACACTGCAGGTCATGTGATAGGAAGCCGCAAACCAATAGGCTGCTCGGCATGGCTACTTGGAGTAGTGAAGAGGACATGTCCCTCTGGAATAAGGTAAAGTATTTGCTGTGTTGCAGCTGCCTTTGCTCTGCACGATCGCAGGAAGTGGTGGGGGGGGGGGGGGGTGAGAGGTGTTCAGGAGGTGGAGAGGGGAGAAGGAAGAGTTTGGGACGTGGAAGCGAGCACACGCAAGGAGCTGCCACTACTGGTCCCCTTAGCCTCCAGGCCCCCCTGTGACGGCTCACAATGGCTATTGTTACACCAGTGAGTGCACCAGTCACAGTCTATCAGCCAACCCACATCTTGCTGTGCAAAGAAAGCTGATTGGTGGCACTAGTGTTACATTCCACAGAAGGGCTGCAGCTCTGCCTCATCTATAGATAGATTTGAATGTCAAGGAGCCCTTTCTAGTTGTATTTAGCTTTTTACTAAAGAGGCGCTGTAGTGACAAAGTAGAGTGCAGTAAATTATTTAGGATACCCACTTTTAGGGTAATTTTCCTGGTTTCAGCATCCGAAACACTTTCTATAGCTGTACATTGTATGCAACTTCTCTGTCCCAGTGCTTAGCCTAGGCTGATTAGATATGCAGAATTCAGAGATCACCTGCCAGGACTAAAGATATTGCAACAATGATAATTTAAAAAAGATTTTACAATGGACAAACGCTGACTAAATAATCTATAAAGTAATATTGTAAAAAAAAAAAAAAAAAAGCAATTTTTCTCATTACATGAGCAGCACGGTGGCGTAGTGGTTAGCGCTCTCGCCTTACAGCGTTGGGTCCGGTTCGAATCCCAGCCAGGTCAGCATCTACAAGGAGTTTGTATGTTCTCCCTGTGTCTGCGTGGGTTTCCCCCGGGCACTGCAGTTTCCTCTCGCATAAAAAAACATGCAGATAAGTTAATTGGCTTCCCCCTAAATTGGCCCTAGACTATAATACATGCACTACACGAAACATACATAGACATATGACTATGGTAGGGACTAGATTGTGAGCCCCCCTGAGGGACAGTTAGCGACAAGACAATATACTCTGTACAGAGCTGCGTAATATGTCGGCGCTATATAAAATACTTAAATAAAATAATAAATTACATTATACAGTTCCTCTTTAAAATTAAGCTGCGGGATGTGTATTTTAGCAAGCAAAATGCCATAATAAATGAAAAGAAGGCCATGTCCTGTTTACCTGCTGCCCACTTTATTGCCTTTTGTTCTAGCCTAGTGTGCTGTACTGTCACGCCATCTGCTGGTCAAAATAGAGTATGCAAGAAATGTATTTGTATGCATACCTGTAATTCCATCAGCTTATCAATGTAATTTGCTAAGCACAGGTGGAGCTCCCTGCTGGGCATGGTAATGCTTTGGCATTTGTTGTATTTTAATTACAACCATTTTCTTCTTACTACCTTTGTGCTGCAATTAGAAGTGTAACTTACGTCAGATTGAGATAGTGTAGAGGTATGCTCCTGCTTCCCGTGCATGAGGTTGTGGGTTCGACTTCCGGATTTGACTTAGACTGTGACTGGTCTGGGTGCAAACCCACCACAGCCTCGGGCTTGGGAGGAGACGGTATTAATACACTTAACCTGGCCGAAAAAAAAGTGTAACTGAGATTCCAACTGAAATTGGTCCCCTGGTAGTCAGTCTTCTGCCAGTATAAATAAATATAAAAACCTTGTTAGCCTGTTACGGTAACACAGCCCTGGTCAAACCTATAAAGCCAGCACGTCGCTAGAGGACCGGATTCCTCCTCTCCCTCCTGCTGTCCTTACAAAACTGCGTGCAGCAAGCAAAAACACAATTCACTCACCAAGTCACTTGTTCTAGCTGTGAACTCCATGGCAACAACGGCATCATGTGACATGCCCTCATTACTTACCAGCATGTCACATGACGCCGCCGCTGGAACGAATGATTGGGTGAGTTACACCCAATCATTCCCCGTGTGCTTGAGTCTGGAGGGAGAGCTGATAGGATTAGTCCGCATTCTAGAGAAATGCAGTCCAATTGAAAAAAAGGTTTGCCCACCCCTGGGGTAACGGTTCTCCAAGCGCGTTGTTGCTTAGTAGCTAGAGGGGGCAGGCATGCTTACCAAGAGCTGTTCAGTGATTTGGCAGCAAGTGCATGCAGAGTAGTAGTAAATGGTTACTTGGTTTATTGAACGCGTTTCGTTCGAGTTTACCCATGCTTCTTCAGGTTATCTGGAGGATGATTAAATTACCACTTCTCTTTCACTAACATTCTAAAGGTGGTTACACACCAATTTTTTAAATATCTGTTCAATTCAAGAATTGCAATCCATTCTTCTGACCGATTGTAACATTTCAAAAATATGACCAATATACCACACACACATGTTCAATATTCCCCAATTATGATAAAAAATGATTGGAAACTGAGAAAAAAAGCTAGGGTGTGTATATTAATAAATTGACAATCTAACACACACCATACAATCTTTAAAAAATTGAAGAAAAACCCAGCATTCCGGATCGATAAAAAACAGGAAATCTGATTGGATTTTTCAGTCGAATGAAAAAATGATTTCGATTTGTTCGGGAGATCCAATCATACTTATCAAATTGCTGTAAAATTAGATCATTTTACTGTATTGTGTGTGGCCACCTTAAAGAGAACCCGAGGTGGGATTCAATAAAGTTAGTAGGGCACAGAGGCTGGTTGTGCACAGTGTCCCCACTGTTGCCCTATTGTGTGCCCCCAGGACCCCCCTGCGCTCTGCTGTCCCCTGTAACAAAAACCGCTCCCCCGCGTCCTCTATATGGGCACTCCCTGCCCGCTTCCCTTCCCTCCAATTAGCGGGAGGGAAGGGGCGGGGAGCGCTGATATAGAGGAGGCGGGGGAGCGGCGGTGACAGACAGTCACAGGTAAACAGCGTGCTGGCGACAAGGTGCATGTCACTAGCACAGCGGTTTTTGTTACAGGAGACAGCAGAGCGCAGGGGGGTCCTGGGGGCACACAATAGGGCAACAGTGGTGATAGTGTGCACAACCAGCCTCTGTGCCCTACTAACGTTATTAAATCCCACCCCGGGTTCCCTTTAAGGAAGATTCCAAGAGCGAATGCTGTGCAGATCCATTGTTTGGGAGTCTATTCTATGCTATGAAGGGGGGGGGGGGGGGGAGTGAGAAGCTCTCCCTGTTGTGACTACAGTGGATCAACAATATTTTGTAAAAAAAAAAAAAGAAACATATAAAACTGTAAGCTAAAGACTTAAAAGTAAAAACAGCAGAGGTAGCGCTGACTGCTCGTCTTACAGCCCACAGCAGCTGTTTGAAAGATCGCAGCCGTGCTTCCATCTGTGATAGAGCTCGGGTGCACTGACTGCCTGCGTTATAGTGCCAAATGGCTCCGCGCTACTGCCTGGGCCATCTGTGCGCCTGCGCTCTCATATGCAACTCAGATGAGTGCGCTGTGCAAATCTATTAGATAACGGCACACACATTTCTCGGGGCGGGGGGTCGGAATTGAGGGAAAAATTTTAAAATTCCCTATAATAGGTTGATTATGACAAGTTCAGGTACTCCTAAACCTAGCCCAAATGCCCCCCCCCCCTTTGGGTGCACCAACCACATGCTAAGAGGCTAGGCCATAGGGGACTTATGCCAATCTCTGGTGGTAAGATCTACACTCGCCGTATACTGCAGTGTAATGCTATGAACCATAATGCGGCAGCACTAGGACACAATAAGGAGTAGAAGTCGGCAGCTGCATTATGTCATAGAAACAGCTTTTGGCCGCCCTTTACCATGACGTTACACCAGCTTTTAGGCGCGCCGCTTGTCAGTCGTGTGCTGCGTTCTCACAAACAAGAGTCGCGTGTTGTGTGGATAAACTGAACTCTGATTTGACAAGGTGAAGCGGCTTCTGCCAGTGCTGCAGATAGATCGCGTGCAGCTGTGATATTTGACACGTCTGATGCTTTGCGCGGACACAGCACGGCTTTGTACACGACGGTCCCTGCACAGGACTCCGCCTCATCTCAGCTCGGTTGTGCTGGGTGATGTCCGATAACAGCAACCAATTACCAAAGAGTTCCAATACTCTCCCCTAAGTAGTTATAGAGGATAGCACGATACGGGATGTTTTTTCTTAGTGGACTTATGGGACACCTGAAGTGAGAAGAATATGGAGGCTGCCATATTTATTTATACAATACCATTTGCCTGGCAGCCCTGCTGATCTATTTGGCTGCAGTAGTGTCTGAATAACACCAGAAACGCACATGCAGCTAATCTTGTCAGATCTGGCAATTAATGTCCGAAACTTCTGATCTGCTGCATGCTTGTTCAGGGGATATGTCTAAAAGTATTAGTGGCAGACAATTAGCAGGATAGCCAGGCAACTGGCATTGCTTAATGTGTACCTGAACTCAGAACGTCCTCTCTGCTCTAAAAGATAAGCAGCAGCACAATAACCTTTAAAGAAAAACATTTCTTTGTTACGGCTGATACAAATCCTGCAATATATGTGCAGTGTGTCTACTTTTTCCACCGCTCCTGTTTACTGTGGCAGAGGAGATTCCTGAGCTGAAGAGATCAAATTACAGTGGTGATTAGTTACAGATGAGGGGGAATTAGACGGGCTAAACTGTCTAAGTACCTACAGGGTGCATTTCTCTCTGTTTCCTTCTGTCTTGTGCAAAAGTTCAGGTCCATTTTAAAAGGAAATAAATATGGCAGCCTTCATGTCCTTAGTTCAGTTGTCCGTTAAAGTGTTCCTTAGACAAAGTATGTTTAAGGATTTATACTTCCCTGTAGCTTCCTCCAGCCCCCTGTAGTAGTCTGTTAGATCTGCGTTCTCCCCAGCCCCTTATTTCTCCCGCAGTGTGGCCCAGTAAACTCCCCAACTTGTCCAATTGGTGCATAAATCTGTAACTGCGCTTGTGCATAAATCTGTAACTGCGCTTGTGCATAAATCTGTAACTGCGCTTGTGCATAAATCTGGTTTATAACCTGTTTCTAGCCCTTCTCACAAGTCCTACACATAAAGCCGTATGCATTGCATACCTTATACTGAATTAGGAATATGCAGATTTGCTATAATTTAGTGGTTCTGTTTATGGGTGTTACTGCTTGCGCTTGTGTGAAACTTGCATATTCCTTCTGTTTTAAGAAGAATGGTATGTGGCAGAGCATTTTCAGTAGGTATGGATTTTAGGGTTATTTAGGCCCAGTACAAAACCCTTAACATCTCCGATCACCGATCTAAAAATACCATCCAATGGCGCGCAGTGTTCAGGTGTTAACTTTTTGGGTGAACTGAGGCTTCTGCAACAAACAATCCCAATTTGGAATCCATGCAAAAGTATATGGACTTGTCGTAACGCATTGCAAATGTGCATTGCGATTTTTCATCACTGTTGCAGGGTACGATCCTATTTCTGTGGATGGGAGGGAATCTGGAATGAAAAAACTGCCCATTAACTGTACGACCTCAGTCGATTGGTAATGATAGTTCAAGCCCACCAATGAAGGGGAAAATTATAAGCAATCCAATCAGACTAAAACAATCAATCCGTTATTCAGATAGATAGAACTATTGATACGATTGTTCATCATTGATTGCCACTATTAACAGTATTTGATCGATCGCACGGTTGAACATTGAGGACTACAGTGCACCTCTGCACTAACTGCGGTCCAGTTTTCCTTACCCAGGTTTTGATAAATCTGCCTCAGTGGGTGGAGCTGCTACTGCTTAGATGACTTCATCCTGCTGTTCGAAACGGCAAGGAGGAAAGCACAGACTAAATCTCTCTTAGAACATTGCAGCCTGTAGCAGTGAGAGTTTGGAGTTCATGAAGTAACTAATGCCCAGGCTCCTGATAGGTGTTTGTCTTGTAAATAATTTGACAACACAGCTCCAGGAAATCATTTTTATCTGAAGTGCTACTTTAAATGGAATGGGAATCACATTGTGATTGTTGTTACAGTGCGTAGCGTAGGAGACTTCTGCTGCAAATTAAAAGAAAGACATAATAGGCTATTGGATCGGCCTGACCATTCTGAGGAGCCATTCGGTCTCATTTCTGCTGGTCGGAGATCCCCTTTACATACGACGTCTGGGATCTCCCAGCCATACCAGACCAGAACAAACCCGCACCGCCTAGAAAATCACCTAAAACACAGCAGTAATAAAGGCCATTTCTGTGGATTTTGGGTGACGTGCAGCGTTCCTCCAGTCCTGGCAGCAAAACTGTTTATATCTCAGGCTCTTAACAGCGCAAGTAAATCCAGATTATTTCCGTTTATTTACAGTAGCGCCTGCCAGATTACTCGCCGTGGAGCCAGGTGTCGGGAAAGAAACTGCTGACACACTTAGAAGTGCAGAAATGAAAAATGGGGCGCAGAAAACAAATTGAGCGGCGATTAAACATTCAGTACGAGTTTGTTTATTTGAAAAGAAATGTAAAGAGGCGTCGTCTCCCCCCCTCCCTATTCCACGCGTTCATTTCAAACAATGCCAGGAGAGCCGACGCTTCATAGCCCATATGTCTGATAAATGGAGGGAGCCGTATTGAGAGGCTAGAGGAATAGCAAACTGTCACCCTCTTTATCACTATTATCTTCAGGCTTGGGGGCCGTCGGCTGCCTCTGTACAGTTGTCAGATAACACCTCATACTGGTCACATTGCTTTCAGGATTCTTTTTGTAATTTAACGTTAACAATTTCGATGTACGGTAAACTTAACATTTGCAAAACTTGAGGAACTGTGACAACATATAGTAGAATGGAGTAATGTTTTTTTTAGGATACCCACTTACGTTAAATTTCCTGGTTTCAGCATCAGAGACTATTCCTATATTTGTTTTTCTGTATATTGGTATGTAGCCAATCCCACCAACTAAGGCTTAGCCTAGGCTGTTTATTATGCAGAATTCTTCTCCTCAGAACATTCTGGGCGAGCAGGTATGTTTTGTTCTGGCTTTAGAACTCTCAGCAAAGGCTTGTTCACACCTAGGGCATTTTTCGCATCTTTTTGAGCACCAGCGATTTTGAAAATCGTCCTAAAAGCGCATGTGCAACGATTCCCTATGAGAGTGTTCTCATCTGAGCGGTTTGATTTCGATCCGCTCACCAAAGTGCTGCTTGTACCATTTTTGGGGTGATTTGCCTCAATGGAACGTATAGGGAGATCACAAAACGCTTGAAAAAGCGATTGATATAGTGATTTCCTCAGCGCTTTTAAGAATACATTGTATTTATTATTTTCCGGGTCAAAGAGTTCACTTCCTGACTTGCGTCAGGAAGTGAAAAAACAAATTACTCTGCAAAAGTGCTTTGAAAAGCACTTTACACAAAATTGCAACGAGTAGGTAAGCACCGGGAGGGGAAAAGATGTGAAAGTCGCTGGCATCAGTGATTTCGATTTTAGATGTGAACAAAGCCTAACTGAACATTCCGCAGAGCTGCACCTAGCAGGACTAAAGGTTTTTCCTAAGAAGAAAACAAGAGAGCTACTATGGTGAATTAACCCTATTTACTTATTTCCGCAAAAACAATATATTGTGCTTACATTTAAAAGGTAGTTACAGCGCGTGTTAGAGACCGCCCACATTCCGTTCGCCTTCCCTCGGTCTGGCCAGGACCTGGGATCGCTACAGCTAACTCCGCATTGCTTGCGCTGTGGAGCGGGAGATGAGGGGGGCGTCAACTCGTCACGCTGAATGCCTCTCTATGTCACTACCGGTTTCGGCGTCTGCCACGCCTTCCTCAGGTCAAAGGTTTTTGTTGCCTGTGATAAACCTCAGAAAGTAAATCAGGGAGAGGAAAGATTTTACAATGAGCAAACACTGACTAATTTATAAATGAATATCGTAAAATAAAAAATAAGCAATTACATTCATTACAGTTCCTTTTTAATTGAAAGATAAATTCCCTTTCCTAACCTGTAACGTCTCTCTGGAATATGGACTGTTCTGAAATCCCCATCTTCCAGGAGGAGTAAAGAGCGGTACGAAGGAGGGATTTAAAAAAAAAAAATAGGGTTTTTCATTCATATGGTCAATTTTTGACTGATTTTGTCAAATCTGCCCGAAACCTTTCTGCTGCAGTTAGATTGCTAAAATTCACACTGGTTATGAATGTCTGAGTCTAATCAGGTAGACTGGTAGCTATGCTAAACCGAAGTTTTTTGCACTTGTTCAACTTTGTGAGCAAGATTGAGCTCCCATGATGCATCACTGCTTAATGTGCAAATCACCCCATTATGTTTCTGAAGACACATATGCTGCAGAGCAATGTGTGCCTATGCCCTAATCATTTTACAGAGCCTTACTAATCCAACATGCATACTGCTATTTCAGGTTCATTGGCCTTCATCAGTGCAAGGTATGGATTAATATGGCTTTATAGGTAGAGCAGATATTGAAACACACTAAGTGGTATCATCAAATATGTCATCAAAGGTATGCCCACTCTCACCCGACTGGTTTCGCCCTACAGGCGTCATCAAGGGCATGAAAGAAACATGCTTGTATTTTAATTGCCCATATTTGGCATAGTTCTTTTTTCTATATATGCTTTCAAAGACCGACTAATTTATACCTTTTCTTTGCCCACGTAGACTACCAGGATTCTTCTTGTGTACGGAAATTTAATTTTAGCTTTAGTTGGGCTTTAGTCCTTGTGATGCATTAACTGAGGGTTTTTATTTTTTTTTTAACAAAGTTAAAGGGACATTCCTCCACTTTTTTTTAAGAGTCTGTTATTTGTTTTAGCGGTCAGAGCTCTGTAGTGCAGTAATGTCATCATGAGGTCAGACATTTAACAGCACAGCAGCTTTACTACCAGAGAGTTATTATTTGTGTAAAATGACTGAATATTAGTCAGTGTGTTTGATTTTACTAACGCGTTCATATTTTAATTTCTATTTCACCAGACAGGCAGTGCGGGGGCGAGCTGGGAGAGTTCACCGGTTACATAGAATCACCAAATTACCCAGGAAATTATCCAGCCAACACAGAGTGTACGTGGAACATAACCCCACCCCCCAAGAGGCGGATCCTGATCGTGGTGCCTGAAATCTTCTTGCCCATCGAGGACGAATGTGGAGATTACCTGGTCATGAGGAAAAGCCGTGAGTAGAGTGCTTTTGGATGAGATTGATGAATGTAAAGGTAGCCCATACATCTAACGATGAGGGGCAGATTCCACCAAGAGACAAATCTCTCTCTGATCAAATCTGATTAGAGAGAGATCTGTCGGCAGCCCATACACTGCAGGCCAATTTCCAATCGATTTCAGCATGAAACCTCTCGCGAAATCGGCCTTGTGCGCCACCTTGCCACTGCCCTGCTCGTGTATACATGTACCCCCGAGTGTGCACTATATCCTATATCCTGTACACTATAGCATCTGTAGTAATATAACTTTAGAGTGGAGCGCTATAGCTTGCTAACTTGGGGGGGTGGGGGAGCAGCAAAAAAACTTCTTAGTGGCATGCCAGACACAGTGTCAGGCATACCGCTATGGAGGTTAAAGTGTACCTGAGGTGAAATAAAAGAAAAAGAAAAAAAGATACTTACCCAAGAAGAGGAAAGACTGCCTAATTTGGGTGTCGGCATAGGTTGTAATCTTAAATACGGTTATAGCATGAATCGCGATACAATTACTGTAATTCAGGTGTCGGCAATAGTCAGACTCTAAATTACACGTCCAAAGGAAGAAATTATGGGAATATAGTTAATATATACCTGGAGATTACCTACCGCAGGGGGAGCCATCCTTCAGCTTCTCCCTACCCCCGAATAATTGGCATTCCCTGCAGAGGCTTTTCACATCCTGGCCATGCCCCTTTCTACGAGCGGGCAGGGTGGGGCTTCGTCTGGTGTGCAGCTGCGGGGGGTCGCGTGGAGGTAGTGCGCAGCGGGAGTGTGACTCACCTAGCCAGGATCCAGCACAGCAAAATGTGACACTTCAGCGCATCTCCTTCATGGTCTTCTGCATTCTGTCGCACTGGTAGTGCCCCCCATACCCCTTATGCCTACTTGTTCTATAAAGAACCACTCAACTGAAATGAGAAATACTGATTTTTTTTGTTTGTTTTTTAATCTTCTGTCACTTTGTAGCTTCTTCCAATTCGGTCACCACATATGAGACCTGCCAGACCTACGAGCGGCCGATTGCCTTCACCTCGCGCTCTAAGAAGCTCTGGATACAGTTTCGGTCTAATGAAGGGAACAGCGCCAAAGGCTTCCAGGTCCCCTATGTCACCTATGATGGTAAGAGTTCAACATTCAGTTATCAGAAACTGATAGGCTGTCAGATGCTAGTAAATATAGCTGCAGTGGTAATTACAGTGAGACACCCCCCCTCCCCCCATGCTAGTAGGCGTGGCTACAGTGGTATACAGTCACAACCGCCCCCTGTGCTATTAGATGTGGCCGCAGTGGTAACCATAGTTGGACCTGCCCCCCTATGCTAGTAAGTGTGGCCGGAGTGGTAATCACAGTCAGATCCACCCAGGGCCGTAGCTAGAAATCATGGGGCCCCCATAGCAAAGTTTTG
Organism: Hyperolius riggenbachi; assembly: GCF_040937935.1. Classification (NCBI taxonomy): domain Eukaryota; kingdom Metazoa; phylum Chordata; class Amphibia; order Anura; family Hyperoliidae; genus Hyperolius; species Hyperolius riggenbachi. The sequence goes on from NC_090656.1 coordinate 200,220,925, forward strand.
GTTGGGGCCCCCTTCCCAAAAATAACAAGGCTCCTTTGTGCCCCTTCCCTCCACACACCAATTTTAGGTAACTAGAGGGCCTCCCAGCATTAAAGGGGTGATATGGCGAAAAATTGTAAAATTTTAAATATGTGCAAACAGACAAATAAGAAGTATGTTTTTCCTGAGTAAAATGAACCATAAATTACTTTTCTCCTATGTTGCTGTCACTTACAGTAGGTATTAGAAATCTGACAGAAGCGACAGGTTTTGGACTAGTCCATCTCTTCATGGGGGATTTTCAGTGATACATTTTTTTTCAAAAGCACTTCGTGAATGGCAGTTGCTCTGTCCACCTGCCAAAAAACTGTGTAGCGAGCAGGGAAGCTGGTCAGCATCATTGTTTAAATCCTTTTTATGGAATATCTTTATAAAGAATAAAAGCCTTGCTGAGAATCACCTATAAAGAGATGGACTAGTCCAAAACCTGTCACTTCTGTCAGATTTCTACTACCTACTGTAAGTAACAGCAACATAGGAGAAAAGTAATTTATGGCTCATTTTACTCTGGAAAAAACATACTACTTATTTGTCTATGTTTGCACATATTTAAAATGTTACAATGTTTTGCCATAGTGCCCCTTTAGGTAGCCCTTCTTATAGTAAGGGTAGCCAGAGGAACTCCTTAGGTAGACCCCAGCATGGATTGCCAAAAGTTCCCGCACCAGAATAAGTAGCCAAAAGTAGTGGTTGGTGCCATAAGATGTTGGCATTCTTGAGAAATGACATCTTCCCCTACCCTGTGGATACAAGATAATTGGGCAATTTACATTCTCATGCAATCTACACTGCATATAGTACATGGGCACTTACATAAAATCATAGGGTGGAGGAACACAAGAAAGTTGGTGAATACATCAAGTACCACCTGGGCCCCCTCTGCTCAAGGCCCCATAGCAGCTGCTATGGCTATTGCTACACCCTTGGATCCCCCCCCCCCCCCCTTGCTAGTAGGTGCGGCCACAGTGGAAAACGCTGTCATGCCTGCCCCCAATGCTAGTAGGTGTGGCCACTGTGGTAATCAAAATAAGACCCGCTCCCCCATGCTCGTAGGTGTTGCCGCAATGGTAATCCCAGTCAGTCCCTCCACCATGCCTCATGCTAAGTAAGTGTGTAAGTAAGTAAGTGTGGCTTCAACCTCCCCCTCCCCCCCTCCATTCTCATAGGTGTGGTTGCAGTAGTGACCACAGTCAGAACCCCCTCCCCCCCATGGTCGTAGGTGTGATGGCAGTAGTGACCACAGTCGCCCCCCCCCCCATGCTCATAGGTGTGGTTGCATGGTGACCACAGTCAGCCCCCCCCCCCATGCTCGTAGGTGTGATGGCAGTAGTGACCACAGTCAGACCCCCCCCCCCATGCTGGTAGGTGTGGTTGCAGTAGTGACCACAGTCAGGCCCCCCCCCATGCTTGTAGATGTGGTTGCAGTAGGATCCACAGTCAGGCCCCCCCCCCCCCATGCTTGTAGGTGTGGTTGCAGTAGTGACCACAGTCAGCCCCCCCCATGCTCATAGGTGTGGTTGCAGTAGTGACCACAGTCAGCCCCCCCATGCTCGTAGGTGTGGTTGCAGTAGTGACCAGTCAGCCCCCCCCCCCCCCCCATGCTCGTAGGTGTGGTTGCAGTAGTGACCACAGTCAGCCCCCCCCCCCCCCATGCTCATAGGTGTGGTTGCAGTAGTGACCACAGTCGCCCCCCCCCCCCCCCATGCTCACAGGTGTGATGGCGGTAGGGACCACAGTCAGGCCCCCCCATGCTCGTAGGTGTGGTTGCAGTAGTGACCACAGTTAAATTTCCCCCCCATGCTAGTAGGTGTTGCAGCAGTTGTAATAACGGTCAGACCCCTTATGCTAGTAGGTTTAGCCACAATGATGAGCACAGTAAGACCTGGCCCCACCCCATGTTAATCCAGAGCCTGTACAGAATGTGATTTAAAAAGTTCCTGTTTGAATTTACTAACCTGTATATTATCTCTTTATGCAGAAGATTACCAGGAGCTGATAGAGGACATTGTCAGAGATGGGAGATTGTACGCCTCGGAGAACCACCAGGAGATACTAAAGGTAGTACGTAAATCTTTTCTCATGTCCAAATAGAGACCCAAATGTTCCCAACAGCCAACATAAAAAAATATTATAAGATTTTCTACAGGTAAGATGTCTTCTCTACCTCCCAAGAGATGTGTTGTCTTCATTAATGCATTACTGAACTTTACTACTGAACATTGTGCCATCTCACAGATGCATATTGCAGGGCCACCATCAGGGCAGTACAAGCGGTACTGCTGTACAGGGTCTGTGGTTGACTGGGGCCAGAACAGTGGATGGGGAGAGGGGCCCTACTTCTTTAGAGCCCCCCCCCCCCCAATTCTCACATAGCTTTCCTGGTGATCCCCTGCACCGTATGCTCTCCCTGGTGATCTAGTGGCCCCTCTCTTGTTTCCTAACAACCAGAGTAAGGGAAGCAGTGGGGTTCGAGGTAGAGCATCTTACCTCCTCCAGTGCTCTCTGTCTGTCCTCCTCCACAGCTGCCAGCTCTCTGCTTCCTGGTCCTACATGTCATGTGATTACATGCATGAGAGCAGGCGGCCACTGTGGAGGATGGACAGAACAGGAGACAGAGCGCTGGAGGAGGCTAGATGCTTTACCTCAAACCCCGCTGCAGCTATCACTATTATTTTTTTTTATTAATATAGCACCAGCATCTTCCTTAGCACTGTACATAGTACAAAACCATAATGGGGAGCATCTATACATATTCAATTTGGACATCCAGAAATGCAATTGCATAATTAGTTGTGTGGTTTGAGATCTCACCAATACTGGTGCATATGCATATACATAACATCAGAATAGGAGGAGGAGGTCCCTGCCCTTATGAGCTTACAATCTAGAGCAGGGCTTTTCAACTTTTTCACTAATTGTACCACTTTTATAGCCTGAACATTTTCAAGTACCACCAGTGTACCTGTACAATAGATTGGACGCAATCAGGCTTAGCTGTTTCTGCTGGAGCCTGAACGGAGAGCAGCTGCTGTGCGTGCGCACACACCAACAAGGAGAACTTGGGCTCCCAGTGCTTGATCCCCTCTAATGAGGAGGAAGGGGGAAGCCTCTGTAGGATCCAAAGGCCTCCCCCTCCCCAAGGTAAGTACCCCCAGGGTACATCACTGCACCGTTTGCCTGGCTGTCTCTTCCCAACTGATCTGAGGTCTGAAGTATGCCGCAGAGCAGCACAGCTAGGAGAGAGGGAGGGGGAGCCAAACTTTGTGGAAGCAGGACAGGACCAAGACAAGTGGCAGGTGGTCAAATAAAGTGGCGGGCAAACCTGGTTTGTACCACCTGGCCAACAGCAAAGTACCACCGGTGGTACGCGTACCACAGGTTGAAAAGCCCTGGACTAGAGAGTAGTAGGTTAAATACATTAGGGAAGGAGACACAAGGGTTAGCGAATGAAGCAATGAGTCTCAAATGCTACCTATAGCAAATTCTAGGTGTGTTTTTGAGAGAATGTTTGAAGGTTTCCAGACTCGGAGCATATAGAGGAACACAGGAGAAGGGGCTACTAGATGTAACATTTTCTGAAGATTATCCTATTAAGGTAGCCATGCACCTGGGCAGATTCAGCCAAAAGACCAATCTCTCTCTGATTGAATCTGATTAGAGAGAGATCTGTCGACTGCCCATACACTGCAGGCAATTCCTGATCGATTTTAGCATGAAATATCTCTGGAATCCTCAGAGTTTACCGCCTCGCCGTTGCCCCCCTAGTGTATAAATGTACATGTGTGCATTTATACATTACCTGTCTTGTGTTGCAGTGCCCATCCGTCTTTCGAATCCGCTGCTCTTCCATTAGCTGCATACACACCACCAGAGTGGTGTGTGACGTCAGCCGTGTGTATACCGCTAATGGAAGAGCGGCGAATTCAGAAGACGGATGGGCACTGCGACACAAGACAGGTAATGTATAAATGTACATTTATACACTTGGGGAACAGTGCCTGGGGTTTCGTGGCTCGTCCTGATATTGCTCGCTGTTACCACCCGATCCACCACGACTGCCTGACATCTTGTAGCATATCCGATCCATACATGTGAGAAATTTCAGCATGAAATTAGTTGCACAGCCGATCAGGCATGCACTTGGCGGTACCGATTTTCATCCAATTCAATTATAATTATTGAACCAGATGGTCGGTCGGCCACCGAGAGATGTGTGGCCACCTTTACTGACCTATGTACAGATCTGCAAAACATTGCTCTGCCCCATCTACCTCCTGACTGATGCATATTCTTATAGGTTACTTCCTATTACATTATACATTTTTTCTTCCTTAGGACAAGAAGCTGATAAAGGCGCTCTTCGATGTTCTGGCGCACCCACAAAATTATTTCAAATACACGGCACAGGAATCCAGAGAAATGTTCCCCAAATCCTTCATCCGACTTCTACGCGCCAAAGTCTCCAGATTTCTCCGGCCTTATAAATAACGTCAATATCCTCCCATAGGAAGTGACATAATGACCTTGGCCACAATCCATGGACCAAATCCCGCCTCTGTAGTGCCGGGGCGAATCTACCGTCCTTTTCTTCTGCTCTTCCTGAGATAATCAAAAGCAAAATGTCAAGATTTTATTTGCATTGAACTAGTTTTCAATCGTGGCTTGCTCAGCTGCAATCTGAAATTTCAGCCGTAATTCAAGCTTCAACACACTCCTTATTCTGGCACTGTTACACCAGTGGACAATGGTTGTAAAGCACACTCTGACTGGACAACAGGAGATCACGTGATCACTGGACAGCAAGAGATCACATGATCAATGGACAACAGGAGATCACTGAACACAAAAACTGATTGCTTCAGAGAAGTTGCCGTTTTCTGGCTGAAGTCTTGTCGCACTTATTTTGCAGGAAACCTCGAAAATCGTATAATGAGGTTGGGTTGCTTTTTTTTTTTGTTTTGTTAGTGGACTAAATTGCAACCCTTAAGAACTCCTCCAATTAATAGAGGCTGAAAACGATGCTCTGATGTTCTTCAACCGACAAAAATGGAGACATTTCTTGAACTCTTTATTTATTGACAAGCCAATGGCCGAGTTCTCAACCGCACTACGAGGTGAAGTTAGATTGTTTCGTAAACAAAAGACACTTTTCCCCCAACAGACACAATGCAATCCTACAGCTCTAGTGGAGTAACTGAGAAGTTTGTTGGAAGTTCTGTAAATACATCATAAGAGTCAGACTTGTACATCAGGTTCTGACTCAAGTCAAATAAACGTGGCAGCCTCAGCCCGCAACTTCCCGCCACCATCCAATCAGTGGAAGCTTTGCCAATTAGCTTGCATTTCCTCAGTCTAAACATCCGTAGTGGCTCTGTTACAACAAGGAAAGTGACGGATATAAAATGATCTAGCAATATTAGTCTGGATTTTGTTACAACTGTTATCCGGAGTATTTGTACATTTTCACCTGGGTCATCGCAAAACATAGTGAAGTTAGCGTGTTATTACAGTCCTGTACGCCAAGCACAGCTGGATCCGTATTTTAATAAATCTAGGCTGATGTTATAGCAGTGAGTGTTGCACAGGAATGCAATAGCATTAATCCTAATTCAGTCATCCCCGCAGATGTCCGATATGATACCCTAGCAGGTGTTGCGAACATTTATTACTTAGTAGCAGATAATTGATAAAATGAACCAGTCCAAAATTAGTAGGCCCAGGGCTGTGGAGTCGGTACAAAAATCATCAGATTCCTCAGTTTATGAAACCTCCGACCCCAGGTACCTAAAATGGCTATGACTCTGTTTCCTTAGTATAATACTTACCAGCGCTGTGGATTTTGAACAAAAATCATCCCCCTTTTCAGTTTATAAAACTATCAACTCCAGGTACCCAAAATGACTCCCAACGCCACAGCCCTGTGTAGGACTACTCAGCTTCTTCAGTGTAAATTACACTCCTTGCCATTGCATTGATACAGAAAACCAGAGTTTTACATTTCAGGGGAGCTGCAGCCTCTGATCACATGATGCTGTTCTGGAATCCAAATACTGGGACAAGTAAACAGTGGAATAGTAGTTATCTGTGGACAGTACGTGTAACTGCTGACCTTGATCCAGACACCAATGGCCTTTTAATTTCCTTAACAAAAAACTGGATGTTGGGCCATTGCCGCCGGGTCAATAAAGTTTTTTGCTTGAAACCCCCGTTTTTGGAAGGACCTTGGTACAGCGTGGGGTTGCTGGAATTAGGGACAGCGAAGATACGACAGAACATTTCCGGATAAGTGTTTGAGGTTGAGGACAATAAAGGGATTTGTCAGCATAAAGCGACACATCGGTCTCCGCGGAGGGGTGGGGTGGGAGGGGTTGTTTACATTGCTGTAAATGATGTACAGTTTTAACGCACTCTAAATATACGATCTATACTCTTTACAAGAGTACGGGCAACGGTAGCCTCGTAGCATTAGATTTCGTTAATTTTTATCTGGAGGTTGAGAGTATTTTTTTAGACCTGTTTATTAAAAAGCGCTTATTCACACCAAACTGGCTCAATTTTTTTTATTTATCAGGTTCACAGGGGCGCCTAGACAGCAATAAACGACAGCTGCTGCATTCCTACATTGAACGATACCAGAGCCAAAGTATATAGCAGTAACAGAAGAAGCTGGCATGTATGGGGAGCTGTCCTGAGGCCCACCGCCCCCCCTCTGATCCTTCTAATTTCCCTCAGATGCCCTCTTCCGGGTCACCGAAGTCAGGCATCATTTTGCCTGCGCTGGCCCAGCTGCGCGTTCAGACGGGAGCGATCTGCCCATGCACGTGACGTCACGATTACATCATGCGCAGAACGCTGCCGCGCTATAGGACGCGCATAGCCGGGCCGACGCTGTGATCCCCAACTCCAGCGACGCAGAAGAGGGCACCGGAGGGCAATTAGGAGAATCAGAAGGACAGAACTTTAATTTAATCGCTTAAGTTAGGCAAAAAATATCTAAAGCTCGCCAGACAAACTTTGATTTTGAACTCTGCATTTGATTTGCCAGATTTCTAGCTGCACATAGTCTATATTACATTGACATAAAACAAAAAGTCTGGTTTGTTTCCATTGCCCATACAAAAAAACTGTAATCTTGTTTTGTGTTAGCGCTGCCACCTGTTGCTGTAGTATGGTAACTGCAGGTTTGTGTAGGGCACAGATCTGCCCCTGGGAGGGGTGTGATAATTAGGAGAAGTCTCTCTACTTATCGTGTCACCTTTTCCTGCGAGGTGTAAATGACTTTTCACAGGTTTCTGATGCTAAACACGCAACACTCCATCTCCTGTAGCCTCAGCAGAGTATAGAGCATTGCAGTAATGGGTGCTGACAATTCATGTGCTGACTATTTGGCTTAGGGCCGATTCCACCTTAATATAAAGGCCTCCAGTAACCGTGCATTTTTTAGGGAATGATCTTTTAGATCGGAAGATAAGATCAAATTTAATTGATCCACAGCATTAAATCATTTAACTCGCAATTGTATCTGAGCCAGTTGCGAGTGTATCCAGGGCTGTGGAGTCGGTCCAAAAATCCACCGACTCCGACTCCTCAGTTTAGAATTCCACCGACTCCGACTCCGACTCCACGACTCCGACTCCTCTAATTTGCATATTACAATTTTGTTGATTAAAAGTATGTAACATGAAATTCGTCTCTTAACTGCCAACGCTTAGGAATTTTACAAGACAACTGAAGTGAGAAGGATATGTAGACTACTATATTTATTCCCTTTAGACTAAAACTAGTCCTTGGTAAGAGTACTTGTAAAAGGTACAAACCGGAACAAAGAACCTCTATCAGGCCCTAGGCAATGTAAGTGTGGGTACATGTAAGAATGATGTGCAGGTACTCTGCAGGGGAATGAGGAGATTGTAAACAGACAACACCTCTGTGTTCAATGTGCACAGCATTCTCAGTGGATTCCCTGCAGGTCTGTGGGGAGTGCATATGTAGAGTATAGTACTACTGTGTAACAAAGTAAACCTGAGACAGATGAAATTAAAGTTTTATACATACCTGGGGCTTCCTCCAGCCGCCTTCAGGATAATCAGTCCCTCGATGTCCTCCTCCACCACCTGGATCTTCTGCTATGAGTCCAGGTACTTGAGCCAGTCAGGCGTAGTGCGCATGCACACACTCCGCCGCCAGGAGCATACTACACCTGTGCAGCACTATTGCGCAGGTGCAGAATGTTCCTGGCTGTGGGAGCGGCATGCGACCGGACAGCGCTGACTGGCTGAATTACCAGGACTCATAGCAGAAAATCCGGGTGGTGGAGGACAGCGAGGGACTGATTAGCCTGAAGGGGGCTGGAGGAAGCCCCAGGTATGTATAAAACTTTACTTTTCATCCATTTCAGTTACCCTTTAATTTGTAGTCACCAAACCAAATTTTAACAACATATCAAATTATTTGATTTCATCAGCAAAGGGAGTGCATACATTTGCATAAATCAGCATCAATGCAGAATTATTTCCATCTCGTTGACCATCTCTATTAGTGACACAGCTACACATCAGGCTTTATTCTTACAGCATAGATGTTATTTAGTATATATGAGATTCCTGTGTACACATCATATATACAGTCACAATCAGATATGTATATCTGACCTTAAAAATACGGGGACTGCTTTATTGAAGCAGCACAAGTAACTAATTTTGACTGGTTTATTTCATTTTTGTGGACTAAGCACAGCTATTACTGTATATATACTGTATATATACATTATTTTTAATGACTATTATCTGAGAAATAGAACATTTTATCATATTTTCTATTTTCATTAGTTACAAATTCATTAGGAGTCGGAGTCGGTGCATTTTTTCCCGACTCCGACTCCGACTCCAGGCACCCAAAATTGCCCGACTCCACGACTCCGACTCCACGACTCCGACTCCGACTCCACAGCCCTGAGTGTATCTATGAACAAAAATCTGCCACTCCAATAAACCATTTCTAAAGGCGCGTACACACGTCGTACTTTTTCAAATTACGGGTCCGTCAGACTCTCCCGCTGAGCGGTCGTTCTGACAACAGTTGCGAGTGAGCACAAGCTGTCGGCAGACTGACAAGACTGTTTTTGACTGATCTTTTCGGCGGATCAGTCAAAAACAGTCTTATCAGTCTGCCGACAGCTTGTACTCACATCCTACTGTCGTCAGCACTACCGCCCAGCGGGAGGGTCTGATGGACCCGTAGTTTGAAAAAGTACGGCGTGTGTACGCGCCTTTAGGAAACCGAGCATCATTTTTAACTTGCAGGTCAGCTTGATAGCAAATTAAAAATGCATGCTAAAAATATGGTTCATTATATAAAAAACTTTCATATTACCTCATATTTTTACATTTAAGGCAGTATTCCTCTTTCTCCAGCGGAGAGGTCAGTCACAAGCAACTGAAAATGGAAGGCTGATAGGGACTCTAATTGACCACAAGCTAAAATTCAAACAAGCCCATTGGGGGAGGGAGAGGAGGAGACAGACTGTACTTCAAAGAAATAAGATAAGTGACTTGTTGAACTTCACACCCAGGCTGGATAACTGCAGTGAAAAGGGAGCAGGGGGAGTTACCTTCTCAAACATGGCAGCCCTTTCAGCTATTTGAAAGCAGGAGCTGCTCAGATTCCTAGTACACCTGACCCAAGGCAAGTACAGAGGTATGGTCAAGCTGGATCCACATATCTCTGTGCATTGTTCATTTCTTCCCTCTCCCAGATTTTCACGGTGTGGGTGTGTACTGTGGGTGTGTGTTGGGGGGGGGCAGACAATGCACAGATGCAGTGTGGTAGCAATAGGGGATGCAGAGGTTGTGACCACAATGGGGCCCCATGGAACAGAGGGACCCTCCTTCAACCATCTTTTAAGCTTTGCATTGATGCCTTGCTGATAATGAACACCTCTGTATGTGCATTAACCTCCCTGGCGGTCAATTAAAACCGCCAGGGGGCAGCGCAGCAGTTTCTGTTTTTTTAAATCATGTAGCTAGCCTAGCGCTAGCTACATGACAGCCGCATCCCCCCACCCCCTCCGATCGCCTCCGGCGATCAGGCCGTCAGGAAATCCCGTTGTGAACGTCACCCGCGATGACGTCACCGTCGTGACGTCAGAGGGAGTCCCGATCCAGCCCTCGGCGCTGCCTGGCACTAATTGGCCAGGCTGCGCAGTCGTCTCGGGGGGGGGGGGGGGGAGACGCCCTCTAACGCGGCGGGGAGCGGCGGCGAATCAGTGAGTTCACGCAGCTAGCAAAGTGCGTGCAAAATAGAAAAAATAAATTACAAATCAGCCTGAGAAATGCTCCTGCGTGGCATAGCTACCGCCAGGTAGGTTAAATAGTAGTAATCAGTTTTCTTACTCTGACTAGGGACCTCAGCCCATTTGATAATTCTGGCTCTAGGTCTGTCACCGCCGCCACCTGTCAGCGTGGATGCACATGCTTGGCAGGCCCCCTGGCTTTCCTGCTCCCATCCCAACAACGGCTGTCCCTGCAGCACATGCGCAGTAGCGCAAACGCAGGGACACACACGGACCTGGGACGCAGAGACACTGGTTTTAATAGGTAGGATTCCACCTCTCTGACGCTGCAGCTGTCCTTGGCAGGTTTTATATCGATAGCATTCTTTGGGCCCCATGTTAATCTTGCACTGGGGCCTTAAGCTGCACAGCGGTATATGGATCCAACATGAACATACCACCGTCCTTACATAAAATGTAGCTTTGCCTCAGGTCAGGTGTGCTTTAGGCTGGTTTTACACTTGAAATGTGCGTTTGCCAAGCCGCATCGCACAAAACCAGTAAGGTGACACTGCAGCAGAGTGCGCCAATAGGGTCATATGCATAGTACTGAACCCTTCCCCCGCACCGACCTCCCCCAGTGACTGACTAACTGCTATGGGGATAGTACTGAACCCTTCCCCCGCACCGACCTCCCCTAGTGACTGACTGACTGACTGCTATGACTGCTATGTGGTAGACCCATAGGCTTAGCTTGGCAGAATTAGAGGATCACAACTTGACCTTTTTATTGAAACAGAAATGACTGAAGTATTAAAAATTCGGAGCATGTACAATATATTAATGCAGACAAAGTGGACCTGTCACTCCAGACACTCTTCCTATGAAGCAACAGCGTTTACATCAGTTACCAGATCAATTTTTGTTTTTGAGATAAAATACATTTTTGCCATTAGTACTAAACATTACACCAGAGCTGTCACTTCCTATGTGTGCCTAGGCACTGCAAGAAACCAAATGGTAAACAACTCTTAAATGGGTGTCTCCCAGGCACACTCCTGGCTGTGGACAAGGTGAGAGACGGTTGAGTAAAAGTAACCAAACAAGGGGTAGTAAACTCGTAAAAAAAAAAAAAAAAACCTATCTAGTTCTCTGCTGCTCTTGGACCCCATAGAAGTCGCTCTGGCTGCTATACCCATTTGCCTCATGTTACTGAATTATTTGTAAAATGTGGAAATCCACCTCACCACGGTACTTTGTCTCCACCTTGTGGTAGGATTGGAGAAGTTCTGACAGTTATTACATTACAAGCTTAATTTATAGATATCATCAGAAAAATTATTTCTTTTCAGACTGTTAAGTCACTAAAGAGCCCTGCGAGCTGTGAGTGTTACCACCGATAATTATCTTACTCACTACAGAGAGAATTGAATGTGTGCATTAAACACCAAGTGAACACCTGACAAAACTGGCTAAACCTCCCTACCTCCCAGGCCCGCTGTCTGGGTGTCACCTTGGACTCTGACCTCTCCTTCATCCCACACATCCAAAACATCACCAGAGCCTGTAATTTCCACCTCCGTAATATCTCCAAGATCCGCCCCTTCTTAACCCCGGACACGACCAAACTGCTCATCCATGCCCTCGTCATCTCCCGCCTTGATTACTGTAACGCGCTCCTTTCTGGCCTCCCCCTGAAACGCACTGCCCCCCTTCAATCAGTGATGAACGCGGCTGCAAGACTCATCCATTCTTCGCACCGCTCTGCATCCACATCTCCCCTTTGTGAATCCCTGCACTGGCTGCCTATCCGTTTCAGGATAAGTTTCAAGATTCTATGCCTGGCGTATAAATCTGTGCACAAAACCTGCCCTACCTACATCTCGGAGCTTGTTCACAAGTATACACCAGGTCGCCCCCTCCGTTCCTCCAACGACCTTCGCCTCACCACCCCACGCATTTCACACTCCCATGCCCGCCTGCAGGATTTCTCAAGAGCTGCCCCAACCCGCTGGAATGCCCTTCCACCACCCATCAGACTTGCTCCCTCTTTCAACACATTCAAGCAAGCCCTCAAAACCCACCTCTTTATGATGGCCTACCCACCTCCTACCACACAGTAACTCTCTAAGAAATATTTAACAGCCCCACCTAGTGTTTCCACCCCTCCCTTTAGATTGTAAGCCTCTGGCAGGGTCCTCCACTCCCTAGTGTAATCTACAGGATCATGTGCTCCTGTCCTATGACAGCCTGTACTTGTATTACTGGGCCCACCTAACCAGCCCATATTGCATGATCATGTATTTTGTACAATTTGCATGTATAACTTTGTTCTATGTTGTATAACCCTATGTCTGTCATCCTTGTACCATTGTATATATTTATCCAGCGCTGCGTAATATGTTGGCGCTTTATAAATACAATAAATAATAATAATAATAAGCAAATTTGGACTAATTTGCTATTCATGAGGCAATGCTCATGCAAATATGCATTTGCTTTCGCAAATCACTTCCTGGGAACCACAGCAGCACCTCGGAGGGGGAGGCTGGGTGGCGCAGGCGACCCCCCCCCCCAGTGAGAGTTTGCTTCTTAGAAAGCGTTTAATCAGCCACCCAGCACTTATCTCCTCCTCTGCCTGCACAGCCACCCAGCACTTATCTCCTTCCTCTGCCTTAGGGTTGCCAGGTCGGCTGATGGAGAAAACCGGACAGGGGGTGGAGTTAGGGGCGGAGTCAGAAGCGCACTTTTATGTAGAGTGGGGCTAAGCAATGGGCTTTTTTGAAAAAAAATTTATAGTATTTATATCGCACTGACATCTTCTGCAGCACATTACAGAGTACATAGCCATGTCACTAACTGTCCTCACCAGTAGTACTGGTCCAGTGCACATAAGAGACAGTTTTTCACCAGTAACTGCACATAAGAGACAGCTTTTCACCAGTAAATGCACATTATAAGAGACACCTTTTCGCCAGTAAATGGCACATAATAAGAGACAGCTTTTCCCCAGTAAATGCACAAGAGACAGCTTTTCACCAGTAAATGCACATAATAAGACACAGCTTTTCACCAGTAAATGCACATAATAAGAGACAGCTTTTCACCAGTAAATGCACAAAAGAGACAGCTTTTCACCACTAAATGCACATAATGACAAACAGCCAGTGTTCCCAGTATATGTAGCCAGGGATATATGTGCCCAGTATATGTAGCCAGGGGGTATATATGTCCCAGTATATGTAGCCAGGGGGTATATGTGCCCGGAATAGGTAGCCAGGGGGTATATGTGCCCGGAATAGGTAGCCAGGGGGTATATGTGCCCGGAATGGGTAGCCAGGGGCTATATGTGCCCGGAATAGGTAGCCAGGGGCTATATGTGCCCGGAATAGGTAGCCAGGGGCTATATGTGCCCGGAATAGGTAGCCAGGGGGTATATGTGCCCGGAATAGGTAGCCAGGGGGTATATGTGCCCGGAATAGGTAGCCAGGGGGTATATGTGCCCGGAATAGGTAGCCAGGGGGTATATGTGCCCAGAATAGGTAGCCAGGGGCTATATGTGCCCAGAATAGGTAGCCAGGGGCTATATGTGCCCGGAATAGGTAGCCAGGGGGTATATGTGCCCGGAATAGGTAGCCAGGGGGTATATGTGCCCGGAATAGGTAGCCAGGGGGTATATGTGCCCGGAATAGGTAGCCAGGGGGTATATGTGCCCGGAATAGTTAGCCAGGGGGTATATGTGCCCGGAATAGGTAGCCAGGGGGTATATGTGCCCAGAATAGGTAGCCAGGGGCTATATGTGCCCAGAATAGGTAGCCAGGGGCTATATGTGCCCAGAATAGGTAGCCAGGGGCTATATGTGCCCGGAATAGGTAGCCAGGGGGTATATGTGCCCAGAATAGGTAGCCAGGGGCTATATGTGCCCAGAATAGGTAGCCAGGGGCGGGGGGAAGGGGGGCAATCTCCCCCCCCCCCTTCTTCCCTCACCTTAGGGTGCTGTCTCTCTCCCCCGCTGTCTCCTCCAATATTGATGTGCAGGGCAGGCTGGCGGGTGGCTGGGGGCGGAACTTACCTCTGTGTCGCAGGCGCCGGAAGTTCGGGTCCCGCAGCCGCTGAGTTTCGACTCAAAAAAGATCCGGATCAAAGATCCGAATCATTCATGAGCCGGACAACACTATTCAGACTGATAGTGTTGTCCGGCTCATGAATGAGATTCTCAGCGGCTGCGGGACCCGAACTTCCGGCGCTGGAGCGACACAGAGGTAAGTTCCACCTGCAGCCACTCGCCAGCCCTGCACATCATATTGGAGGAGACAGCGGGGGAGAGAGAGCACCCTAAGGTGAGGGAAGGGGGGGGAGATTGCCCCCCTTCTCCACCGCTGCTCCCAGCTCTCTCTCTGCTGCGCTGTTCTTCTCCTGCGCTGCGGGGGGGCTCTAAAACCGGACAACTTAATTGTCCGGTTTAGCATGTTTTTTTACACTGGACACAGCGCATAAAAACCGGACTGTCCGGTGTAAAACCGGACACCTGGCAACCCTACTCTGCCTGCACAGCTACCCAGCACCTATCCCCTCCTCTGCCTGCTCAACCACCCAGCACCTCTCCCCTCCTCTGCCTGCACAGCCACCCAGCACCTCTCCCCTCCTCTGCCTGCACAGCCACCCAGCACCTATCTCCTTCCTCTGCCTGCACAGCCACCCAGCACCTATCCCCTCCTCTGCCTGCACTGTCTGCCACCCAGCACCTATCCCCTCCTCTGCCTGCACTGTCTGCCACCCAGCACCTATCCCCTCTGCCTGCACAGCCACCCAACACTTATCCCATCCTCTGCCTGAAAAGCCACCCAGCACCTACCCCCTCCTCTGCTGGCACAGCCACCCAGCACCTATCCCCTCCTCTGCCTGCACAGCCACCCAGCACCTATCTCCTTCCTCTGCCTGCACAGCCACCCAACACTTATCCCATCCTCTGCCTGAAAAGCCACCCAGCACCTACCCCCTCCTCTGCTGGCACAGCCACCCAGCACCTATCCCCTCCTCTGCCTGCACAGCCACCCAGCACCTATCTCCTTCCTCTGCCTGCACAGCCACCCAGCACCTATCTCCTTCCTCTGCCTGCACAGCTACCCAGCACCTATCCCCTCCTCTGCCTGCTCAACCACCCAGCACCTCTCCCCTCCTCTGCCTGCACAGCCACCCAGCACCTCTCCCCTCCTCTGCCTGCACAGCCACCCAGCACCTATCTCCTTCCTCTGCCTGCACAGCCACCCAGCACCTATCCCCTCCTCTGCCTGCACTGTCTGCCACCCAGCACCTATCCCCTCTGCCTGCACAGCCACCCAACACTTATCCCATCCTCTGCCTGAAAAGCCACCCAGCACCTACCCCCTCCTCTGCTGGCACAGACACCCAGCACCTACCCCTCCCTCTACGTGCTTAGCCACCAGCACCTATCTCCTCATCTGCCTGCAAAACCACCTAGCACCTATCCTCTGCTCTGCTGGCACAGCCATCCAGCACCTAACTCCACCTATGCAGGCACAGCCACCTAGCATTCCTCTCCTCCTCTGCCTGCACAGCCACCCAGCACCTATCCTCTGCTCTGCCGGCACAGCCACCCAGCACCTAACCCCACCTATGCAGGCACAGCCACCTAGCATTCCTCTCCTCCTCTGCCTGCACAGCCACCCAGCACCTATCCCCTCCTCTGCCTGCACAGCCACCCAGCACCTATCCCCTCCTCTGCCTGCACAGCCACCCAGCACCTATCACCTCCTCTACCTGCACAGCCCACCCAGCACCTACATTCTCCTCTGCTGGCACAGCCACCCAGCACCTATCCCCTCCTCTGCCTGCACAGCCACCCAGCACTTACCCCCTTCTCTGTCTACTCATCCACCCAGCACCTATCCCCTCCTCTGCCTGCACAGCCACCCAGCACCTATCCCCTCCTCTGCCTGCACAGCCACTCAGCACCTATCCCCTCCTCTGCCTGCAAAGCCACCCAGCACCTATCCCCTCCTCTGTCTATTCAGCCACCCAGCACCTATCCCCTCCTCTGCCTGCACAGCCACCCAGCACCTATCCCCTCCTCTACCTGCACAGCCCACCCAGCACCTACATTCTCCTCTGCTGGCACAGCCACCCAGCACCTATCCCCTCCTCTGCCTGCACAGCCACCCAGCACCTATCCCCTCCTCTACCTGCACAGCCACCCAGCACCTATCACCTCATCTACCTGCACAGCCACCCAGCACCTACATTCTCCTCTGCTGGCACAGCTACCCAGCACCTATCTCCTCCTCTGCCTCCACAGCCACCCAGCACTTACCCCCTTCTCTGTCTACTCATCCACCCAGCACCTATCCCCTCCTCTGCCTGCACAGCCACCCAGCACCTATCCCCTTCTCTGTCTACTCATCCACCCAGCACCTATCCCCTCCTCTGTCTACTCAGACACCCAGCACCTATCCCCTCCTCTGCCTGCACAGCCACCCAGCACCTATCCCCTCCTCTGCCTGCACAGCCACCCAGCACTTACCCCCTTCTCTGTCTACTCATCCACCCAGCACCTATCCCCTCCTCTGTCTACTCAGACACCCAGCACCTATCCCCTCCTCTGCCTGCACAGCCACCCAGCACCTATCCCCTCCTCTGCCTGCACAGCCACCCAGCACCTATCCCCTCCTCTGCCTGCACAGCCACCCAGCACCTATCCCCTCCTCTGCCTGCACAGCCACCCAGCACCTACATTCTCCTCTGCTGGCACAGCCACCCAGCACCTATCCCCTCCTCTGCCTGCACAGCCACCCAGCACTTACCCCCTTCTCTGTCTACTCATCCACCCAGCACCTATCCCCTCCTCTGTCTACTCAGACACCCAGCACCTATCCCCTCCTATGCCTGCACAGCCACCCAGCACCTATCCCCTCCTCTGCCTGCACAGCCACCCAGCACCTACATTCTCCTCTGCTGGCACAGCCACCCAGCACCTATCCCCTCCTCTGCCTGCACAGCCACCCAGCACCTATCCCCTCCTCTGTCTACTCAGCCACCCAGCATCTATCCCCTCCTCTGTCTACTCAGCCACCCAGCACCTATCCCCTCCTCTGCCTGCACAGCCACCCAGCACCTATCCCCTCCTCTGCCTGCACAGCCACCCAGCACTTATCCCCTCCTCTGCCTGCACAGCCACCCAACACTTATCCCCTCCTCTGCCTGCACAGCCACCCAGCACCTATCCCCTCCTCTGCCTGCACAGCCACCCAGCACCTATCCCCTCCTCTGCCTGCACAGCCACCCAGCACCTATCCCCTCCTCTGTCTGCACAGCCACCCAGCACCTATCCCCTCCTCTGCCTGCACAGCCACCCAACACTTATCCCCTCCTCTGTCTGCACAGCCACCCAGCACCTATCTCCTCCTCTGCCTGCACAGCCACCCAGCACCTATCCCCTCCTCTGCCTCCACAGCCACCCAGCACCTATCCCCTCCTCTGTCTGCACAGCCACCCAGCACCTATCCCCTCCTCTGTCTGCACAGCCACCCAGCACCTATCCCCTCCTCTGCCTGCACAGCCACCCAACACTTATCCCCTCCTCTGTCTGCACAGCCACCCAGCACCTATCCCCTCCTCTGCCTGCACAGCCACCCAGCACCTATCCCCTCCTCTGCCTGCACAGCCACCCAGCACCTATCCCCTCCTCTGCCTCCACAGCCACCCAGCACCTATCCCCTCCTCTGCCTGCACAGCCACCCAGCACCTATCCCCTCCTCTGCCTGCACAGCCACCCAGCACCTATCCCCTCCTCTGTCTGCACAGCCACCCAGCACCTATCCCCTCCTCTGCCTGCACAGCCACCCAACACTTATCCCCTCCTCTGTCTGCACAGCCACCCAGCACCTATCCCCTCCTCTGTCTGCACAGCCACCCAGCACCTATCCCCTCCTCTGCCTGCACAGCCACCCAACACCTATCCCCTCCTCTGTCTGCACAGCCACCCAACACTTATCCCCTCCTCTGTATGCACAGCCACCCAGCACCTATCCCCTCTGCCTGCACAGCCACTCAACACTTATCCCCTCCTCTGCCTGCACAGCCACCCAGCACTTATCCCCTCCTCTGCCTGCACAGCCAGGGCCAGTTTAAGTAATAATGGGGCCCCTGGGCAAAATTAACCCTGGGTCCGTCCAATATACAACCCCTGAACAAAAAGCGTCAGTACAGGATCTTTTGTTGCAGCCAAATTTCCCCCCAGGGCCCCTGAGTTAGGAGCTGACACCCCCTGGCTCTGCGGAAAACTGTAGGGGTCCCAGAGAGCAACAGTTAAGTTCGGAGGGACACCTTTGTGGCCCCTAACGGCACAGCCACACAGCACTTATCCCCTCCTCTGTCTGCACATCTATCCAGCACTCCACTTCTCCATACTACAAATATAAACTGTGAGCTTTGGCAGAAGAAACCTGGAATGAAATGACACCCAATTTAGGATGTCAGAAATTATTGCCAAAAACTAATGAAAACAAATACTAGGAATAAAGAGAAAACAACAATACATATTCTGCAGTCAGATGTGAATGCTCAGCATCCGTCTCATGGAAGAAAGCAACGGTATCGGGAGTAATATTTCCTGCGGAGAAACGAGGCCACGATGGCAGCTTTGTGTGCCACAAGGTCATCGCTCTGCCGCTCCACCATACCAGAGGGTTACACGCTCACTGAACTGCATGACAACATCATCACACCGGCCTCCTGTATAACCATACATCATGGTGACTGTGCGGGATGGTGGGGGCACTTTAATCTACATCCCATCCCCCCTTCATAAAGCTGGGGTTTCCATTCCTATGCAAGAAACAGATTAATACCTCAGTGCGGCTACAGATGTGTCTAACAGCACGCTTCCAGCTGGGACATGAAAATCCCCTTTAAGCTGAGGGGGAAGCAGTGACTACAGATGTAGGAGTGCAGTTATCCTGAGCAGAGCTGTAGAGGCATACTGGGAGTTGTAGTTCCACCATACCTAAACCCCGTGATAGACAGGAGCAGCACGGAGGAGGCACTACATGGCAAGGATGGGGGATGGTTATTTGTGCCAGGATCTCAGTGCTGCATGATATGGGCAATACATGTCAAGCGGTGGGGGATAGTTACTGGTGCCAGGATCTCAGTGCTGCACAATATAGGTGCTGGAAGTGCACCCATCGATTATTTATTAACTGGTGTTGTCTTTACAACCAATAAATTAGCAGTTGGAGTTAAGTGGAATGCTGCTTTGAAAAGCAAATTCCAAAAATGTCGTTTTGAATAAAATCTAAAATTAGATCCATCAATAAAATTACACATTGGAATGATAGTTTTGGTTATTTTGCCACTGCATGAAAACTAGTCATAGTTACAGTTAGTTACATGGTTAATTTGGTTGAAAAAAAGACAGACGTCCATTAAGTTCAACCAGAAAATAAACAAACCTGGCTACAATTACTAGGTAATGCCTAATGATGTTGATCCAGGGATTTTATCTGATTGCCATCTGGAGTCGGGAAGGAATTTTTCCCTTTTGGGGCTAATTGGACCATGCCTTGTAATGGTTTTTTCAACTTCCTCTGGATCAACAGGAATATGTGAGGGAGCAGGCTAGAGTGGTACTGGTTGAACTCGATGGACGTATGTCTTTTTTCAACCAAAAAAACTATGTAACTATGTAAAAACCATCCTAAACATGCACATATCCCAGTTGATCCAGGGAAAGGCAAAAAAAACCTCATAAGGCCTGGGCCAATTAGCCTTAAAAGGAAAAATTCCTTCCCGACTTCATATGACAGTCAGATAAATCCCTGGATCAACTCTCCCAGGAATGACCTAATAATTATAGCCGTGGATGCCCTTAAATGCAAGGGAAGCAACCAAGCCCTCTTTAAATGCAGATATAGAGTTTGCCTATGTAGAGGGAAAGCTCTGGATAACATAGAGCAGGGGTGGCCAAACTTTTTAGGCCTAGGGCCATATCACCTTTCTTGAGAGTGCTAGGGGGGCCAAACTAGCAAAATTATACACAATTTTTGCGGATTTCCCTTAGGTACACTATGATAACCCACATACCATGTGCACTTAGCACAGTGGCAGCTGCTAATCAGTGGCTGTTACTGCTGGTCGCCCCTGCATGCGGGCCACTTGGAATTAACAACTGTCGAGGGCTTTGGGGGCCATTAGAAATGGCTTGATGGGTCCCATCTAGGCATGCCTGGTATAGAGCCTTCTCGGTCCCTTGTCCATCCTGTCATTCCAGCGCTGTCCCCAGGTGGAGATATTTGACCTGCCAGGTTGAACACCTTTTCGGCCTTCCCCACATCCCCAAGTACTTCCGAGGATGAGCGCATGACTGCGTACACACAAGTATGGGCTCGTCTTCAGAAGCACTCGGGGATACCAGTACTTCCAAAGCCTGCCGAGGAGGACCGAAGAAGTATTAGATCATAGAACTTTACCGGAACTGAAACAGCAGAAAGGCTATCCAGATCCTCCCCTCTACATAGGTAAGTATTTAGCTGAAATGAGCGAACTTAACTAGAAGGTTAAAGAGCACCTCCAGCCAAAACAAGGTTTGAATGGCAATACATATATGTAGTCTATGCACCAGGGGCGTTTCTAGGGTCCTTGGAGATCGGGGGCACCTGTGGGCACCAGGCGGGGCAAAAAAATGGGCGTGGTCATGAGGTGAGTGGGTGGGGCCAAATGTACATGAACTTAGCAGCGGTGTAAGCTACAGATAACGGGCCTGCCCATCGAAATATTGGATGGAGCCCCCTGTCCTTTATTTAGATAATTTACAATCAGTATAGGCATAGATCAAAGATGTATACGCACATACAATTTTGATTGGTCAATCACTGACCCCCAATTTTACCACCCCTGTGCAGTAAGTGGGCCAACAGACAGTGAATTTTATGAACAGATCTAAAATTGGCTAATCAAAATTGTATGTGTGTACCAGGCTTTACAGCTAATACTGTACATACTCAAAGTAGCAGGGATCAGCATACAATATAGCTGGTTTACAATCAGTAAAGGCACAGAGTAACACCTTACACTGTACACACTGGAGGTAAATCAGCACACAGTGCAGGCACTAGAGAACAGCGTATACTGTACATACTGTAGGCAGCAGAATTCAGCACACTGCAGCTAGCGTGCCAAAAATATGAGGATCACGTTGTGCGGCGTGCTTATCGCGCCGCACCGAAAAATGGGTGGGCCATGGACCAGAATATAGGTGTGGTAACGGGTGGAGACAAATTTACATGAACCTAGCAATGGTGGGACATTAGATTATGACAGTGGTGGCAAACCTTTTGGAGGCCGAGTGCCCAAACTGCAACCCAAAAGTCACTTATCTATCGCAAAGTGGCAACAGCAATTTAAACTAAATACTGTACAAACGTTTTAACTCATACATGAACATTATGGAAAATCCAAGTTGAAAATAAACTGTGAAGATAAACAAATTTCATCCATCCTACTCCTGAAAAATGTATTCCATTTTTTAGAACCTCCCAGTTTTATTTTCTGTTTTAAAAAGCTAAAAAAGTAGGTTTAATGCTATTGTCTCATATGATAAGGATTCAGCTTTTCCCATAGTCTCGCAGTTAGCAATCATGTGACCCCCAACAAGACAAATTCAGCAATCATGAGGCCCCCAACAAATCATGAGGCCCCCAACAAGACAAATTTAGCAATCATGAGGCCTCCAACAAATCATGAGGCCCCCAACAAGACAAATTCAGCAATCTTGAGGCCCCCAACAAATCATAAGGCTCCCAACAAGACAAATTCAGCAGTCATGAGGCACATAAATAGACAGAATTTCACATAAATAGGCAGAATGCCCCCTTAATATGGTAGCCCCCCAAGTTAGGTAGTGAGTGACAGGGACCCCCAGGTTAGCTAGTGAGTGTCAGGCGCCTCCAGTTAGGAAGTGAGTGACAGGGAGCCCCTTTAGGTAGTGAGTAAGTGCCAGGGAGCCCCTTTAGGCAGTGAGTGAGTGCCAGGGAGCCCCTTTAGGGAGTGAGTGAGTGGCAGGGAGCCCCTTTAGGCAGTGAGTGAGTGACAAGGAGCCCCTTTAGGCAGTGAGTGAGTGACAGGGAGCCCCTTTAGGCAGTGAGTGAGTGCCAGGGAGCCCCTTTAGGGAGTGAGTGACAGGGAGGCCCTTTAGGGAGTGAGTGAGTGACAGGGAGGCCCTTTAGGGAGTGAGTGCCAGGGAGCCCCTTTAGGGAGTGAGTGAGTGGCAGGGAGCCCCTTTAGGAAGTGAGTGAGTGACAGGGAGGCCCTTTAGGTAGTGAGTGAGTGCCAGGGAGCCCCTTTAGGGAGTGAGTGCCAGGGAGCCCCTTTAGGCAGTGAGTGAGTGACAAGGAGCCCCTTTAGGCAGTGAGTGAGTGACAGGGAGCCCCTTTAGGCAGTGAGTGAGTGCTAGGGAGCCCCTTTAGGGAGTGAGTGACAGGGAGGCCCTTTAGGGAGTGAGTGAGTGACAGGGAGGCCCTTTAGGGAGTGAGTGCCAGGGAGCCCATTTAGGGAGTGAGTGAGTGGCAGGGAGCCCCTTTAGGAAGTGAGTGAGTGACAGGGAGGCCCTTTAGGTAGTGAGTGAGTGACAGGGAGCCCCTTTAGGGAGTGAGTGCCAGGGAGCCCCTTTAGGGAGTGAGTGAGTGCCAGGGAGCCCCTTTAGGGAGTTAGTGAGTGCCAGGGAGCCCCTTTAGGCAGTGAGTGAGTGCCAGGGAGCCCCTTTAGGCAGTGAGTGAGTGACAGGGAGGCCCTTTAGGCAGTGAGTGAGCGACAGGGAGGCCCTTTAGGTAGTGAGTGAGAGACAGGGAGCCCCTTCAGGCAGTGAGTGAGTGCCAGGGAGCCCCTTCAGGCAGTGAGTGAGTGCCAGGGAGCCCCTTTAGGCAGTGAGTGAGTGCCAGGGAGCCCCATTAGGTAGTGAGTGAGTGCCAGGGAGCCCCTTTAGGCAGCGAGTGAGTGCCAGGGAGCCCCTTTAGGGAGTGAGTATGTGCCAGGGAGCCCCTTTAGAGAGTGAGTGACAGGGAGCCCCTTTAGGCAGTAAATGAGTGGCAGGGAGCCCCTTTAGGCAGTGAGTGAGTGGCAGGGAGCCCCTTTAGGCAGTGACTGAGTGACAAGAAGCCCCTTTAGTGAGTGAGTGCCAGGGAGCCCCTTTAGGCAGTGAGTGAGTGACAGGGAGCCCCTTTAGGCAGTGAGTGAGTGGCAGGGAGCCCCTTTAGGGAGTGAGTGAGTGGCAGGGAGCCCCTTTAGGCAGTGACTGAGTGACAAGAAGCCCCTTTAGGCAGTGAGTGAGTGACAGGGAGCCCCTTTAGGCAGTGAGTGAGTGACAGGGAGCCCCTTTAGGCAGTGAGTGAGTGCCAGGGCGGGCTAGTAAAAAAGGGCGCACAGGGATAGTGGACAAAAAGGGCGCCGCCATAGACTGCAATGCAAAATATCGGCTATTCGGCGCCCGACAGGAAAAAAGGGCGCCCGAGAAATAGCGTTTTACAGGGATCGTGTTAACAAAAGGCTCCGTTTACAGGATAAAGTTTATAACAAATATCGTTTACAAGTTCGTTTTGACTTTGTATTATACTTATTTTTTCGTTTGTAAATTTCGCTTATATGAGTTTTAACTAGTTTTTTCATTTTAAAATTACGCTTACAAACCTATTACAACTAAAATTTCGTTTACACTTCTTTTAGCATTTAAAATTCGTTTTCATATGTATAATGGTTAAATAACGTTTCTCAACCTGATTGTATTAGAAATACATCGCTTTTGGTTAGGGATGGGACGAATCCACAATTTTTTCGAATCCGAATCCGAATCCGAATCTGAAAAGGTTCTCGAATATCTCGAACCTTTCGAATCCCGAATCTAACGAATCCTGCACATAAGAATTGTGCGATCCGTGGTATAGTTGCCCGCAGTATAGGTACCCAGGCATAGGTAGCGAGGTAAAGGTGCCTTCAGTATAGCTAGCTAGGTATGGGTGCCTTCAATATTGGTAGCTTTCAGTATAGGTAGCAAGGTATAGGGGCCTGCAGTATAGGTAGCAGGGTAAATGGGCCTTCAGTATAGGTAGCAGGGTATATGGGCCTTCAGTATAGGTAGCAGGGTATATGGGCCTTCAGTATAGGTAGCAGGGTATATGGGCCTTCAGTATAGGTAGCAGGGTATATGGGCCTTCAGTATAGGTAGCAGGGTATATGGGCCTTCAGTATAGGTAGCAGGGTATATGGGCCTTCAGTATAGGTAGCAGGGTATATGGGCCTTCAGTATAGGTAGCAGGGTATATGGGCCTTCAGTATAGGTAGCAGGGTATATGGGCCTTCAGTATAGGTAGCAGGGTATATGGGCCTTCAGTATAGGTAGCAGGGTATATGGGCCTTCAGTATAGGTAGGTAGCAGGGTATATGGGCCTTCAGTATAGGTAGGTAGCAAGGTATAGAGGCCTTCAGTATCGGTAGCAAGGTACATGTGCCTTCAGTATCAGTAGCAAGGTATAGTGGCCTTCAGTATAGGTAGCACAGTACATGTGCTTTCAGTATTGGTAGGTAACTAGGTATAGGGGCCTTCAGTATAGGTAGTAGGGTATATGTGCCTTCAGTATAGGTAGCAGGGTATATGTGCCTTTAGTATAGGTAGGTAGCTAGGTATAGGGGCCTTCAGTATAGGTAGTAAGGTACATGTGCCTTCAGTATAGGTAGGTAGGTAAAGGGACCTTCAGTATAGGTAGCAGAGTATAGGGCCTTAAGTATAGGTAGGTGGTAGGTATAGGGGCCTTTAGGTAGGTAGGTAGGTAAAGGGACCTTCAGTATAGGTAGCAGGGTATAGGGACTTAATTATAGGTAGGTATGTAGGTAGGTATAGGGGCCTTTAGGTAGGTAGGTAAAGGGACCTTCAGTATAGGTAGCAGGGTATAGGGCCTTAAGTATAGGTAGGTATGTAGGTAGGTAGGTATAGGGGCCTTTAGGTAGGTAGGTATAGGGGCCTTTAGGTAGGTAGGTAGGTAGGTACGTATAGGGGGCCTTTAGGTAGGTATAGTGGCCTGAAGGTAGGTAGGTAGGTATAGTGGCCGGTAGGTAGGTAGGTATAGTGTCCTGTAGGTAGGTAGGTAGTTAAAGGGACCTTCAGTATAGGTAGCAGGGTATAGGGCCTTAAGTATAGGTAGGTATGTAGGTAGGTAGGTATAGGGGCCTTTAGGTAGGTAGGTATAGGGGCCTTTAGGTAGGTAGGCATGTATAGGGGGCCTTTAGGTAGGTAGGTAGGTATAGATGCCTGTAGGTAGGTATAGGGGCCTTTAGGTAGGTAGGTAGGTACATATAGGGGGCCTTTAGGTAGGTATAGGGGCCTGTAGGTAGGTAGGTATAGTGGCCGGTAGGTAGGTACGTATAGGGGGCCTTTAGGTAGGTATAGGAGCCTGTAGGTAGGTAGGTATAGTGGCCGGTAGGTACGTATAGGGGGCCTTTAGGGAGGTATAGGGGCCTGTAGGTAGGTAGGTATAGTGGCCGGTAGGTAGGTAGGTACATATAGGGGGCCTTTAGGTAGGTATAGGGGCCTGTAGGTAGGTAGGTATAGTGGCCGGTAGGTAGGTATAGGGGGCCTTTAGGTAGGTATAGGGGCCTATAGGTAGGTAGGTATAGTGGCCGGTAGGTAGGTACGTATAGGGGGCCTTTAGGTAGGTATAGGGGCCTGTAGGTAGGTAGGTATAGTGGCCGGTAGGTAGGTACGTATAGGGGGCCTTTAGGTAGGTATAGGGGCCTGTAAGTAGGTAGGTATAGTGGTAGGTAGGTAGGTGTCGCTCCCCCCCGTGCCTCCTCCGTCCCCCGTGCCTCCCCCTTGCATAGAAGTGAGCATTGGCTCACCTAACACCTGGCCGGGATTCCCTACCTGCCGCCAGCGCAGAGCCGCAGACCCGCAGACCTCTTGCTTCCTCCTCTGTTCCCTCTAGTGATCGGCATTTGCATACGCGTCATCACTGAAGCGCCGGGCGGTTACTAGAGGGAACAGAGGAGGAAGCAAGAGGTCTGCGGGTCTGCGGCTCTGCGCTGGCGGCAGGTAGGGAATCCCGGCCAGGTGTTAGGTGAGCCAATGCTCACATCTATGCAAGGGGCAAGCGGAGGAGGCGCGGAGGGGTCGGAAGAGGACGAGCGGGGGATCGGCGGTTGCGCGCGGGGATTCGGCGGATTCGTTAAGGGGGAAATGGCGTCGGGATTCGAATCCACGAATCTCGAATATTTCCCAATATTCGAGGGATTCGTGGATTCGCCGGATTCGTCGTCCCATCTCTACTTTTGGTATTAACTTTGTTTTTACACTTATAATGTGTTGATTATAGTTACTAAAATATCGCTTTAAATATTACTGTTATTTTAAGATTTCTAATGCATAAGTGATTGTAAGGTTATCTATTGTAATGTATGTGTATATATATTATATATACCTTTTTCTACTTCTAATATTATTAATGTATACGTGATTTTAAGGCTACTTATTCCATGACAAATATATAAATTATTTTATTCATGTTATTTGGAGTGAAGTATTTTAAAGGGAACCAGAGACGAAGCCCCCTCATGTATTTTACCATATATATCAGTAAGAACATTAGAGAAAACACTTACCATGCTGTCTGTTTCGTCCTCACTGCTAAAAGTGTCTGTTATCAGCAGTCACAAGAATCCCAGACTGAGCAATTAAATCTGGCTTTGCTGGGAATGATTATTGCTGAGTCATTATAGCAAAGCCACAAGGGGGCAGGCTTGGGCTTGAAATAACACCACAGAAGACAGACTTAGCTATAATCTTTCTGTAGCAAAGCTAGACGGAGCAGCCTGACTTCTCAGTCGGGGGTTCTTATCAGAGGTGATAACAGTCAGATTACACAGAGAACAATGAAACAAAGGGCAGATTAGGTGTTTACTGTCATGTTCCCACTGATTTATAAGGTAAAATACAAGAGGGTGCTTCATCTCTGGTTCTCTTTAAGGATTAAATATATTATTGTTTATATGTGTTTAGGGTGTTTGTGCAGTGGGGATGGTTAGGTTTAGGCACCACCAGGGGGGTCTAGGGGTTAGGGATAGGTACAGGGAGGGTTAGGTATAGTTACAGTGCAATATACACCACCAGGGGGGTGATTAGTTTTAGGCACCACCAGGGGGGTCTTAGGTTTAGGCACCACCAGGGGGGTCTTAGGTTTAGGCACCACCAGGGGGGTCTTAGGTTTAGGCACCACCAGGATGTCTTAGGTTTAGGCACCACCAGGGGGGTCTTAGGTTTAGGCACCAACAGGGGGGTCTTAGGTTTAGGCACCAACAGGGGGGACTTAGGTTTAGGCACCACCAGGGGGGTTTTAGGTTTAGGCACCACCAGGGGGGTCTTAGGTTTAGGCACCAACAGGGGGGTCTAGGGGTTAGGGATAGGTACAGGGAGGGTTAGGTATACTTACAGTGCAATATACACCACCAGGGGGGTGGTTAGGTTTAGGCACCACCAGGGGGGTGGTTAGTTTTAGGCACCAACAGGGGGGTCTTAGGTTTAGGCACCACCAGGGGAGTCTTAGGTTTAGGCACCACCAGAGGGGTCTAGGGGTTAGGGATAGGTACAGGGAGGGCTCTGTGCGAGAGTAAGGTTAGGTATAGTTATAGTACAATATATGTCATATATAAAATTTATAAAATTATGTGTATTTACACAAAGGGGGGGTTTAGGTGAGAGGGATAGGGATAAGGAGATATATCTGTGACCCTAAAGTTAGGTATAATTGTAGTAAAATACCTGTAAAACCTACCATTCTAATACTATGCTTAATACAAGTGTAAATAGCGTTTTTTTTCTATAGACGCTATTTGACGTTTTATTTCAGAATTCGTTTACTGTTATAGACGGTATTTTGCCATTTAATTTCCGTTTATTTAACCTATTTAGCACTAAATTATCGTTTATAACATATTAAACGAAAATATGGTTTTGCATTCAAACGTACAATTTCGGCTACACCCCGCGCCCTTTTTTCCAGGCGCCCTTTTTTGATAGACGCGTGGCAGGGAGCCCCTTCAGGAAGTGAGTGAGTGACAGGGAGGCCCTTTAGGGAGTGAGTGAGTGACAGAGAGGCCCTTTAGGGAGTGAGTGAGTGACAGGAAGGCCCTTTAGAGAGTGAGTGAGTGACAGGGAGGCCCCCCTCTAGCCGCCGCCGCCGCTCCCCCTCAGGCCCCAGGTAGTGAGTGACAGGGAGGCCCCCCCCCCCTCTAGCCGCCGCCGCTCCCCCCTCACCTGGCAGACCTCAGGATCAGCGGCGACCCGACCAGTACCAGCGGGCGCCGGACGCACCTGCTCGATATGCGGAAGTGATGTCACTTCCGCATATCAGTGCGGGCGCTGGGTCCTAGCGCCCGCACGATTGGTCGCCGGCTCGCCGCCTGATCCTGAGGTCTGAGTGATGCGGAAGCCGCTGACAGAGCGGCCGGGCGGAGATCCGTGGCACCCCAGGACAGATTGGGGGCATGTGCCACCCCAAAATAGGGCTAGCGACGCCCCTGCTATGCACTGTGTACAGTTAGATGAACATATACATTTTAAATCACACTGGATAGAATAGACTCACATTTATATCTGTAGTAGCACTTTCTTCTTTCTGAAGTACCCCCTCAGCATGTATCCCCCCCTCCAGCCTAGTTCCCTCATTTGCCCCTCCCTCCCCTGCTCTCTGCCTGCCTGGATGAATTACTTCTCTTTTCACAGTGTGTAGAGAGAGGAGAGACAAGAGAACTTTTGCAGCCTGTCTTATGATGTCTGTTTACTATAATTCTTATTTCAGATGTCTGTCTGCCTGCCTGGATTAGATCACATGGGCATGGGGGGTGGAGTTATGACATTAATGCTCCAGTATCCTTTGCACCTATGTTTTTTTGGGGGGAAAAAAATCACCCTGGAAATTTAACACTGGGGGCGGGTATTTCAAAACCATATGTGGAATACGGACCCTAGCGGTGAGAAAATCACACTTTATCATGTGTGAGTTTACTGTATATATCTTGGCAACTTATTACGTTTCAAGCAAACTCTAATTTATAATTTAGGTATTTAATGTGTGGCGTTTAGCTTCTTATGAGCCTGTCCACAGCAGGTAGCAGAAGGGGGGAGGTGGGTGCACACAGTTGATGGATCATGTGGCTGACTTTTCTAAAGGGAATTTATTTTGGAGCAGCTGCATCACATATAAAAATAGTGCGAGTAACTACCAAAGAATATTATCTTTAAACTCCAGTCTGCATCAGCTATAACCTTTTTAGAGATCTGGCTGGAAACCATGGCAACTGAATACAGTTTGTGCACTTCTAGCATCAAAAGGAAGAAAGGTTTGAAACATCGGTCGTCAGGCTGTGCCCCCTCATCACCCACACTCCCTAGACCCACCAACAGAATTGGTACAGTTTTGCACGCTTTTGCACTACTGCTGCATTTGTGTCACTTACTTTACTGCATTCATTTTCTTTATGGTAAAATAAACTGCTTGACAGTGACAGTTATCTCATTTAAAGTGTACCTGAGACGGGGGCCCCTTTAAAAATGTATACATACCCAAGGCTTCCTCCAGCCCCTCCGGCGTGATCATTCCCTCGTCGTCCTCAGTCGCCTTCTCCTTTGCCCGCAACTGGCCCCGTGAAATCCTCCAGTCGGGGCCAGTTGGCGCAGGCGCAGTCTGGCCAGGTGCGCTGCTCCATCTCGCTCCCATAGCCGGGAGCATTCTGCTCTTGCGCAGTAGTACTGCACAGAACCCTCCAGGCGATGTGAGCACATGCACAGCTGGCCCTGGACCGGAGGACTTTCTGGGCCAATTGTGGACAAACGGTGAGTTGGAAGAGGACAGCGTGGGAGCGATCAGGCCGGAGGGGGCTGGAGGAAGGCCCAGGTATGTGTATTTTGTATTTTTAAGCCCATCTCTCCCATTCCCTTTAAGTATTGTTTGATTCTATAAATATCCAGAATTCTCTCTCGGTTTATGTTATTGGTTCAAAAAAGTCAAAGTAGGAAGTGGAAGGGGGGGTAGGTAACACCAAGAGGGGAATAATGGCGCCTAGGGTATGATAAAACAGCTAAAATGAAAAAAAAATGGTTCTGGGTCATGATACTCTGTGTCGAAGCCATCATTTTTCCCTATTTTTATCTTCATATTTTATGTGAATGGATGTTTTTAATAAGTTAATGAAGTGGTTGCTGATGACTGTACAGTACATTATCTGACAGAGAGCTGCGGCCTGCAGGTGGCGCCTGACTCCAGGGAGATGCCCAGCATCCTCCTGTGTACAGTGCAGCATCAGCACCACGTCACCTGTAAGCTGTGTGCATAAATTGTCAGACAGGATCCCGCCTGCTGCTCATTTGTACATGCGCTGGTGATCCGGCAGCACCCCGGGGCACCTCTCTGAAATGTTCTACTCTGGAATTCTCACCGATGGCAGTGGAGGCAGGAAGGATGCCGACCTCAGGGAGGCTGCTTCGCTACGGCAACAGAGGAGGATAAAACAGTCGGTGCAGTTCATCCATAAGGATTCGGCTGACCTGTTGCCCCTGGATGGACTGAAGAAACTCGGTACTTCCAAGGACACGGTAAGATGGACAGATGTTTCACTGGAGTTTGGCCCTTAAGCTAGCCACACATCTTACAATCGGATTGTACGATCTACGTGTAAACTTGCTATACCTTCTTTTTTTGCGCGGGGGGGGGCATAACCTATAGTAAATATTTGAACGCTCCTACCAGAGTCCCCGAGACATAGAAGAATCCGGGGGGGCGTAGGTGACAGCTGCAACAAGTGTGCAAAACTGGGACTAAAAATGGGCAAAGGTCGCACCATCAAAGTTCCTCAGTGAAAGAAGGATTCAACAGTGGGAGGATTAGCCCTGGTAATTGGTGCAAAGTGATGTGAAAGTATTCAGCAAGGGTTGCAGAGCCCATGATAATTTGCATCAGGTGTGCAGAGCTGGGAACTCGGGAGTAGAGATTCCACTGCCAGAGTACCCAAGAGACAGAAGGATCCACCAGGGGGGTGAAAGACCCTGGTAACTGCTATGGTAGGTGAGAACACAGGACACAGATCTCACCACCAGAGGGGTGTGGAGCCCATAACAACTGGTCAGAACTGGGACAAGGTTCTCCAGCGCCCAAGGCTGAGACACCAAAGTGCGCCCCTCCACTCACCCTTCCCCCCACCCCAGCCATCACACACTGATTGCTATTAGACTAAGAGGTGCCCCAGGGCCCCCAACACCTTAATCACTAGTTATCTGGCTTGCAGTCACTGCCATGTACCCACTTTTCTTATTTCTCTCTGCTTCAAACACAATAGGGGAATGATAGCTGAGTGAGCTGTGCGCCCCCTCCTACACTGTGCCCTGAGGCTGGAGCCTCTCTCGCCTCTGCCTCGGCCCGGCCCTGCAACTGGTGCATCAGGTGGGCAGAGATGGGAATTTAGGAAAGGAAACATCTCACTACCAGAGTCCTAACATGGATAAGATAATCCAGCAACGGGGGCGAAAAATAATGAGCATGTCAAATGTCCAGAGCTGGGAAATCAAGAGGAAGATATTCCAACACTAAACCCCCCAAGAGATAGAAGAATCCAGCAGGGGGAGAGGGGGGGGGGGAGCAGGTGTGCACAGCTGGGAACTCAGGATGTAGAGATCTCATCATCAGCGTCCCCAAGACATATAAGAAAGGATTAACTATTTTATCATTACCTTATATATTTATTATATAGCACTGACACTCTGCAGCACTTTTAGCAAATTGGTAAATGTTGAGGTGATCATACACAATTGGTTTAACAATTCGATTAGAAAGATTGATACAATAGTTAAATCTGGATTGATTGATTGATTGATTGATTGATTGTATGTGTGGCTACAAATGATCAACCTACCTATCAAATCACTGTAACTGAATAGAAAGCATTATCCAATGTCGATAGGCAGAACATTTTCTTTCAATTTAGCGATCAATTCATTCCCAGTATTGGAATGACCATTCTAACGCACAACCAGATTTCACCGTTGATGAGCAACTTCAGTGCAACATACAGAGCTTATTTAGGCCTAGGCACCCCAGGCAGATGCCTAGGGTAACACTTGTAAGATGGGACATCATAGAGCTATTCTTATCACACTGTGCTTTCTGGAATCCTTATATACAACTGCTAGTTCAATTATGAAATGGATGGGTGGCACTTTTAATATGTCAGGTGTTGTTAATGTGATAATTGAGCTACAGTTGATTTAGATTTGGTCTCTATTGATTGTTGCAAGTTTAGGCATCTGAATACTGTACAATGCTGAAAGCAATGCTATAGACTGGCTGTGGGGAGATAAGGCATCTCTAAGCACTGGGGAAAGCTGGATTTGTTGGCTTGCCTGTTTCTTGAATAAATAGTAGATACTGGTATTACACAGAATGAAAGACTAATTGGCACAGTCCTGGGTGAGGCTGAGCAGGTATACGGAGATAGGGGACCCTAGTCTGCATTTCTGAATGATAAATGTATTGGTTAGAAGTCAGGGGTGTGTGGGCTGTCAGTGAGTCACTCTGTCCTCTCCATTATTTTTCCCTCTATTAAGGTTGGCCGTATGACCATGTAACAGTCATTGGCTCTGGTTTTGGTACATGCAATCAGGTATTAGATATAAGATGGAGGTAAAGCGAGCCAGTATTATGATTGGTTATATCAGCTTATTGACACAACTTCTAAATTGACTGTTATTTATTACTTGATTGGATTTCCATCAAAAATATTTATTCGATTTTTTTTTTAAAATTATAATTGAACAATAAAACAAAGAACAACATTTAGCACCGATATTAGCCTTCCGATGTCTCTCTATGGGATATATAGGGAATTAGAGCACAGCAGTGCCAGGTCATCCACAAGGCAACCTAGGTGGGAGTCGGGGGCCTTGTGGGTATCTAGGGGCCAGGCTGGCCCCTCCTCTGACCAAAGCATGTGCCCCACCTTACTAAACAAGCAAGGTGACAAGCAAAGGGATCCAAAGCTTTTTTTTTTTTGCCTACAGCCCCCCTTGCCAATCTGATCACCTATGCCCCCCCCCCCCCCACCCACAATTTTTTCCAGGGTGCCAGGGGGGACGTGGGTGATTGTGAAATTGTAGTGGTGGCGGTTATCCAATAATCTGTATCCAGCAACAGCAGCAGAGCTGCCATCAGAAATTTTGGGGCCCCTCACACATCAGGCCTGGACCCCCCTCCCTGGGCCCACTCACTGGTTGCTGTGCCCGCCCACTAGACACCCAACCTCGAGTCCGTGCACTGCGGCAAAAAATGTGTATGGCTCCGACACTTTATAGGAATGCAACTATAGGTGGTGCCCCAGTATAGGTAGCCTGGTATGGGTGGTCCACCAGTATAGGTTAGCCAGGTACAGGTGCCCCCAGTATAGGTAGCAAGCTATAGGCGCCCCAGTATAGGTAGCCAGGTACAGGTGGTGCCCTCAGTAAAGGTAGCCAAGTATAGGTGGTGCCCCAGTATAGGTAGCCAGATATAGGTGGTTCCCTCAGTAAAGGTAGCCAAGTATAGGTGGTGCCCCAGTATAGGTAGCCAGGTACAGGTGGTGCCCTCAGTAAAGGTAGCCAAGTATAGGTGGTGCCCCAGTATAGGTAGCTAGGTATAGGTGGTTCCAGCCCCAGTTTAGGTAGCCAGGTATAGGTGGTTCCCTCAGTATAGGTAGCTAGGTATAGGTGGTGTCCCAGTATAGATAGCCAGGTATAGGTGGTTCCCTCAGTATAGGTAGCCAAGTATAGGTGGTGCCCTCAGTAAAGGTAGCCAAGTATAGGTGGTGCCCCAGTATAGGTAGCTAGGTATAGGTGGTTCCAGCCCCAGTATAGGTAGCCAGGTATAGGTGGTGGCCCAGTATAGGTAGCCTGTAGCCAAATATAGGTGGTGCCCCAGTATAGAAAGTCCGCTGTAGCGGGCTCACTTATCTGCTCCCCACGTTCAAGCGCTGATGTCACTCTTCTCTCAGTGCTGGAATGCGGTGTGCTGGTTAGTCAGCCACATGCGCCCCTTTCAGCTCTTTGAGGGGGCCAGGGCCCCCAGAAGCCCTGGGCCCCTCACTGCAGTGTCAGTTGCCCCCCCCCCCCCCCCCCCCCCCCGATGGCTGCCCTGAACAGCACCATCTAGCACCAGCCAGTTTTCCTGTGTCAGACTATGTCCTAGATTGTACCTATTGAGAAAAAGGCCAATATCAGAAATAGTCTGACATCAGATTGGAAAGGGTTAATGTGTCCGTGCATCACACGCCCTGAGGGGTCTGCAAGGAAAACTGACTCAGAGGTTTCAGGTGAAAAGCAAAGATTAAATGACTAAACTATAATGAGAGGCAATGATAGCAAGTGAAAGTGTATAGGCAGACTTTCCCACCATCCAGACACATCCAATAACTACTGTCTGATCATGATCAGCGCAGTCTGCAAGTCACAGCACATGGCTCTATGTAATTAGCAGGCTATAGGTGTAGTGTGTACGACTAGTTCTGGATGTTTTCCTGGCTTACAAGACCATAAAGGAATGATTACTGCATGGCTTCTCTCTCTGCCCTGAAGTGATAGCTTATGGCCCCATTCACACTAGAGCGTTTTGCCGCGATTACGGCAAAACACAAACGCTAGCGCTTTTTAAAAGCCATAGGTAAGTTCAGTTTGGCATTTTCTTCTTGTGTGAAGAGTCCCGTTAAGATGGTCAGGAAGGATAATGGCTGGTGGCATGGAGGAGGGTATTGCCAACGGTTGGTTTTCTGTAGGAGGAGCTGGATAGCATGTTTCCTGTGACCCTGATCTTTAGGTCAAGAAACGGAATTTCTGTTTCACTATAAGTAAATGTAAGTTTAATATTTCTTCTGTTTACATTTAGACCATCCATGAAGGTCTCCAGCTCCTCCTTACCCCCCTACTATACTCTGCATTGTTTTTGACTGGACTGTTCTTGTAAACAGTCGTGTTTTTCAGCGGTGGGATTGGAAGGAGATGGTTTTGCTGGGTAATAGATGCATCAGGTCATTCCTAAATTAATTTATAGAATAATCAGCCTCTTTGCGGCCGGATGGACAACAATTATCTGTAATCTCATCTCATGCAGGGGGCTGACGATTCTTTGTATTGCATTATCTGTCCTCGTGGTGAAAACTTAAATCCCATCTCCAGGCAAGGATTTACATGCCAGTTGATAGCTCAGTAATCAGACCCGGATTTACATCACAGAGGCCTATAGGCACAGATGTCCTGGCAGCCAAGGCTTTGACCTCCATGAACCTACAACCCCCCCCCCCCACCACCACACACACACACACACACACACACACACACACACACACACACACACACACCGCACCACAAGTATGCTGGCCGGCCCAGCAGTCACTTCTCCCTTACTTCTCTTGCCCATCATTGCTAGCTACAGGTGCCCCCTAGTATTAGGTAGCCAGAGGTACCTTCAGTATTAAGTACCTAGTGGTGCTCCCAACTGAAGGGAGATCTTGTCAGTGGAATGCAGAGAGCTGGGTGAGTGGGCTTAGGACTCAGCATAGGGAAGGAGGTAGGCATTAGGGGAGGGGAGTGAGCTACCTTACTATCATCAGCGCCTATGGGCACGTGCCTACAGTGCCCTATGGTAAATCCAGCCCAGCCTGCAAATATTTTTTTTATGTCAAATGAGTCTTCTGCAGTTAAAATTAATGTTTTAAGAGTGTTTACACATTACCCAAAGCCATATGGCAAAGCTATATAGCTGGCCATACATGTGTTGATTTTTCTGATCATTTTCCGGCAGATTCGATCACTTTGATCAGATCTGTCTGGCATCTATTGTCCCAAAATATCTGACTGATTCAGTTATGGTTGGCAATTTATCGATTGCCCGTCTGATTAAACATGCTGGGAAATCTCTGTTTGAGGGGAGCCACCCAGGAGCGGTGGTGGGCGGATGGCCCATAGTGCTTCACTGCTCTAAGCAGTAAAATGTGGTACCATTTCTGCTGAAATCTATCAGAACTGAGATTGCCTTGTACGGTAGGAATTGATTACTATCTAATCAAATTCCAGTCAGAAATGAATTGATTGGCTTGGCATATTGGGTTGTAATCAAACCATCTATGGCTGGCTTAAAGTGGATCTGAGATGAACTTTTACTCATTGCATAATTGTGTTCCTTTCCTATTGTTTATAGGGCATTCCTCAAGCCAAATACTTTTTGTTTTTATACTCTAATTCCCTATAAACTAAATAAACCACGCCCACAGGTTTTCAGAGAGCCTTAGCAGTAGAAAGGGCTCATGGGAGCTCAGTCTGGGCAGGAGGAGGAGGAGGTGTTACTAGCCATTGATTTCAGAGGCAGAGAGAGGGAGGAGGGGGGATTAGGTTTTTTTTCACAACCTGAGAGCTCAAGATGCAGATAAGCCTGCCTGTGTGTAATGTTTACAAACAACATGGCTGCTGTCATTGTATCACAGGAAGAAATAATCATATTCTATTGAAGCTGGTTTGCAGCTAGATATGCTGTGTAAATTATCTAAACTTTAGATAAGATATATAGACAAGTTACTTGTTATAGTTAGTTTTTCATCTCAGATCCGCTTTAAGGTGTACCTGAGACAGTTCATACTGCTGTATTTATACTTACCTGGGACTTCCTCCAGCCCCATGTGGTCACTGGGCTCCCTTGCCGTCCTCCTCAGCCGCTTCGTCGTCCGATGGTAGCCTCCAATATTTTCTTTAGTCGGGCCAGTCGTGTTCTTCTGCGCATGTGTGGCCCGGCCATGCACCCCCCCTACCCGTCCCTGCAACCTGAAGAACCCAAATAACAAAATACCAGAGGCTACCACCCACAGGACAACTAGCCAGCGGGGAGGGCGGCAAGGGACCCCATGGACCACATGGGGCTGGAAAAGCCCCAAGTAAGCATAAATGCTTTCATGTTATCCATCTCAGGTTTCCTTTAAGGATTTGTATGACGTCAGCAAGTAGAGGATCTTCTACATAGATAAATAGGTTTCTCTAGTGCTGCTTGGGTATAAACATACATTGGTGCTTACAATGCCAAGTCCTGGGACGAAACATTAACAGTTTAGCATGGCTGAGGGGCGTGACTGCACTGTGCTGGAATACTCCCCCCTCCCCCTCCCTGCAGACATGTGTCGGCTTGACTCCTGTACATAATTCAGAGTGGCAGCAGAGCGTTACACATAACCTACTTACGGTGGAGGGACAGGTCCTCTTCACCCTACAGTGTACAAGCGCCATACAGCCAATCATTATGCGGCTTCCGTTCCTGCAAGAAGTCGCCTAGTGCCAGCTGTGCTGTGTCCTAGCATAACATAGTAAAGGGTGACAATTGTTGGCACCAAGTGTATGAGGGTGTCAGGCACTACTCATTCCATTGCGAGCAGAGGAGGCTGGGAACGGAACTGGATCTCCTGCCTGCAGCAGCTTCTTCTTTTCATATTAACATCCTGAATTTCAATGAAGCCAGTCCCTCCATAATACAGTGACGATGACGGAGGAAGGGATTTCTGGCCAAAACAACAACAGCTGTCACCTTGGGAGTCTTCACACAAACATGAAATATAAAAATCATCTATTTCTGTTTACTTCCATGTTCCGGAATAGAGGGACATAGCGGCAGTCTGTGCACCTTAAATGGGCCTTAACTCTTGCACAGGATACAAGGGAAACAGAGAAATGCACCCTGTAGGTTTTTAGAGGAAAGAGCCTGTCTAATTCTCCATCATCTGTGACTAATCACCAGTGTAAATTGATCTCTCAGCTGTGTCAGTGCAGAAATTCAGCAGTCTCAGCAGACACAGCTATTATGTATGTTTCCATGAAAGCAGGAAGCAGACACACTGCAAATTTATTGCAGGAGTTCTGTAAGCTGTAACAAAGAAATGTGTTTCTTTAAAGGTCATTATGCTGTTGCTTATCTTGTGTTACATATTATATTGTGTGTGGCTGAGAGAGACCTTTCAGGAATCCTCCCCTTGAAAATCCTGGGTTTGCCCCAGGGTCTGTGTGGCTGATATTGTGGTGAACCCCCCCCCCCCCTTCCCCTCAGTGTGATGTCATGACCATGGCTTTATCTTGTAGTCAGGGCGTAACCAGGGGTGTCTAGGGATTGGGCCACCCGAGGCACCCCAGACCTACGACGCAACCCCTTCCCCCACCCCCCCCCCAAAGGACATTGGCGGCGCACGATGCGGTGAAAAAAAAAATGCAGTGGGCGTGTTCATAACATGCAGTGGGTGTGACCAATTAAAATTTCCTGGTAAGAGTGCAACCCAGAGTCGGTGGGGCCGTGTTTTCTCTCTGGATATGAGTAAAGTAACCCTAAAACAGCAGGTAGGAAATGTTCCCACCAAAAAAAAAAAAAAAAAACACATTAGCCAATGTTCTCCCACACCAAATAGTGGTAGGTATTAGATTGTGAGCTCCTCTGAGAAAAGTCAGTGACATGACTATGTTCTCTGCAAAGTGCTGCAGAAGATTCCAGTACTATATAAATACATAATAATGTGGTAGGACATTAAACTATGGCAGGATTAGATTGTGAGCTCCTCTGAGGACAGTCAGTGACATGACTATGTACTCTGTGAAGTACTGCTGAAGATGGCAGTACAGTATAGTACAACAGTATAAGTAGCCAGGTCTATAGGTGTCCCCAGTTTAGGTAGTAGTTCTATAGGTGTCCCCAGTTTAAGTGTATCTGTGCAGGTCTCAGGCGATCCCTTCACAAATGGAAAGATCGTCCTTGGCCTTTAGAAACGGTGAGACCGGGAGCCCTTATGGTGCAGTATCGTTAGGATGAGTGTGAGAATATAAAAAAGTGTGGGTAATGTATACTCACAAAGGTGGGTTGCAATTCTGCAACCACCACAAGTGGAAGCGGAAAAAAAAAACGTTTCCGCTCAGTGTCCCGGATCCTTCTGGAACTGGGCGTTCGCTCTCCGCCTATGGTCCTGTACACTGGTGGACAGAGCCTCCCAGTGATAGGGATGACACCTTGAAGAGGTGTTGGGTACACAAGTAGAAGCACATTGGTGGAGGCACCCAAAAATATACTATAGTAATACTGTAGTAGTAAATAATGGCTGCTAACTAAGGTTGTCTGTTTTATTGACCTGAGGAAGCGGGCTTAGACCCGTGAATCACGTTGTCTACAGTATAACCGTTTTTCCTTTGTAATAAAAACTCCTTTTTTTCCACCCAAGTGAGCCTTCTTTGGAGGTAAGTTACATAGTTACAGTACTTGGGTTGAAAAAAGACATACGTCTATTGAGTTCAACCAGAGAACCTCCTTTAGAGACCTCCTTTTACTACTACAATATTACTATAGTATAGTCTACAATAAATACACTACACAATACATACGACTATGGTAGGGATTAGATTGTGAGCTCTTCTGAGGGACAGTTAGTGACAAGACTATATTCTCTGTACAGCGCTGCGTAATATGTCAGCGCTATATAAATACTAAATAATAATAATAGTATATTTTTTGGCGCCTCCACCGACATGCTTCTACTTGTGTCCCCAGTTTCGGAAGTAGATCTATAGGTGTCCCCAGTTTAGGTAGCTAGGTCTACAGGTGTCCCCAATTTAGGTAGTAGTTCTATAGGTGTCCCCAGTTTAGGTAACCTGGAAGGGGGAGCGGGCACACACACACAGACACACACACACAGACACAGCAACGGGGAAGGGTGGACGTCTCCTCCCCCCTCCCTCACCTGGGGTTCCCGCTCCCCCTTCTTTGCTTTCCCCTCCTGAGTCCAGTGGCAGCGGCCGGCGAACAGCTTGCTTCTTCCAGGTGCGGGAGAATGCTCTGTATGCCGCTTGCCTGGTCTAGTGACGTCACTGACTAGACCGCTCCAGCGGCATGCAGAGTATCCCTCGCGCGCTGGGAAGTAGTATGTTTCACGGCTGGCCGCTGCCACTCTGCTGGAGGGTGGAGCGAGTTCCCCTCGATGTGTGTGTGCCTGCTCTCCGCCGCCTCAAACGCCCCCCCCCCCCCCCCAAGCCGCACATATTAAAAAAAAACACAGATATATAAAATAGAATAAAAATTTGAAAAAATAGAATAAAATATAGCCAATAAGTGGCCGACCAAAGCCCCCCCACCCTCAAAGCAGCACATATTTTAAAAAAACAGCTGGGCGCTGTACACAAGACCCTGCTGCACACTGAATAGGGACTGTCTACAAATCTTTGTCTACAAAACTTTGTATGATTCATTATCAGTGGCTGAGCAAATGCGGTCATTAGAACAATTGTGCAGAGAATAGAAAACTTTTTCTCTCTGTGCCCAGACTCCTCAAGCATCACTACAAAACACAGCACTTTGGGAGGGGTAGAAAGGCTTAGGGTAGAACAGCGCTGTACACAAGACCCCGCTGAACACTGAATAGGGACGGTCTACAAATCTTTGTCTGCAAAACTTTGTATGGTTCCTTATCGGTGGCTGAGCAGATGCAGTCATTAAAACAATTGTGCAGAGAGCAGAAAGTTTTCTCTCTCCTTGCCCTTAGTTGTCAGTCTTTCAGGACAGGGCCCCCTGTGGCTTCTGGGCCTCCCTGCAGCTGCATCCCTTGCAGGGTCTATTGATACGTTGTATTGATGGTTGTAGTAGACAGTAGTATGCAATGGAGTCTCACCTTTCCTGGTGCATTATCTATAAGAAAGTATTGAAGCAAGGAGACACCTCCCCACAGAAGCTGTGACAAATGGGTGGGGCAGCAAACACATATAAAGATTCCCTCAGAGATACGTCTCGCCCATCTACATATCTCATTAGCAGCTTATAGTAGTGAGATCGCATTACTGGAATGTGAAAATTGCCTCCCGGCTAGAAGATTAATTTCCAACAAAACGGATAAATGGACTAATTCCAAAACACAGAGCGCAGAACGGCGACTCCCACCGCTACAAAGGAAAAACTTTCCTGGTATGGGATCAAATATCATACATGTACCCCCTCTGCCTCTTTTTTTCCATATTCCACATGAGTTTATTGCACATGTAAGCAATATACGGTCAAAAAGGGGGCCCAAGAGGGACAAAAGCAAAATTACCATAAAACAAATAAGAATAAAACAAAAGTGAAGCAATAATGCAACATTTATGCAACAGCATTATATCGATCTAAACCTTAAAGGGACAGTCATTGCTTTTCAACCACATCCCTCCTCAGCTGTTCCTCCTTTAGATTATTAGACACCTGAAGTGACATGGATATGGAGGCTGCCATATTTATTTCCTTTTAAACAATGCAAATTTCAAGGCTGTCCTGACAATCCTCTGTCTCTAATACTTGTAGCCATAGACTCTGAACAAGCATGCAGAACAGATGTTTGCTTGAAGTCTGACTAGATTAGTCACATGCTTGTTTCAGGCGTGTGATTCAGACACTACTGCAGCCAGGAAGATCAGCAGGACTGCCAGGTAACTGGTATGGTTTAAAATGAATTAAATAAGGCAGCATCCATTAACTTTTTCGCTTCAGGTGTCCTTTAAAGGGGAACTGAAGAGAGAGGTATATGGAGGCAGTCATGTTTATTTCCTTTTAATCAATACCAGTTGCCTGGCAGCCCTGCTGGTCTATTTCTCTGCAGTAGTATCTGATTAAAACCAGAAACAAGCATGCAGCTAGTCTTGTCAGATCAGACTTATAAGTCTGAACCACTGAAACACCTGATCTGCTGCATGCTTGTTCAGGGGCTATGGCTAATAGTATTTGAGGCAGAGGATCAGCAGGGCTGCCAGGCAACTGGTATTGTCTAAAAGGAAATAAACATGACAGCCTCCATATACCTCTCTCTTCAGTTCCCCTTTAAACTAAAACAAGTTTTTATACTATACATACAACCTCACATACAGCATTGTCTATTCTACAGAACACTGTGTACCGTGGGTAAACAATAGAGGATGCAGAGGGTGCAATAGCACTGGGGCCCCTGGAGCAGAGGGTCCCACCAGGGGCCCCCTTTCAACTGCTACATTACTTCTGCCTTAAAGGGGAACTGAAGAGAGAGTCTGTCATGTTTATTTCCTTTTAATCAATACCAGTTGCCTGGCAGCCCTGCTGGTCTATTTCTCTGCAGTAGTATCTGATTAAAACCAGAAACAAGCATGCAGCTAGTTTTGTCAGATCAGACTTATAAGTCTGAACCACTGAAACACCTGATCTGCTGCATGCTTGTTCAGGGGCTATGGCTAATAGTATTAGAGGCAGAGGATCAGCAGGGCTGCCAGGCAACTGGTATTGTCTAAAAGGAAATAAACATGACAGACTCCATATACCTCTCTCTTCAGTTCCCATTTAATGCTATGCTGGTAATGATCACCTCTATATGTGCCTTCAATAACAAAGTGACTTTGTAATAGGTGCTCCTTTTCCCTCCATTCTTAAAACCTGGGCGGTATTAGTGATTAGCACACATTTTGAATAATCATAATTTTGTATCCCAATTCCAATTAGAATGTAAAATCTTAATGCAAAATTTAGTGTAAAATCTTATTTTTTTAATCAGTAATTGTAATTTTGCAATTTTGTGTAATTTTCACGTTATTTGGTGCCGATTTTAGTGGTTAATAGCAAAGCCCCCATACATACCATCATCACCACAACTGCTACATATGTTATAGAGAACCCGAGGTGGGCTCTAAGAATCCTAATTGCACACAGAGGCTGGGTCTGCATATAATGCCCAGCCTCTGTTGCTATACAGTTCCCCCCATAGGCCCCCCTGCGCTCTGCTGGCCCCCATAAATAATATGCCGTGCTAAGCAACACGCATCACAGTGCTGTGGGACACAATAGAGGGACAGAAGGAACTGTGGTACAATAGAGGAAAAAGAGGGGATTAGGGCAGATAGGCAAAGCAGGTCTCCTCAGCTTCCGTTTTGGGCACCGCCAAGGAATGTATTGTTATTACAGCTATAGTTGTGCTGCAGGGAAAACACTTACTCAGGTGCCAGCAATAGCCAGACCCCAAATTACACCACCAAAGCACAGGCTAGGTAATAATTAGGGGAATATATTTGTTATATTCCTCTACTCTACCACACCTAGCAGGGGGAGCGGTCTCTCGGCTTCTCCCTGTATCCAGAACAACATCACCAGGAACACACATACTGCAGATAGGGTTGGGGTAGATTATAGGGCCAGAGAAGTACACTCGCGGGGAAGAGGAAATCAGATTACAGGAAAGGGACAGACAGAAGGGATGGAGGTGCAGTAGAAGATCATTGGGGAATGGGGTGCAGAAGAGGGACCGAGGGGATGGGGGTATAATGGAACAGTGGCATTTTGATATAGTGGAGGGACAAAGGCGATAGGGGTGCAAAAGTGGAATGAGGAACCAGAGATTGGAGT
Source organism: Hyperolius riggenbachi (assembly GCF_040937935.1). Classification (NCBI taxonomy): domain Eukaryota; kingdom Metazoa; phylum Chordata; class Amphibia; order Anura; family Hyperoliidae; genus Hyperolius; species Hyperolius riggenbachi. The sequence goes on from NC_090656.1 coordinate 200,264,698, forward strand.
ACAGCAGAGGGATAGAGAGGAGGATTGGAATAGAGTAGAGAGACAGAAGGAGATTGTGGGACAATAGAGGGGATTGGGGTACTGTAAAGGCACAGAGGGGAATAAGGTACAGTAAAATAAAGGTGGAGTTGGGGTACAGTAGAGGGACAGATGGGATTGGGGTGCTATAGAGGGGCCTTAGGGGATTGAGACAAAGTACAGGGATAGAGGGGATTGGGGTACAGTAGATGGGTAGAGGGGATTGCGGTAGATGTGGACAGGGGCATTGGGGGGGGGGGGGGGGGGCAGAGGTATAGATGGAATTGTAGTAAAGTAGATCGGTAGAGGAGATTGGGGTAGAAGAGAGGGTTGGGGAGGGCAGAGGGATAGATTAGATTGGGGTATAGTAGTATTGAGAGACATGAGAGACAAGATATTGGTAGAAATTAGAGTTAAAGTAACAGTAATGAGCTAAAGATTATATATGTTACGGCCAGAACCCGAAGTTTGGCCAGAACTAGAAGTGGCCGGCCACTTCGGGTTCTGGCCGGCCAATGCGCGAACTGGCCGCTGCGCTGCGGCCAATGTGAGAAATGAAACAATTCCTGTAAGGTTTAAATGTGATGTTGTGGCCGCAGCGCAGCGGGGCAAAATGTATCACACATCTTTACTTTATTCAATGGCATTAAGCCGCCCGGCTTTTTCCTCTGCCTCTCTCTCCTCCCCCCCCCCCCCCCCCCGCCTCTCTCTCCCCTTCTCTTATGGGCACAGCCGGGCGGGGACACGCGTGTCCAGGAGAGTCGTTCCTCGCGGCAGGAGAGCAGAGCGGGGAGGCTGCAGACATTGCTTCTGCCAGCACCCGCTCTGCAAGAACGGCAGGATTCCCCTGCCGCGACGAACGACTCCGGAGGGACACGCGTGTCCCCGCCCGGCTGTGCCCATAAAGAGAAGGAGAGAGAGAGGCGGGGGGGGGGGGGGGGGGGGGAGGAGAGAGAGGCAGAGGAAAAAGCCGGGCGGCTTAATGCCATTGAATAAAGTAAAGATGTGTGATACATTTTGCCCCGCTGCGCTGCGGCCACAACATCACATTAAACCTTACAGGAATTGTTTCATTTCTCACATTGGCCGCAGCGCAGCGGCCAGTTCGCGCATTGGCCGGCCAGAACCCGAAGTGGCCGGCCACTTCTAGTTCTGGCCAAACTTCGGGTTCTGGCCGTAACATATACATTAAATTGTAACTGCAGTAGCTATCTCTTCATATTAAGCTGTCAGATTGTTTCATATTTCATGACTCAGGGTTTCCAAAGCAAACCCATAAATTACATCTTCCTACATGATATCGTCGCCGCTCTTCCTGTCACATCCACCAACTCCCAATTATCACATCGCCATGATCCGTTTCCCACACTTCTCTGCATCACCAGACAAGGGATTCCTCTGCTGCATTCACAGAGGCGGCTCAGAGCGAGTGTCCCTGACAGGTCCTCTTTATATAAAGCTTTTCAATGCAGCAGCCCATAGCAAGAAATCTCAGACCATTTACAAGGAATATATAGGTTGTTTGACATTTTTACAGTAATAAAACATTGAAAACACCTTCAGCTTTTCCAGTTTTTATTGGGATTATGTATATTACTCATGCATTTTTATTTTGTTTCAGTAAATAAATGAAATAGCTGCTGTGCTGATCAGTAATCATGAGGACAGATCATCCTGATAAATGGGGACATAAATCCTTGAAACCATGAAGATGGCCATACATCTAGCAATGATGGGCACTTGGGCAGATCTGACCCAGAGATAGATCTCTCTCTCTCTTTGAATCTGATTAGTGTGAGATCTGTTGGCTGCCTTTACACTGCAGGCTGATTCCTATATCCATATCTATTTCAGCATGATATCTTTCGGGAATTGGCCTCGTGCAGGGCCGGATTTACCATAAGGTGCTCTGTAGGCACGTGCCCACAGGCGCCTGATGATGGAAAGGCAGCTCAATCCCCTCCCCTAGTGCATCCCTCCTTCCTTTGCAAAGTCTCCACTTGTCCTGAAATAAGGTTACTCACCCAGCTCTCGGCATTCCACTGATGAGATCTCCCTTCAGTAGGAGGCACCTCTAGCTACTTAATACTGAGGGTACCTCTGGCTACCTAATACTAAATGGCACCTGTAGCTACTTAAGACAGGGTAGGGAAGAGAGAAGTGACAGCTGGGCCAGCCAGCACACTTGTGGTGCGCTTCAGAGGGGGTTTGTAGGTTCATGGAGGGCGGGGTCTAGGGTGCCAGCCAGGACATGTGTGCCTAAAGGCTCCAGTGATGTAAATCTGGGCCTGGCCTCTTGACGCTGCATCCACAGCCTCACCGCCTCTGTGCCCCCTAATGTTTTATGTTCACGCCATATTTCAGCATTGGTGCCCCACATGACTACCAGCATATAGCATGTGGGGCTCGTGTGTGACTTCAATATGCCAGGTGTCATGCGGGGTGCCAATACAGAAGTACAGTGGACAGAGGGCGGGCACTCTGGGGACGGCGTGACAGGTAAAGTACAAATGCACAAGCACGGGAAACATAAAACATATGGGGAGACAGCTCCCGGGAGTTTCTGTCGCGTTTGTAGTTTGCGATTATCGCACACCATCACTGCCGTTCCAACCTATCGAGCATGTCGCCCCTGAGATTTCCCAGCATGTCTGATCAATACAGTTGACCAATTTTGGCAGCGAAAATGGTTTAATCATCAATTGGGCATGCTCTTGGCGGTAGGGATGCTCAAATTCGGCTTCGGGAGATATCCGGATTTTTGCTATCCGGATATCTCCCAGTAATGCTGTGCGGGCTGGGCGGGGGGGTCAAGCTTACCTCTCTGACGTCTTCTTCGGTCGTCCCTCGGCGCCTCCCACGATGCGCTCCATGCGCGTCACGTGATTACAAACACTTCCTCCTTCAACCCGGAAGGAGGAAGTGTTTGTAATCAGGTGACCGCCGCTTGGAGCGCATCGTGGGAGGCGCCGAGGGACGACCGAAGAAGACGTCAGAGAGGTAAGCTTGACCCCCCCGCCCAGCCCGCACAGCATTACTGGGAGATATCCGGATAGCAAAAATCCGGATATCTCCCGAAGCCGAATTTGAGCATCCCTGCTTGGCGGCACCAATTTTCATCGGAGGGAGTAAAGGCAGGGCCGGATTAACCATAAGGCAATGTAGGCACGTGCCTACAGGCGCCGGATGATGGAAAAGTGTCTCACTCCCCTCCCTGTGTGCCTACCTCCGTCCTTCCCTATGCAGAGTTCTGATAAGAGTGTATATGAGACGTTATTACCCCTGATCTCGGCATTCCACTGACGAGATCTCCCTTCAGTCTAGCTATTTAATACGGAGGTTCCTCTAGCTACCTAATACTTGGGGGCACCTTTAGGTACTTAATATTGAGGGCACTTCTGGCTACCTAATACTAAGAGACATCTGTAATTATGTATGATGGGTAAGGGAGAAATTACAGCTGGAACAGCTAGCACACTTGTGGTGTTGTTGCGAGGGTGTTTGTAGGTTCATGGAGGGCGGGTCTAGGGTGCCAGGACATCTGTGCCTAAGGCTCCGGTGATGTAAATCCGGGCCTGAGATTTTGTGGCTGTGAAGATTATGATTTCAACACTTATTTTATGACCCTTGTTAGATGGGCCACTGGGCTGTGAGGATCACCAGGGGTTGGTATTTCGAAAGGGTATAAACATTGGGGGCCTCCCTCAAAGTTTTGCTGGGGGAGGGGGGCATGGTTTATGGTTGCGCCATTGTTCCAAGCGGTGCTTTCTTTACTGAAGCCCTCAAATATGCACTATATACCATGTGGAGTTTATAGGGAAGCAGGTGTTTACATAACCATGGAAACTGCCAGTAATCTACACTAGGAGTTTCCAAAGGGATAGTGAAATCTTCCCAACTGAAATATTTAGAGCTAGAGTATTCCTATAAATAGACACCAGCTGTTGTCTGCTGTTATTTCTTCCACAAGCACCATTAGTTGTGTGTGCACCCCCATAGCATCCGCCCTATACAACTCCTGGACAGTTGTGTGCCAATTTCATTAAATAAGACTCCAGGGATATCTGTAAGCCAGATTAGGCAGTGCGTGCCGGCAGGCTTATCTGGGTTCCACTGACTATTAAAGGGAAGCTAAACTCCAATACAACATGGTTATATGTAAACAGGCCGGCTTGTAATAATGGATGTGTGCAGAATCACACTCGTGATCATAATGATATCAAACGCCATTACCGCTGCACACCCAATTGACCACTTTGGGCCGAGATTTTCCGTGATGCATTTCCATGATGCAATTGATCCAGCTGACTGATTTTGGCCCAGAATTGACTCATCGATTGGGCATGCTTGTTGCCAGGGACGTAGCAATAGCCATAGCAGTTGCTATGGGGCCCAGGTGGTACTTAATGTGTTCACTATTAACTTTTTTGTGTTTCTTCAGCCTCTGACTTTGTCTCAGTGCCCATGAGCTATGTGCAGTGTAGATTGCATGACAATGTCAATAGCCCAATTAACTCATATCCATAGGGTAGGGCCAGGTGGTGCTGCTTATATAGTACCTACATCTGACAGCCCCATGAAAGTCTTGCTATGGGGCCCCACGATCTATAGCTAGGCCACTGCTTGTGTGCCACAGATTCTCATCTGATTTGATAAAAATGATCAAATTGGATGGTCGATAGGGCCGTAGAATCGTCAGATGTATGGCCACCTTAAAGGGCCGCAACAGTGAAAAAGTAAGCAGAACTGACAGGTTTTGGGCTAATCCATCTCCTCATGGGAGATTCTCAGAGTTTTCTTTGTTTTCTATAGAATTTCCTGAATGGCAGTTGTAAAGTCTAACTGCCAAAATAGTAAGATGCCAGCCAGCCTCCCTACTCACTTGCACATTAGAACTTAGACTTAGAAACTGCCGTTGAGGAAATGCTTTTAGAAAAAAGAAAAGCCTGAGAATCCCCCATGAGAAGATGGACTTGTCCAAAACCTATCAGTTCTGTCAGATTTTAATTGCTTACTTTTTTCACTCTAGAGGTCCTTTAATTGTTTTATTAAAAGCAGGCCGGTAGTTCTGCAGTGTCCCGGCCCTCCTCCCATTACACAGCGACTTTCTGTTCAGACGCCAGGAAGGGTAAAATGGTACCAATCCATCATAGGTGTTTCCACTTCCTAACAACTGCCAGGAAACCTATAAATCCAATAGGCTGCTACAGTCAACTTCCTAGCTTTGTCATGTTCTCGTTCTGGTTGATAACACTGCGGCGCATTATTTCGTGTTGGGTGAACGAGGCAGGGGGATGGGTGCACCGCGCACAGTGGTGAGCGAGTTCGGAAGGAGTCTCATGCGGTCGTGCAGGTTAATCAGATCCGACATGCAGTCACTTTCATGCTTGACATGTCATTTTGCCTTTTCCCATGGGGGTGGAAAATGCTGATTCATGCTGGCAGATCTCCAGAGAGGGAATAAAAGGAGAAATCCTCCACTGTAATTGGCCGTGGATACTGCGGGGAAACCGTGCTGCTGCGAGGAGCAGGTTATTGGCAACCACAATATTCTGCTAAATTACCTACAAATTATAGTCATCTGGCTGACGTGATTCACTAACCCCATCCCCCATCTCTCTCTCCCTCTCTCTCCCCATTTCCTACTTTCTTTCCCCGCTCCCTCTGCCCTCTTCTTCCTCCAACTACCTGTAGGAACTGTAACCAAGCATTGAACTTCACTCCAATCAGTAGCCGATACCCCTTTCCCACAAGAAATCTTAACCTTTTTTTCAAATAGATCTTCAGGGGAGTCTGCATGGCTGATATTGTGGTGAAACCCCTCCCACAGTGTGATGTCATTACCTAGGAACTGACATCACACTGTGGGAGCCTTGTGGAAACTAACAGCCGTTTCCAACTGCCAAGCAACCAGTATCTCCCTCTGTGCATATGTATAGCTATAAAAAAAAATAAAAAAAACCCTTTTAGGCCCTGTTCACACTGCACGCGTTTCCAGCCGCGTTTTGGAAACACGTGCGGGAGGCCGACACGCACGACATCAGACAGTGCATAGAGTACACTGTCTGATGTTCACATTGCATGCGTTCCAGACCTGTGCGGTCCGGGAACGCATGCTGCACGCATTTGTTGCAAAAACGCATGGCTGTCCCATTCACTTTTCAGTGATGGGATCAGCCACGCACACAAATGCGGATGGCGTGCGTTCGCATGCGTTTGCGTTCCGCATGCATGGCCATCCGTGTTTTGTAATGTAAACGGGGCCTTAGCCCATTGCATTGTTAGGGGTGTGGTTATAGATGGCAGTTGGTGCTGTGTAATTTTTTTTCATGTCTACCAGTAGTAAACATGATGACGTGCAGGCTGATTTTAGATCAAACAATATGAGCAAATTATATGGCGAACATCATTTCTTGATATCTCTCTATTTTTTAACATCTTTAAATGTACAGTATAGATTTATTTTTTTCCCCTAGTCACTACAGTTCCTCTTTAAATTCTTCTCACAAAATCTCTGAGAAGCTAATCAGCGACAATCTATTCTCATCATTAGAGCCTGCAGTATTTTAGTTAATAAGCTGCTATGCCATGGCGTATTTCATGCTAGGAAAAATAGACCTTGAGAGACCAGATGCTGTTTTCCAGCCTTGAATACAAGACAGCGGAAAATAAGTTGTTATTAGTTAATGCTAAGCACAATGGAGAGACGTATCGGTGGAGCGCACGGAAGGTATGTATCTGCCGCCGCTGCCCCGCCGCCTGCATACAATCTTTATTCAATGCTGGAGGGGAGCGCAGAGGGGAGAGCCCGAGGTGAGGGAGGGGGGGTCCCCCCTCCCCACCGACGTGCCACCAAGCTCTCCCCTCATGCTGCGACCCCTCCAGCACCTAGCGGCGCATCCTGCTGCGGCCCCCTGTGACCTAGGGGCCCCATAGCAACGCTATGGTTGCTATAGCGATTGCTACGCCCCTGCCTTCCACTACCTATGTCCCCCCTCTTCCTCTCTCCATCTACCTCCTACCATCTCAGTCCCCCACTCCCCCACCCTTCCACTACCTATGTCCCACCTTTTCCTCTCTCCTTGTCCCTCTCTACCTCCTACCATCTCTGTCCCCCACACCCTCACCCTTCCACTACCTATGTCCCCCCTCTTCCTCTCTCCCTCTCTACCTCCTACCATCTGTCCCGCTCTCTCTCACCTCCCACTACCTATGTCCCCCCTCTTCCTCTCTCCCTCTCTACCTCCTACCATCTCTGTCCCGCTCTCTCTCACCTCCCACTACCTATGTCCCCCCTCTTCCTCTCTCCCTCTCTACCTCCTACCATCTCTGTCCCGCTCTCTCTCACCTCCCACTACCTATGTCCCCCCTCTTCCTCTCTCCCTCTACCTCCTACCATCTCTGTCCCCCACACCCTCACCCTTCCACTACCTATGTCCCCCCTCTTCCTCTCTCCCTGTCCCTCTCTTTCTCTTGCCATCTCTGTCTGTCCTCTCCCTCACCGTTCCACTACCTATGCCCCCCTTCTTTTTCTCTCCCTGTCCCTCTCTACCTCCTACCATCTCTGTCTGTCCTCTCCCTTCCACTACCTATGCCCCCCCCCCCCCTTCCCTCCCTGTCCCGCTCTTTCTCCTACCATCTCGGTCTGTCCTCTCCCTCACCGTTCCACTACCTATGCCCCCCTTCGTTCTCTCTCCCTGTCCCTCTCTACCGCCTAACATCTCTGTCCCCACTCCCTAAGCCTTCCACTACCTATGTCCCCCTCTTCCTCTCTTCCTCCTACCTCCACTGCCTAGGTAGTGGAAGGGGGAGGGAGAGGGGGACAGAGATGAAAGGAGAGAGAAGAGGGGGCATAGGTAATGGAAGGGTGAGGGAGAGGTGTACAGAGATGGTAGGAGGTAGAGGAAAAGGGAAAGAGGAAGGGGGGGGGGGCATAGGTAGTGGGAGGTGAGGGAAAGGGGGACAGAGATGGCGGGAGGTAGAGAGGGACAGGGAGAGAGAAAGAGGGGGGGAGGTATAGGTAGTGGAATGGTGAGGGAGAGGGGGACAGAGATGGTAGGAGGTAGAGAGGGACAGGGAGAGAGGAAAAGACGGGCCATAGGTAGTGGAAGGGTGAGGGAGTGGTGGACAGAGATGGAACCCTGGAACAGAAACAAATAGCCGCAATACTGAAGGACATGGAGGAGACAATCAAGGACTTTCAAAATCACCTGGATACACCAATCACGGTGCAAGAAATAACAGAAAGAACAAAGCTGATAAAATGTAAACAGGCCAGCGGTACAGATGGCATCCTGCCAGAGATGATCAAATACAGCCCCCCAGACTAGAGTTGAGCTGAAATTTTCGTAATTTCGCATTACTATAATTACGCATGCGAAATTTGCGATTACGATGCGAAATTAGCGTAGCGAAATTGCCATTAAAATCGTAATTGAAAATACCGTAAGCGTAATTTTCAACGCGAAATTTCGCGTTTCGTTCATGCCGTAAATTCGCATTAAACGCTACCGTAATTTCGCGTTAAACCGTAACGCTCCGTATAATATAAAAAAGCCGCCGACTTTAAGGGTTAATAGCAAAGCCCCCTTAAATGCTAAGAGCCTCAAATTTGGACAATATATTAAGGAGATCAGGAGGAATAAGAGGAAAATTTTTTTTTTTAAAAAGACCTTATAGTTTTTGAGAAAATCGATGTTAAAGTTTCAAAGTAAAAATGTATACATTTAAAAACCCGCCGACTTTAACGGTTAATAGCAAAGCCTGCTTAAAGTTTAGGAACACCAAATTCCTAGGGTATATTAAGGGGATCAGTGGGAATAAGAGGAAAATTTTTTTTTTCAAAAAGACCTTATAGTTTTTGAGAAAATCGATTTTTAAGTTTCAAGGGCAAAAATGTCTTTTAAATGCGGAAAATGTCAGTTTTTTTTGCACAGGTAACAATAGTGTATTATTTTCATAGATTCCCCCAAGTGGGAAGAGTTTTACTTACTTCGTTCTGAGTGTGGGAAATATAAAAAAAAAACGACGTGGGGTCCCCCCTCCCAGACCTCTTTAACCCCTTGTCCCCCATGCAGGCTGGGATAGCCAGAATGCGGAGCACCGGCCGCGTGGGGCTCCGCACCCTGACTATACCAGCCCGCATGGTCCATGGATTGGGGGGTCTCGGAAGGGGAGGGGCAGCAAAGCTTTCCCCTCCCCCTCCGAGCCCTTGTCCAATCCAAGGACAAGGGGCTCTTCTCCACCTCCGATGGGCGGTGGAGGTGGAGGCCGCGATTTCCTGGGTGGGGGGTTCATGGTGGAATCTGGGAGTCCCCTTTAAAAAGGGGTCCCCCAGATGCCCACCCCCCCTCCCAGGAGAAATGAGTATAGAGGTACTTGTACCCCTTACCCATTTCCTTTAAGAGTTAAAAGTAAATAAACACACAAACACATAGAAAAAGTATTTTAATTGAACAAAAAACATAACCACGAAAAAAGTCCTTTAATATTCTTAATTAACCATTAATACTTACCTGTCCCTTTAAATAAATGATCCCACGCAATATCCTCGGAAATGTTCTATCAGTTACAATGTAACAAAGTTATTACAATGTAACAACTTTGTTACATTGTAACTACGCCGCACCCGACGTCACTCACCGCCGCCGCCGCGTCTGTGCTGCAGGACCCGACAGAGCTCTGAGCTATAGCTCAGAGCTCTCGAAAGCATCTTTGTATTTGGGCTCCAAGGAGCCCCATTGGTCCTTAGCAGACCAATGGGGTTCCTTCTGATTTGAAGGAACCCCATTGGTCTGCTAAGGACCAATGGGGCTCCTTGGAGCCCAAATACAAAGATGCTTCTCAGAGCTCTGAGCTATATAGCTCAGAGCTCTGTCGGGTCCGTGCAAGACGCTAAGTCCCCGCAGCTCCCGGTGCCCTCCCCGCCTCTCCCACATGTCACCCACATGTCACCCACATGTGGGTGGCATGTGGGTGACAGATGAGGGCGGGGTGGACAGCGGGAGCTGCGGGGACTTAGCGTCCTGCAAGGACGCGTAAGTGTATGCGGCGGGTGAGCGGCGAGTGACGTCAGGTGCGGCGTAGTTACAATGTAACAAAGTTGTTACATTGTAATAACTTTGTTACATTGTAACTGATAGAACATGTCCGAGGATATTGCGTGGGATCATTTATTTAAAGGGTCAGGTAAGTATTAATGGTTAATTAAGAATATTAAAGGACTTTTTTCGTGGCTATGTTTTTTGTTCAATTAAAATACTTTTTCTATGTGTTTGTGTGTTTATTTACTTTTAACTCTTAAAGGAAATGGGTAAGGGGTACAAGTACCTCTATACTCATTTCTCCTGGGAGGGGGGGTGGGCATCTGGGGGACCCCTTTTTAAAGGGGACTCCCAGATTCCACCATGAACCCCCCACCCAGGAAATCGCGGCCTCCACCTCCACCGCCCATCGGAGGTGGAGAAGAGCCCCTTGTCCTTGGATTGGACAAGGGCTCGGAGGGGGAGGGGAAAGCTTGGCTGCCCCTCCCCTTCCGAGACCCCCCAATCCATGGACCATGCGGGCTGGTATAGTCAGGGTGCGGAGCCCCACGCGGCCGGTGCTCCGCATTCTGGCTATCCCAGCCTGCATGGGGGACAAGGGGTTAAAGAGGTCTGGGAGGGGGGACCCCACGTCGTTTTTTTTTTATATTTCCCACACTCAGAACGAAGTAAGTAAAACTTTTCCCACTTGGGGGAATCTATGAAAATAATACACTATTGTTACCTGTGCAAAAAAAACTGACATTTTCCGCATTTAAAAGACATTTTTGCCCTTGAAACTTAAAAATCGATTTTCTCAAAAACTATAAGGTCTTTTTGAAAAAAAATTTTTTCCTCTTATTCCCACTGATCCCCTTAATATACCCTAGGAATTTGGTGTTCCTACTCTTTAAGCAGGCTTTGCTATTAACCGTTAAAGTCGGCGGGTTTTTAAATGTATACATTTTTACTTTGAAACTTTAACATCGATTTTCTCAAAAACTATAAGGTCTTTTTGAAAAAAAAATTTTTCCTCTTATTCCTCCTGATCTCCTTAATATATTCTCCAAATTTGAGGCTCTTAGCATTTAAGGGGGCTTTGCTATTAACCCTTAAAGTCGGCGGCTTTTTTATATTATACGGAGCGTTACGGTTTAACGCGAAATTACGGTAGCGTTTAATGCGAAATTACGGCATGAACAAATAACCATTGTAATGTGAAAATTACGCGAAAATTACGCTTACGCGAAATTTCGCGAAATCCTTCTTCATTACGATTATGTACTTACGGCCATAATCGTAATTACACTAATTACGCGAAATTTCGCGAAATCGTAATTAGGTCATTACGCTCATCTCTACCCCAGACATACATGAGGCACTCACATGACTATTCAACCTCATTCTGAGTGCGGGCTCCTTTCCTCAGGCCTGGAGCGAAGGCCTCATAACACCCATCTACAAGAATGGGGACAGATACGATCCAGCAAACTACAGAGGAATCTGTGTCAGCAGCACACTGGGGAAACTCTTTAACAGCATCATGTATAAAAGGATCCTCTCTTTTCTCACACAGCAGGATGTACTCAGCAAAAGCCAAGCTGGGTTCATGCCAAACCACCGCACAACTGACCACATCTACACACTGCACAGCCTTGTCAAGACCCATGTCCACAGCTCACGTGGCAAAATACACGCTTGCTTTGTGGATTTTAAGAAGGCGTTTGACTCGGTGTGGCACCCAGGCCTTTTCCTAAAACTCCTAGAGAGTGGAATAGGAGGTAGAATCTATGATGTCATCAAGAGTTCATATACTGGGAACCAATGCAGTGTGAAAGTGGATGGGAGGAGAAGCAGGGTTGAGGGGCCAGGCAGGGCTGCAGTCTGAGCCCAACGCTCTTTAACATATACATTAACCAACTGGCTGTAGCCCTGGAATCCTACCCAGCTCCAGGCCTCCTCCTGCATGACCGTGAGGTGAAGTTCCTGCTGTATGCAGATGACCTTGTGCTGCTCTCCCCAACAGAGAAAGGGCTACAGGATAGCCTGGCAGTATTGGAGAGTTTCTCCACCACATGGGCACTGCCCATCAACCCAAAGAAGATGAAAGTGATGGTGTTCCAGAGGAAGAATCTAAATAAAAACACCACCTCCTCATTTATATTAAATGGCTCCCCACTGGTGTCCACCAACAGCTACATCTACCTGGGGCTGGAGATCAACCAATCAGGGAGCTTTAAACCAGCAGTAGAGGGACTGAAAAAAAAGCCTGCAGAACATTTTATGCCATCAGAAGACAGCTTTACCACCTAAAACCACCAGTGAGAATGTGGGTAAAGATATTCAACAGCATCTTCACCCCAATCCTCCAGCCCAACAGAAATCTTCCATCTAGAGTTCTGCAAGTATCTTCTCCAAGTCCATCGCAGCACTTCGAACTCAGTCTGCCGGGCAGAGCTAGGCAGATTCCCACTATGGCTGACTATTCATCAGAGGGCACTCTCATACTGGGCGCATATACAGAGCAGCAACCCCAGCACTTACTGTCACAGACCGCAAGGCCGGTCTGCGGGTGGGTCAATCGATCAGAGTCAGAAATCCTCTCACACTGTAATTTTGCCCATCACGAAGCGTAAACCTGACTTCGCAGTTTGATGAACTGACTAATGGAGGGAGCGTTCGGACGCCAAAGGATTCACCACACACATACAATTCAAAGATCTGCCACCAAGCGGGTTACACAGCCTGCTACTGTAATTTTGCTAATACTTTGAGAACGCTCTGTTAACCCTTTGCAGTATGCAGGAATCTGGGTCAGATCTGAACATCTGAGCCGGATTCACGCATACGGGTTATAAATGTACACTTCTATTAAACACAGGGTAGCGGTTTCAGGAGAATAGGTACGATTGTGTATGTTCAGCAACAGGTCATAACCGCTAAACGATTTTTAAAACGTTTAATAACAAAAATGCATTACATACAGTTATATACACCAATTAACATATACACACAAAGCTTAAAAATAAAAAGGGATCAAATTAGAAAGTTATTACTTAGTTACGGCTGAGCAGTCTATTTGGAGAATGAAGAAAAAAAATCCAGTTTAAATGAGCATTAAGAGTCTTTGGAAAAGTGCATGCGTCGGTCCTTCTGTGGAACGCATGCTCCAGGCTCTTCTTTAGCAGATGAAATGATGAAAGACAGGGGCGGGCTCTGCCGGCCCCATATTTATACACTCTTAGAATTGGGGCTGGGTTACCTCCAAACTAGGTGGAGGGAAGGCGGGGTTATCTCCTGGCGGCAAGGTTGCCACCCCCTGACTCAGAGCAAGAAAAAGTACCATTTATTGATAATCTGTGTGACTCCACCCCAGATTGGCGCATCGCAAATCCGAGGCTATATTCATAAGCGGCCTGCGAACCTGTATCAAATGAGGCTACACATGCCTATTCTATTGCATTTACTCTACGCAGGCTGAATAAAGCAGTCTCCCTACTGACTCCTGACAGTTGGAAAATTGTAATTCGGTGGAATTACAGAACTGGCTTATGGGTATCCGAAAATGTAATTTTTGTCTTTCTGTGACAAGCCTATTTTGAAATACAAATACATTAAAGTTTCCTTTGTTTGAGTCTACAAGTTTGGAGGGATATCTTATCTTACTGGTTGGATCTAGTTTCTGGGACATGAGCTGTGCAGCAAATGGCTCTCCCCGGGAGGTCGGGCCACGTGTGACATTCCTTGTTGACCTGACACAGGATATGGGGGAAGGTTACTGTACTCTGCAATGCTCTCAGAGGGGGGAAATGAGAAAGGGAGAAAAACATTCTGATTGTCATTTTTAAGCGAGAATGTCACGTCTACCGATGGCGCAATCGATGTGCGTCATCGGTGGGGTGCGATATGCAGTTTTATTCATCACACTTACCACCATAAAGCCTCACTGAGCCAGGGGGGGCGAGGCCATACCACGCACTCTCAAGCAAAGCAGCAGCAGCCAGCCCAGCCAAGATCACCAACACAGGCTGACAAAAGCCCAAATAAAAGGGACTATAGAAAGCTGCAAGGAACGATATATAGAAGAATGGAGAAGTGACATAAAGAACTCCCAGAAACTCACTGTCTACCAATCACTACAAAGGGAGTACACAATGGCTCCATATCTGGAGAGGCTACACCACCACAAAGACAGAGTCTGTACCATCTGAGTGCCCACAGCCTGGAGATAGAGACAAGGCGACACAGACAGACATGGAAGCCCCGGGAGGAGAGACTGTGCAGACAATGTGACCAGGGGGTCTTGGAGGCCCACTTCCTGCTACACTGCAGTAAATACGCACCTGTGAGGACTGTCCACTTCCAGAGCAGAGACTCTCTGACCACATCCAGGATTTTACCTCCACAGATGAGGGAGAGGAAACCCTACATCCTACTGGGGAGGAGGAAACAACCGTGCAAATAGCTGCCCGATATGTTACAGCCTGCCACCAACTGAGAGGAACATGATACCACATGGACTGTATACCCCCAATACCCTCCATGGACTGTATATCCCAGCCCCCCATATTGCCCCTTACATCTTCCACACCCTAAGGACTACATGCCCCAACCCCCTATACCCTTCCCTTATTCCCACAACCCCCTCCCCATGTTAATGCTTTGTTTTGCTTTGGCAATGCTAAATGTATTTGGTCCTGCCAATAAAGCTTTTTTGGATTTGGAAGGAGGTAGAGAGGGACAGGGAGAGAGGAAGGGGGGGGGGGGGGCATAGGTAGTGGAAGGGTGATGGCGTATGGGACAGAGATTGTAGGAGGTAGAGAAGGACAGGGAGAGAGGAAGAGGGGGGGGGCATAGGTAGTGGGAGGTGAGGGATAGGGGGACAGAGATAGCAGGAGGTAGAGGGACAGGGAGAGAGGAAGATGGGGGCATAGGTAGTGGGAGGTGAGGGAGAGGGGGACAGAGATAGCAGGAGGTAGAGGGACAGGGAGAGAGGAAGAGGGGGGACATAGGTAGTGGAAGGGTGATGGCGTGTGGGACAGAGATGGTAGGGGGTAGAGAAGGACAGGGAGAGAGGAAGAGGGGGGACATAGGTAGTGGGAGGTGAGGGATAGGGGGACAGAGATGGTAGGAGGTAGAGGGACAGGGAGAGAGGAAGAGGGGGACATGGGTAGTAGGAGGTGAGGGAGAGGGGGACAGAGATGGTAGGAGGTAGAGGGACAGGGAGAGAGGAAGAGGGGGGACATAGGTAATGGAAGGTGGAAGGAAGGGGGTATAATCTACTGCATGGATGCCTGGCCAAAGTTGGATTGAAGGTGGGAGGAAGGGAGAAGGGTTTGGTGAGCCAGGGTTTTGCAGGGGGCCCAGCAGGCTCAGTTTTGCAGGGATGGGGGGGCCTGCCGGATTCTAGGTACGCCCTTAACCACTTAACGACCGCCCCCAGCCGATGGGCGGCGGCAAAGACCGGTCCCAAACGACCGCAATACGCCCATCGGCGGGGGCGGCTGCGGGAGTGGCTATGCGGCGATCGCGTCATTCGTGACGCGATCAGCCGCCGGGGACTGGCTCCGCCCCCCGTTCGCCGTAACCCGCCGGCCGTTCGGAAGCGCCGGCGGGTTACTGGCATCCGGATCGCCGCTGCAACAGTGTATAATAGGCTTTGTAATGTATACAAAGCCTATTATACTGGCTGCCTCCTGCCCTGGTGGTCCCAGTGTCCGAGGGACCACCAGGGCAGGCTGCAGCCACCCTAGTCTGCACCCAAGCACACTGATTTCCCCCCCCCTGCCCCCTGATCGCCCACAGCACCCCTCAGACCCCCCCCTGCCCACCCCCCAGACCACTGTTTGCACCCAGTCACCCCCCTAATCACCCATCAATCACTCCCTGTCACTATCTGTCAACGCTATTTTTTTTTTAAGTCCCTAATCTGCCCCCTACTCCCTCCTGATCACCCCCCCACCCCTCAGATTCTCCCCAGACCCCCCCCCCAGACCCCCCCCCCCCCGTGTACTGTATGCATCTATCCCCCCTGATCACCTGTCAATCACCTGTCAATCACCTGTCAATCACCTGTCAATCACCCGTCAATCACCCCCTGTCACTGCCACCCATCAATCAGCCCCTGATCTGCCCCTTGCGGGCAATCTGATCACCCCCCCACACCAATAGATCGCCCGCAGATCCGACATCAGATCACCTCCCAAATCCATTGTTTACATCTATTCTCTCCTCTAAACACCCACTAATTACCCATCAATAACCCCCATCACCACCTGTCACTGTTACCCATCAGATTAGACCCTAATCTGCCCCTTGCGGGCACCCAATCACCTGCCCACACGCTCAGATTGCCCTCAGACCCCCCCCCCCTTATCAATTCGCCCGTGCAATATTTACATCTGTTCTCCCCTGTAATAACCCACTGATTACCTGTCAATCACCCATCAATCACCCCCTGTCACTGCCACCCATCAATCACCCCCTGTCACTGCCACCCATCAATCAGCCCCTAACCTGCCCCTTGCGGGCAATCTGATCACCCACCCACACCAATAGATCGCCCGCAGATCCGACATCAGATCACCTCCCAAATCCATTGTTTACATCTATTCTCTCCTCTAAACACCCACTAATTACCCATCAATCACCCCCTATCACCACCTGTCACTGTTACCCATCAGATTAGACCCTAATCTGCCCCTTGCGGGCACCCAATCACCTGCCCACACGCTCAGATTGCCCTCAGACCCCCCCCCCCTTATCAATTCGCCCGTGCAATATTTACATCTGTTCTCCCCTGTAATAACCCACTGATTACCTGTCAATCACCCATCAATCACCCCCTGTCACTGCCACCCATCAATCACCCCCTGTCACTGCCACCCATCAATCAGCCCCTAACCTGCCCCTTGCGGGCAATCTGATCACCCACCCACACCAATAGATCGCCCGCAGATCCGACATCAGATCACCTCCCAAATCCATTGTTTACATCTATTCTCTCCTCTAAACACCCACTAATTACCCATCAATCACCCCCATCACCACCTGTCACTGTTACCCATCAGATTAGACCCTAATCTGCCCCTTGCGGGCACCCAATCACCCGCCCACACCTCAGAACGCCCTCAGACCCCAGCCCTGATCACCTCGCCAGTGCATTGCTTGCATCTATTTCCCCCCTCTAATCACACCTTGAGACACCCATCAATCACCTCCTGTCACCCCCTAGCACACCTACCCATCAGATCAGGCCCTAATTTGCCCCGTGTGGGCTCCTGATCACTCGGCCAAACCCTCAGATCCCCCTCAGACCCCCTTCCGATCACCTCCCCAGTGCATTGATTGCATCTATTTTCCCCTCTAACCGCCCCCTGAGACACCCATCAATCACCTCCTGTCACCCCCCTAGCACTCCTATCCATCAGATCAGGCCCAATACATCCTGTCATCTAAGAGGCCACCCTGCTTATGACCGATTCCACAAAATTTGCCCCCTCATAGACCACCTGTCATCAAAATTTGCAGATGCTTATACCCCTGAACAGTCATTTTGAGAAATTTGGTTTCCAGACTACTCACAGTTTTGGGCCCGTAAAATGCCAGGGCAGTATAGGAACCCCACAAGTGACCCCATTTTAGAAAGAAGACACCCCAAGGTATTCTGTTAGGTGTATGATGAGTTCATAGAATATTTTATTTTTTGTCAAAAGTTAGCGGAAATTGGATTGTTATTGTTTTTTTCACAAAGTGTCATTTTTCACTAACTTGTGAGAAAAAATAAAATCTTCTATGAACTCACCATACCCCTAACGGAATACCTTGGGGTGTCTTCTTTCTAAAATGGGGTCACTTGTGGGGTTCCTATACTGCCCTGGCATTTTAGGGGCCCTAAACCGTGAGGAG
The DNA here is from genome assembly GCF_040937935.1 of Hyperolius riggenbachi. NCBI lineage: Eukaryota > Metazoa > Chordata > Amphibia > Anura > Hyperoliidae > Hyperolius > Hyperolius riggenbachi. The sequence goes on from NC_090656.1 coordinate 200,282,646, forward strand.
TAGTCTAGAAAACAAATGCCTCAAAATGACCTGTGAATAGGACGTTGGGCCCCTTAGCGCACCTAGGCTGCAAAAAAGTGTCACACATGTGGTATCGCCATACTCAGGAGAAGTAGTATAATGTGTTTTGTGGTGTATTTTTACACATACCCATGCTGGGTGGGAGAAATCTCTCTGTAAATGGACAATTGTGTGTAAAACAAATAAAAAAATGTGTCATTTACAGAGATATTTCTCCCACCCAGCATGGTTATATGTAAAAATACACCACAAAACACATTATACTACTTCTTCTGAGTACGGCGATACCACATGTGTGACACTTTTTTGCAGCCTAACTGTGCTAAGGGGCCCAAAGTCCAATGAGTACCTTTAGGATTTCACAGGTCATTTTGAGACATTTGGGTTCAAGACTACTCCTCACGGTTTAGGGCCCCTAAAATGCCAGGGCAGTATAGGAACCCCACAAGTGACCCCATTTTAGAAAGAAGACACCCCAAGGTATTCTTTTAGGTGTATGATGAGTTCATAGAAGATTTTATTTTTTGTCACAAGTTAGCGGAAATTGATATGTATTGTTTTTTTTTTCACAAAGTGTCATTTTCCGCTAACTTGTGACAAAAAAAAAATCTTCTATGAACTCACCATACTCCTAACAGAATACCTTGGGGTGTCTTCTTTCTAAAATGGGGTCACTTGTGGGGTTCCTATACTGCCCTGGCATTTTAGGGGCCCTAAACCGTGAGGAGTAGTCTAGAATCCAAATGCCTCAAAATGACCTGTGAATAGGACGTTAGGCCCCTTAGCGCACCTAGGTTGCAAAAAAGTGTCACACATGTGGTATCGCCGTACTCAGATGAAGTAGTATAATGTGTTTTGGGGTGTATTTTTATACATACCCATGCTGGGTGGGAGAAATCTCTCTGTAAATGGACAATTGTGTGTAAAAAAAATCAAATAATTGTCATTTACAGAGATATTTCTCCCACCCAGCATGGGTATGTGTAAAAATACACCCCAAAACACATTATACTACTTCTCCTGAGTACGGCGGTACCACAGGTGTGGCACTTTTTTGCACCCTAAGTGCGCTAAGGGGCCCAAAGTCCAATGAGTACCTTTAGGATTTCACAGGTCATTTTGCCACATTTGGTTTCAAGACTACTCCTCACGGTTTAGGGCCCCTAAAATGCCAGGGCAGTATAGGAACCCCACAAATGACTCCATTTTAGAAAGAAGACACCCCAAGGTATTCCGTTAGGAGAATGGCGAGTTCATAGAAGATTTTATTTTTTGTCACAAGTTAGCGGAAAATGACACTTTGTGAAAAAAAACAATTAAAATCAATTTCCGCTAACTTGTGACAAAAAAAAAAAATCTTCTATGAACTCACCATACATCTAACGGAATACCTTGGGGTGTCTTCTTTCTAAAATGGGGTAATTTGTGGGGTTCCTATACTGTCCTGGCATTTTAGGGGCCCTAAACCGTGAGGAGTAGTCTTGAAACGAAATTTCTCAAAATGACCTGTGAAATCCTAAAGGTACTCATTGGACTTTGGGCCCCTTAGCGCAGTTAGGGTGCAAAAAAGTGCCACACATGTGGTATCGCCGTACTCAGGAGAAGTAGTATAATGTGTTTTGGGGTGTATTTTTCCACATACCCATGCTGAGTGGGAGAAATATCTCTATAAATAGACAATTGTGTGTAAAAAAAATAAAAAAAATTGTCATTTACGGAGATATTTCTCCCACCCAGCATGTGTATGTGTAAAAATACACCCCAAAACACATTATACTACTTTTCCTGAGTACGGTAATACCACATGTGTGGCACTTTTTTGCGGCCTAACTGCGCTAAGGGGCCCAAAGTCCAATGAGCATCTTTAGGCTTTACAGGGGTGCTTACAATTAGGCACCCCCCAAATGCCAGGACAGTAAACACACCCCACAAATGACCCCATTCTGGAAAGTAGACACTTCAAGGTATTCAGAGAGGAGCATAGTGAGTCCGTGGCAGATTTCATTTTTTTTTGTCGCAAGTTAGAAGAAATGGAAACTTTTTTTTTTTTTTTTTTTTTGTCACAAACTGTCATTTTCCGCTAACTTGTGACAAAAAATAAAATCTTCTATGAACTCACCATGCCTCTCACTGAATACTTTGGGATGTCTTCTATCCAAAATGGGGTCATTTGGGGGGTATTTGTACTATCCTGGAATTTTAGCCCCTCATGAAACATGACAGGTGCGCAGAAAAGTCAGAGATGCTTGAAAATGGGAAAATTCACTTTTGGCACCATAGTTTGTAAACGCTATAACTTTTACCCAATCCAATAAATATACACTGAATGTTTTTTTTTTTATCAAAGACATGTAGCAGAATAACTTTTGCGCTCAAATGTATAGGAAATTTTACTTTATTTGAAAAATGTCAGCACAGAAAGTTAAAAAAGTCATTTTTTTGACAAAATTCATGTCTTTTTTGATGAATATAATAAAAAGTAAAACTCGCAGCAGCAATCAAATAGCATCAAAAGAAAGCTGTATTAGTGACAAGAAAAGGAGGTAAAATTCATTTAGGTGGTAGGTTGTATGACCGAGCAATAAACCGTGAAAGCTGCAGTGGTCTGAATGGAGAAAAAGGCTCTGGTCCTTAAGGGGCGAAAAGACTGTGGTCCCGAAGTGGTTAAACATCAGCCAAGGATTACAATAAAAACCTTCAAGATATCACAGGAGCACCGCAAAGCTGCATTATACCTAGTTGTGAAGCATTCCATGAAAGAGAACTTCATTAATACAAATGGGGCAGCAGGCTTTTGCCTGGATAGCCTGTGCCCAGAAGCAGTCCTGCTCCCACTACCTCTGCTCCACTCCCTCCCACTATTACTGATCTCTCCCCCTTACATCTGTTTCCTTTTCCTTATGCCCCTCCACCTTTCTGTCATCTTCATCCTTACACAACCTGTGTTCCCTCGCTCTACGCAATCCAACTTTTTATAATTACATTTTGACACAATTAAGATTTTTACAAAAAGAACGTAACGGTAACTATCACCACCTACCTGCCATTAGAAACTAGCTCTCACTAACTGCCTGCTATTAGAATGTAACTACTGCCACCTGGCTGCTGCCACTATTCCTTTAAATTGTAAGCTTGCAAGGGCAGGGCTCTCTCACCCTTTTGTGCCTTCGAATTCATTATACATTTTATTCACAATGTTACTTTTGTCACTGTAATTACCAATGCTGTATTTTGTATCAATTCTGTATTTTTATATTGGTGTATACCATTGTCTGTATTATGTACCCCATATTTGTTTTTTACCTTGTACAGCGCCATGAAATATGTTTGTGCTATATAAATCAATAATAATAAAAATATCATTATCTGCTGTCGCTAGAATCCAACTATCGCCACCTGGCTGTCACTAAAATGTAATTATTGACTGTGATTTGAATCTACGAATCACAACCTGCCTGCCACTACAAACTACTGTTCTTATTGTTACATTAGTACTGGTACTATTTTGCCTGTTACTGGTACATAGATTTAAAACGGGTGGGCACTGTGGATATCCACTACTGGGGAGGGTTCCACTTAATGGTATTGGAGTACAGGGTATCACCTTTAGCGTGCTCAGATCGTAGAAAGTAGATGCAATATAATGATAAGAGAGAGAGAGAAAACCAATCTTGCACTGCTCCAAGGTTTTTAATTGGTCAGTTCAATCTTCATATACATGTTCAAACAGAGCATTCCATCAATGTAAAAATTCTGACATACCCTTCAAGTCCTGGCTGTGGGGCAATGTGGGGGCGGCAGCGGCCTGCCTGACGACCGTTTCGCTCAGTACGGGCTTCCTCTGAGGCTCCGTGCGCACAACACATCCCAGCATGGGAAATTTTATACTGCCGAGCAGTAGTTCCGTGTTCCGGGCACGTGACGCCGCTACGCATAGCTTCCTGCCCACGTCCCGCCGTGACCACGCGTACGTCTTGACGCATAGCACGCGTGTTAACAGACAGGAAGCCCTTGCGTACCACGCTGGACCGTGATCCACGTCCAATGCCCGGGACCCAAAAGCATCTGGGTCTCCGCATTTTCCACTAGATGGTGCCAAAACATATAAAAGAGGGCTAAGTCTACATATACTTTACACATACTGATACTTCTTTATAAAAACTATATCTTTATTTCAAAAAATTCTTTCATAAAAAAAACTGTGTTCTAAAATATATATAGTGAAAGCTATATCGTAAGTAACGCATAAACACTCGAATTATTACATTTAACGCTTCAACTTTTATTTCTTTCTTTCTATTTCAGGGGTCTAATAGGGTGCTAAATCTTACACTCAAAATATCTATTCCTCATTTACTTATCCTTTTCAGGATATTTTGGCACCATATATATGTATAAGTCTCCCACATTCCCCCACTTGTTTATGCATTATTATAAAAACAAATTCCTAAGGTCATTCTGGACGGTTGACTAAACCTACTTCTTATACTACTATTTCATGGATCTAAGAAACATTGCATATCCAAATGGTCATTAAGACCTAGAGGTCCCATGGCATCACTATTCACTATCCATCTGCTTTCTTTCCTTAATAACAACTGCTCTCTATTCCCTCCTCTATTCGGAATCGGTACCACCTCCAAACCTGCAAAGGAAAGGCACGTTGCATCCCAATTATGTTCATTTCTGCAATGTTCAATCAATCTGCTGCAACCTTTTCCCGTTTTCACTGACTTTACATGTTCATAGATTCGTTCTCTCATTTCCCTTGTTGTCATACCGATGTAAAATCTATGGCAGGGACACCATATGATATATACTACAAACTTCGTTCTACATGTTATAAAATCTTTAGTTCTATTCTCTACGGGACCAACGTTCAAGTACTTTCCAGGTTGCATTTGTGGGCAAAGAGAACACCGACCACATCTGTAATTTCCCTTTTGTTGTAATTTCTCCAACCACGTTGGTTCCCTCGGTGTTTTGAACTCAGACGATGTCAATTTATTACCCAGGGTGGATGCCCTCTTAAACGTCACTAAGGGGGGTTGTTTATATATATGTCTTTTAGGACCAGGTCTCTCTGGATTACCTTCCAATTTTTCAAGATACTTTGTTTCACCTCTCTATGCATGGGGGTATAGTCAAAGGAGAAAGTCAATCGACCTCCCTTTTCTACCTTCTCCTGCTTTCTTGTCTCTTTATGATTTCTTATGAGCTCCTTTCTATCCTTCCTTCTTGCTCTTTCTAAAGCTTCCTCTAATAATTTTGATTCATATCCTCTTTTTTCTAGATTTGACTTCAATTTCATTGATTGTTCCATAAAGTCCTCTTCTTGAGTATTATTTCGTTTTAATCTTAAGAATTGTCCATATGGGAGGGACCTAAATGTGTGTTCCGGGTGGTAGCTCTCTTTGTGTAACAAAAGGTTTTCACTGATTGTTTTTTTTATAACCCTTAGATATAATCCTTCCTTCTTTGATGATTAGTTCCAAATCCAGATAGATCACTTTCTCCGTGCTATATTCGTACGTAAATCGCATATTCTCTTTTCCATTGTTCAAATAAAGAAAGAATTCCTCCCACATTGTATGGGTCCCGGACCAGTACACCAGGATGTCATCAACAAATCTAGACCATCTCCTGAGGCAATTGCCATGAGGGACACCGGCAGCATACACGTATTTCTCCTCCCACCATGCCAAAAATAAATTGGCATACGTGCATGATACCGACGTCCCCATGGCTGTGCCCGACTGCTGCCAATACCACTTACCATTGAAAGTAAACGCGTTGTGAGTAAGCACGTACATTAGGCATTCGCATAAAAATTCTGTGTAATTTTCATCTTTATTCGATTGTAGGAGGAAGAACCTCGTTGCTTCCACCCCTGCTGCATGAGGCATACGATTGTATAGGCTGACGACGTCAACCGTAACAATTGCGTCGCCGTCGCTCCAAGGTTCCCTTTCTATGCTTCTTAGCACGTCAAGGGTGTCCTGTAAATAGGATGGCACCAATCGGAGCAACGGCCTCAAGAGATGGTCCAGGTATTTCGAAAGTCTCTCGGTTAGAGATCCTATACCGGAGACTATCGGTCTTCCCGGAGGACTGGTCCGGGACTTGTGGATTTTAGGTAAATGATACCATATCGGACGTTTAGGGAACTGTGGTATTAAGTCGTTTGCTAATTTCTCTGACAAAAAGCCTTTCTCTACCCCTCTCCTCAATAATGACCTCAAACTCCCCATGAACTTCAATGTGGGATTTCCTTTCAGGGGTTTGTAAGTTTCCTCATCTCGCAATTGTCTCATTGCTTCCTCATTGTATTGTTGTGTTGTCATCACTATCAGCGCTCCTCCCTTATCTGCCTTCTTCACTAGTAAATCTGGTCTATCCTTAAACCATTTCAGTGCTTTCTCATCATTTCCGTTCAAATTGGGTTTTGTTTCTTTATATTTCAGGGCCTTTAGGTCATTTTCTATCTGGTTTTGGAAGATATCTATTGCTGATCCTGGTGCAACCGGGAAAGGTCTAATCGATCTACATGGCCGGAATTCCTCTCTTTCCTTTTCCTGTGTCTCATCCAATTCAAAAATCTCTTGTTCATTGCTCTCCATCCATAATTCCTCTAATATTTTCAATGTCCTTTTGTCTTCTGAATTCCAATCTGGGTTGGGAATAAAACCTACAGGACCTATACCTCTCTCCTGATCCTTTCCTAGCTTTTGGTTAAATAACTTTCTTTTTTCAAAATGACTCCTGATATTCATCCTCCTCACTCCCTTGTATAAATCAATTTTGAAATTACAAAAATCAAACTTCTGTGTACATGAGAAATTTAAACCTTTCCTTAAGAGATCATAGCATTCTGTAGGTAGAGGTTGGTTGCTTAAATTTACAATTTCTACAGGTTGTTCCTCCTGTAGAACTTTCTCTTCTTGGGTCTCTGTTCGTCTTGATCCCATTCCCCTCGATCTCCTTTCCAACTGACTTGTTTTCCTTTTCTCTCTTTTGGTCTGGCCCCTCCCCCCGCGTATCTTTTTCTTTGTTGTTTGTTTTTTGATTCCCGATCTTCGTTACTCTGTTGTCTCTGTGGGATTCCTTTGTTTTTCCCATTAGTTTCATCCCCACTTGATTCAGTATCTGTTGTCCAATATCCCTTCCTTTGTATTGGTTTCTTTCCTGGTCCATCCCTTGGTTTGTTATATTTCGGTTTAGATGTATTCCAGTTAAATAAAGTGCCTTGCCTATAGTCATCCATGTCTCTCATATACTTATTGACTTTTCTTTGCTTGATTCCTTCTTGGATAGGTACTTGTTTTTTCTCAATCTTTTTTAACGTTTTATGATATCGGTCTTCCTCAACTAAGGATTTGTATTGCTCCTTCAATTTCTTTATTTCTTCTGTAAGTTTTTCGTGTTCCTCCTCCGTTCGTTCTAGTACGATAGTTTGTAAGATGACTGCCTGTTTAGCATGGGCCTCTCTCCATTTCTCCATAAATTTTGGATCATTCTGATACTCGGCTGGTTCATAATAGCGTCGGAACCCTCTTGCCGTTATTTGTTTATTTTTATACTTCTTTAAAGTGATTTTCGTCCAAAAGACCTTAATTTCTCTTTCACAGAGCCTCTCTAGTTTCAGCTCCACCACTCTTGCTCCCACAGCCTTGTTTTTAGAGGTTGAGGTAGCTGGATTGTCGAATAAGTTCTCTGTATCTGCCCTTCCGGCTTCTATATCCTCTTCCAAATCACTGCCACTTGCAGAACTGGACTCCTCCTCCATACCTTCTATAGTGAAGTCCTCTTCCTCCTCCAGGCTTACTCCTCCACGTGCACTCGCCATAATGTATAGTCAATGTTACTGGTACATAGATTTAAAACGGGTGGGCACTGTGGATATCCACTACTGGGGAGGGTTCCACTTAATGGTATTGGAGTACAGGGTATCACCTTTAGCGTGCTCAGATCGTAGAAAGTAGATGCAATATAATGATAAGAGAGAGAGAGAAAACCAATCTTGCACTGCTCCAAGGTTTTTAATTGGTCAGTTCAATCTTCATATACATGTTCAAACAGAGCATTCCATCAATGTAAAAATTCTGACATACCCTTCAAGTCCTGGCTGTGGGGCAATGTGGGGGCGGCAGCGGCCTGCCTGACGACCGTTTCGCTCAGTACGAGCTTCCTCTGAGGCTCCGTGCGCACAACACATCCCAGCATGGGAAATTTTATACTGCCGAGCAGTAGTTCCGTGTTCCGGGCACGTGACGCCGCTACGCATAGCTTCCTGCCCACATCCCGCCGTGACCACGCGTACGTCTTGACGCATAGCACGCGTGCAAACGGACAGGAAGCCCTTGCGTACCACGCTGGACCGCACCAAACCCCGTCCGCATGAGTCACGCGCACGCGTACCATATGACGCATACACGTGACCCCATAGACGGAAATAGGTCGTGATCCACGTCCAATGCCCGGGACCCAGTTTTTTTTATGAAAGAATTTTTTGAAATAAAGATATAGTTTTTATAAAGAAGTATCAGTATGTGTAAAGTATATGTAGACTTAGCCCTCTTTTATATGTTTTGGCACCATCTAGTGGAAAATGCGGAGACCCAGATGCTTTTGGGTCCCGGGCATTGGACGTGGATCACGACCTATTTCCGTCTATGGGGTCACGTGTATGCGTCATATGGTACGCGTGCGCGTGACTCATACGGACGGGGTTTGGTGCGGTCCAGCGTGGTACGCAAGGGCTTCCTGTCTGTTTGCACGCGTGCTATGCGTCAAGACGTACGCGTGGTCACGGCGGGACGTGGGCAGGAAGCTATGCGTAGCGGCGTCACGTGCCCGGAACACGGAACTACTGCTCGGCAGTATAAAATTTCCCATGCTGGAATGTGTTGTGCGCACGGAGCCTCAGAGGAAGCCCGTACTGAGCGAAACGGTCGTCAGGCAGGCCGCTGCCGCCCCCACATTGCCCCACAGCCAGGACTTGAAGGGTATGTCAGAATTTTTACATTGATGGAATGCTCTGTTTGAACATGTATATGAAGATTGAACTGACCAATTAAAAACCTTGGAGCAGTGCAAGATTGGTTTTCTCTCTCTCTCTTATCACTATTTTGCCTGTGACTGATGAAACCTGCTTGTCATTGGTGATATCTGTGTGTCACTGCTATCTGCCCATTGTTGGTAACATCTGCATGTCATTGCTATCTGACGGTTATGTGTAATAGATGCACATTATTTGCATTGTATTCGCTTAGTAAATCACTATGTGCTGGGCTTTGGTGTACACCCTAGATAAGGATTAAATATATATCTAATTACTCAACTGTACTATGCATAGCAAAACTATTATTATTTTCTTGCTATGTGTAGTCCGGAATTTGTGTTTCTATAATTAAAGTGGAGCTGAACTCTTGCACAGGACAGGAGGAAAAACAGAGAGAAATACACCCTGTGTGTATTCAGAGAGTTTTTGGCCTGTCTGATTCCCCCTCATCTGTGACTAACCACAAGTGTAATTTAATCTTTCCGCTCAGGAATCTCCTCTGCCATGGCAGAGCAGCTAATTTGTAAACACGGGATATTAACAATATGTCTGCTTCCATAAAAGTAGAAACACTGCAGATTTATTGAAGGATTTGTATCCACTGTAACCAATGTTTTATCTTTAAAGGTTATTATGCTGTTGCTTATCTTTTAGAGCAGAGAGGAAGTTCTGAGTTCAGTTCCGCTTTAAATTCTGGCGCTGTCATTTTACATGGGAACAAGCTAAAGAGAGAGAGAGAGAGTGCATAGCACAATCTTATTTTCCTGGTTATTGGGCGGTATCTTCTCACAGGCTGGGCTGCCTGTCGGGAGAAGCACAGGGGTGGGACGCTGCCATGATACTCTGCCCCCTTGTGGTCACACGATGCTCCTGTGGAGTGACAGGTGTCAGAATGTAGCGCTGTGTTGATGACGGTATATTTGCACACACCGGAGCCATCACTGACAGCTTAGCAGCCTGCAATTAGCAGATAACAGATGTTCTTGTCACATCTTGGAGTGCTTCTCACTGTGTGTATCCAAGCGTAAGCTGCAGCTGGCTCTGAGTGATACGAGGATGATAACAGTATATGTCATCTATTTAAAGGGAACTGAGCATCATTTTTAACTCCCAGGGCAGCTCCATAGCAAATAAAAAATGCATGCTAAAAATGGTTCAGTATTAAACAAACAAAAAAAAAAAAACTTTCATTTTATCTAATCTTTTTACATTTAAGGGTTAATCACAGTTAGAATCCTTCTACTTCCTCTGTTCAAATGACCAACAGAAGATGAAAGGCAGATAAGAAGTCACCTAATTAGACTTCATTACCCACAAACAAACCCATTAAGCATTAGGGAAGGATATGAGTCTTCCCCACTGTACTTCAAACAGAAACATTAGTCACACTTACACCAAACCCTGGATATGGCAGTGAAAAGGTAGCAAGGGGGTTAACCAGTGGCGTAGCTAAGGAGCTGTGGGCCCCGATGCAAGTTTTATTTGGCCAGAGCTTTGTTTGGGCCATGCCAGCTCTTGTGACACCTGAGGTCTGTGGTGACCATATTGTCTGTAGTGAGATCTTGGCTTTGTTAAGGTTGTACCAGAGGCTGTATTATCTGTTGTGTGATTTGAGCTCTGTTGGTGCTGTACCATGTCTTGTGAGATCCGGGCTCTGTGAAGGCTGTACCATGTTTTGCAAGATCAGGGCTCTGTAAGGGCTGTACCATGTCTTGTGAGATCAGGGCTCTGTGAAGGCTGTACCATGTCTTGTGAGATCAGGGCTCTGCGAGGGCTGTACCATGTTTTGCAAGATCGGGGCACTGTAAGGGCTGTACCATGTCTTGTGAGATCAGGGCTCTATGAAGGCTGTACCATGTTTTGAGAAATCAGGGCTCTGTGTGGGCTGTACCATGTCTTGTGAGATCAGGGCTCTGCGAGGGCTGTACCATGTCATTTTGAGATTCTGGCTCTGTGAGGGCTGTACCATGTCTTGTGAGATCAGGGCTCTGTGAAGGCTGTACCATGTTTTGCAAGATCAGGGCTCTGTAAGGGCTGTACCATGTCTTGTGAGATCAGGGCTCTGTAAGGGCTGTACCATGTTTTGAGAGATCAGGGCTCTGTGTGGGCTGTACCATGTCTTGTGAGATCAGGGCTCTGCGAGGGCTGTACCATGTCTTTTTGAGATCAGGGCTCTGTGAGGGCTGTACCGTGTCTTTTTGAGATTCGGGCTCTGTGAGGGCTGTACCATGTCTTGTAAGATCAGGACTCTGTAAGGGCTGTAACAGGTCTTGTGAGATCGGGGCTCTGTGATAGCTGTAACAGGTCTTGTGAGATCAGGGCTCTGTGAGGGCTGTACCATGTCTTTTTGAGATTCGGGCTCTGTGAGGGCTGTAACAGGTCTTGTGAGATCAGGGCTCTGTGAAGGCTGTACCATGTTTTGCAAGATCAGGGCTCTGTGTGGGCTGTACCATGTCTTTTTGAGATCAGGGTCTGTGAGGGCTGTACCATGTCTTGTAAGATCAGTACTCTGTAAGGGCTGTAACAGGTCTTGTGAGATCAGGGATCTGTGAGGGCTGTACCATGTCTTGTAAGATCAGTACTCTGTAAGGGCTGTAACAGGTCTTGTGAGATCAGGGATCTGTGAGGGCTGTACCATGTTTTGTTCAATCAGGGCTCTGTGAGGGCTGTGCTATCAGGCCCGGATTTACCTCACAGGAGCCTATAGGCACAAATGTCCTGGTGCTTTAGACCCCGCCCTCCATGAACCTACAAGCCCCGCTGAACTGCACCACGAGTGTGCTGGCTGTCCCAGCTGTCACTTCTCCCTTACTTCCCTTGCTTGTCATAGGTAGCTACAGGTGTCCTTTAGTGTAAGGTAGCCAGAAGTACCCTCAATATTAAGTAACTAGAGGTGCCCCCAAGTATTAGGTAGTCAGAGGTACCCTCAGTATTATGTAGCTAGAGGTTCCCCTGACTGAAGGGAGCTCTCATCAGTGGAATGCAGAGAGCAGATTGAGTAACCTCTCATTTACACTCATCAGAACTCTGCATAGGGAAGTAGGGAAGGTGACACTCGGGGAGGGGAGTGAGCCACCTTTCCATCATTAGGCGCCTGTAGGCAAGTGCCTACAGTGCCTGATGGTAAATCCGGCCCTGTGTGCTATATTGTGTGAGATCATGGCTCTGTGAGGGCTGTACAATGTCTTGCAAGAACAGGCCTGTATGAGGGCAGTACCAACTTGAGAAATCAAGGGCTATACAATCTCTTGTGAGATCTGTCCCCAAAGATGGGAGAGTACCATCTCTTGGAAAATCAGGGAAATGTAGTGGTTGTACCATCTGCTATAAGGCCAGGGCTCTGTGGACGTCATACCATATTTTTGTAAGATCAGCTGTGATATTAACACTCTGTGGACACCGCGCCTTCTGTATCATTTTCTTTGTACACACAGTGGTGCTTGAAAATGTGTGAACCCTTTAATATGTTCTATCTTTTTATCTGAATGTAACCTACAACACCATCTGATATTTAAACAGTAGATGAAGACTATCTAAACAATTGAATCAAAAAAAATATTTACACATGGCTACATATTTATTGCAAAAAATGATCCAATGACACTTCTGCATGTGGTAAAAGTAAGTGAATCCTTATAGAGAACACAATACGAAGCTTGGGTTCATAAACAAAAACTTACCTCAGGCGAGGCATGGCCGGATTTCAGACAATGCCACAAAGGCCATGGCCTAGGGCACCAGGAAAGTAAGGGGCGGGGCTGTGGGCAGCAGGGTGGCAGTAGCAATTAGCCAGCCAAACATTAAATGCACATAGAGGTGAGCAGCTACCAACAACCAGATCTGGCACTCAGGGGATTAAGGGGCAGCTAATGGGCACTTGGGTATCTCTGAGCTGCCCGTCATTCACCAAATGTGCTGCTCATCAAGGATCTTACAATCTAATCCTATCATATCATCAACTGTCCTCAGAGGAGTTTATAATGTAATCCCTGCTGTCACTTCACTAACTGTCCTCAAAGAGCCTACAGTCTAATCTCTGCTGTGTTCAGGGCAGCTGGTGATAGGGAAGGCTCTGGATCCTAATAAGGCTTTCCTTGCTGTCCTCTGGTCCCCCGTTGCTGCTCCAGGACTCTCCAGCAGATCGGGGTCTCCTTCTACTAGCTAGCACGAGCGCGGCCTTCTAGCACTGAGCCTCTTGCACATGAGTAGTTCCAGCTGTGGTGTAGCTAGGGTATTAGACACCTGGTGCTGATAATTTACAGACCCCCCCCCCCCCCAAAAAAAAAAAAAAAGAAAGAAAGAAAGGAGCGGGTGATGCTCAAAGCACACCATGGTGAAAAAAAAAATAATAATAATAGGTGTGGCCATGACAAGACGCTGGCAGAGCAAACTAATGTAACGGTGTAGCTCTAAGGTAGTGCCCTATGTGTCGTCCAAAAAGACAGGCAGCAAAATATATCAATTTTACTGTCGTATTTCTTTTGGTTAATTTATTAGCATACCATTTAGTAATCATGAGCCCCCGAAATGCCAAATGCTGCAACAATAACCCCAAACTAGCAAGTGCAGTTTCTATAACCATTAAATATTAAATGCAGCAACATTTCTTCTGACACGTGCAATGAGGCAAACATTACCTCCAACATGAAATGCAGCAAACTATACCTCCAATACATGCAATGAGACCAACGTTACCTCTCACGCATTAAATGCTGCAAACTTTACCTCCCACACATGCAATGAGAAAAACATTAGATCCCACACATGAAATCATGAAATGCAGTAAATGATACCTCTGACACATGCAATGAGGCAAACATTACCTCCGACACATGAAATAAAGCAAACACGAAATGCAGCCAACATTACCTCCCACACATGTTAAAATGCAGTAAATGTTTCCTCCCATACATGACATGCAGCAAACAGATCAAATGCAGCAAACAGTACCTCTGACATGTGAAATACACACACATTACCCCACAAATATGAAATGCAGCACATTTTACCTCAAAAACAAAAATGCATCAAATGTTCCCTCCACTGATGGGGTGGGATGGAGCTGCTAAGTGGGATGGGTGCTATTGGGAGGGTGACACTGGGTGGGAGGAGGGTGACACTGGGTGGGAGGAGGGTGACATTGGGTGGGAGGAGGGTGACACTGATTGGGAAGGAAGGGTGACATTGGGTGGAAGGTGGGTGGCACTAGGTAGGAGGAGGGGGACACTGAGTGGGGAGGGTTACACTGGGTAGGCAGGGTGACACTGGGTAGGGAGGGTGACACTGGGTGGGAGGAGGGTGACACTGAGTGGGGAGGGTGACACTGAATGGGGAGGGTAACACTGAATAGGAAGGTGGGTAAAAAGGGTGACAGAGAGGGAGGAGGATGACACTTGGCGTCAGTATAGGAAGTCTGATGACCTCCCATTGTAGTTAGCCAAATGACGCCTCTTCCCAGTATAGGTAATCAGATTACCGTTCCCCCCAGTATAGCTAGCCAGGTGGGTGATCCCCACCAAGTATAGAGGGCGCCCCAACCCCAGAGTTTGCAGCAGAGGGAGAATTCACCTCCCCAAGATCCATCTTCCTCCTACTAGGCACTCCTCTGTCATCTGCATCATCCAGAGGAAGTGGATCCTGGAGAAGTTCCTGTTTACTGCACAGGCGTGGCCATTCTTGTGCAGGCGCAGTATGGCTGTGCTCAAGCTTGAAGAGGGGCAGAGCCCTGATCAGATTACGGACAAGCTCATATCTGTAATGTCTAGAGAGTCCACGCTTGGTGACGGGGGACCAGAGGACAGTCTCATTAGGATCCAGAGGCTTCCCTCTTCTTTAGGTAAGTATGCGATTTTGTACATGAGCTTCAGCTCTGGTCATAATTTCATTTGAAAACAGAGTATAGGGTTTCAATCAATGGGATGACAGTAGGCTGTGAGTGGGAAACTCAGATTTATTTAAAGGGAAAGACTAACCAGCGAGCTTATGGTGACCCAGAACTCATTGGAGTGTGTAAGGGGCTACAATGGTCCTAAAAGCCCCTTTACTAAGATGTCAAGAAAAACAAAAGTTTGCTTTCTTAAAACAGAAAGAATTTGCGATAATTCAGGTTGGAGTGAGCTTGAGATGTCTTCCAAGGCATCACTGCTGAATATATTCAAATTAAACATTGTACCCTTAGAAGCTAAACAAACCTCCAGAACCGCTGGAATGCAATGATGTGTCAGCTTGTTAATTTGTACAGAGCCATAATAATCCAACATGCATACAGACTGATTGTAGTCCCTTACACACTCCAATGAGTTCTGGGTCACCATAAGCTCGCTGGTTAGTCTTTCCCTCTCGGTGTTACAAGCCCTACTGCATAGAGCCAAATTAATCCATGCCATGCACTGATGAGGATCAAACAATCCGAAACAGTCTGTATGCATGTTGGATTATTATGGCTCTGTACAAATTAACAAGATGACACATCATTGCATTCCAGTGGTTCTGGAGGTGTGTTTAGCTTCTAAGGGTACAATGGTTAAATTGCATATATTCAGCAGTGATGCCTTGGGAGACATCTCAAGCTCACTCCAACCTGAATTATCGCAAATTCTTTCTGTTTTAAGAAAGCAAACTTTTGTTTTTCTTGACATCTTAGTAAAGGGGCTTTTAGGACCATTGTAGTCCCTTACACACTCCAATGAGTTCTGGGTCACCATGAGTTTGCTGGTTAGTCTGTACCTCTCGGTTTACAAGCCCTACTCCATAGAGCCAAATTAATCCATGCCATGCACTGATGAGGATCAAACAATCCGAAACAGTCTGTATGCATGTTGGATTATTATGGCTCTGTACAAATTAACAAGCTGACACATCATTGCATTCCAGCGGTTCTGGAGGCGTGTTTAGCTTCTAAGGGTACAATGGTTAATTTGCATATATTCAGCAGTGATGCACTGGGAGACATCTCAAGCTCACTCCAACCTGAATTATCGCAAATTCTTTCTCTTTTAAGAAAGCAAACTTTTGTTTTTCAGATTTATTTAAAGGATAGGGAGCTATCAAAACCTGAGTGATCAGACATACAACATATTGGTAGAAGTTTATCAGAATTCGAGAAAGAGTTATCAAAGGACATAAGACGGAGTACAAATATACTGTATTACAAATGAAGAAAATTCAAGATCTTTCTTACCCTACCCAGAAGTGGTTATCCACTAAAGATAAATCCAAATGCAAGTCATGTAATATTCTAAGAGGATACAAAGGAACCCAGGTAACTTTGAACAACTGAAGGTCAGTCTCACACTGGCGAATGAGTCCACCATCAGGAGGACACTGCTGGATAGAAATAATGTGTATTGTAGAGCAGCAAGGAGAAAGCCACTGCTCATCCTCAAAAATATTGCTGACTGTGTACAGTTTGCTAAAGATCTTGAGCATAAACCATTACTGGATCATCGTTTTGTGGACAGATGAAGCCAAAATATATATATTTTTGCCTTAAATGAGGAACATTACATTCAAGCAGAAGAACCTTATTGCATCTGTGGAACATGTTGTTGGGTTTGTTCTGATGTGTGCCTGTCTTGCGGAATCTAGGCCTGGATTGTTTTTCATAATTAACAGAGCAAAGTTTGGAACTATACAAGAGACTCCTTGTTCTCTGTCATTTAACTGAATCTCAAGACAAAGTAGGTTATGTGGCAAGGTAACAATCCTAAATACATAAGTCGTTCTACCCAAGAATGGTTAAAGAAGAAAGTGAATGTTCTGGAATGGCCAAGTCAAAGTCCTGACCTTAATTCAACTGAAATGTTGTGGAAAGACCGGAAGCAAGCTGTTCATTTAGAAAACACCACCAACATCTAACAGCTAAAGTTGTTCTGTATAGAGAAAAGGGCTAAACTTCTTCCCAATTTATTTGACAATTATATGATGTTTTAGATGACATTCATGTAAATATGTAGAACAATTAATAGGGTTAGCAAGCTTTTAAGCACCGCTGGGGGTTGTATGCTCTGCTCTGTAAAATGCGGCAGCAAATGTTAGCACAATAACAATAAGGTATAGAATGACTTTCATTTTTTTTTCTTAGCAACCACATAACATCCTCCAAAGACGTTTGCTGGAGTCCAACCTATCAAAGCTGAGGAACCGGGCTCCGTGGACTCCAAAGAATGACCACACCGTGCAGAGCCATAAAGTGAGCCATGGGAAAGGTGAGAGCACAAGGAGGTGTGAAGAGGATGACGCACTCTACGTTTTGGGTCAGGTACGCTGCTCACAATAATGGATATAGAATACCTTTTATTAACCACTTCGCATCCTACCTAGAGTATATTCACGTCATTGTAAATGGCTCCTGAAAGCCACATGACGTGAATCAGTTCACTTTAATGAGCACAGTGTGCGCTTTAGCACGCGTCTGGGCTCATTAACCCCCCCATCCTCTAACTACACTAATTAAGGATGCCCTCCCGGAGGTCATTTCCTCCAACCCCCTGTAATTTAGCATCCCCCCCCCCTGCGATCGGGCAGCATGGAGGATTAGCATGTAAACAACATACCTCACCTCGTCATCAAGCCAGGACCTGGTCCATTCGGCATAATGACACAGGCCGCAGTAATGCATGGAGGGGACGCTGATCGCGCACTAGAACAAGGCAAGGTGAGCTGTTTACATGCTAATCCTCCATGCTGCCAGATCGCAGCATGGAGGGGAAGGGGGCATAATGGCTATCTGGGGGGCTAAGGGGGAGAGGGGGCAGGATCATTACGCACCTGGCCATCTATGGGGAGGGGGGACAAAGGTGCACACTCGGCTATCTATGGGGGCAAAGAGGCTCACCTGGCTATATGGGGGGGGGGGGGGCAATGACAAAGGGACACATCTGGTTATCTATGGGGAGGGGGGGGGGAGACTACAGCGGCACACCTGGCGATCTATGGGGGGCCAAAGGGGCACATATATATCTTTTATACTGGGGGAGGGGCTGATAAGGGGCACATCTGGCTATACTGGGGGGATAAAGGGGGGCACCTGGCTATCCATGGGGAGGGGGGGAGGTGTAATAGAGGGTACATCTGGTTACCTATTGGAAGGGAAGAATAAAAGGGCAAACCTGGCTATCAATGGGGGGTGGAGGGACAAAGGGGTAAATCTGGCTAATAAAGGGTCACATCTGGGATTTTTGGGGGGAGGGACTAATAAGGGACACATCTGGCTATCTATAGTGGGGGGGAGATAAAGGGTCACACTGGCTATCTATGGGGGTGGGGTGAATAAAGGGGCACATCTGGCTATCTATAGTGGGGGCAGGGAGATAAAGGGGCACACCTGGCTATCTATGGGGGGCGGAGGGTAATAAAGGGGCACATCTTGCTAACTATGGGGGTGGGAGCTAATAAATGGACTTAGCAGTTTAGATATGTATGCCATGAGGGTATATTACTGTTATTTTGGCGAATACGGCTTGTAATTGCTAGTAAAGTACAAAGCAAAAAAATTGAACAAATACACCTTTATTTACAAATATTATATTGTCGCCATACATTGTACTAGAAAGATCACTTAAATGTTGAAATAAACAAGACATATGGACTAATAAAATATGTGGGCTTGATCTAAAGTACCGTATTTTTCGGACCATAAAACGCACCTGACCATAAGACGCACCTACTTTTTGAGGAGGAAAATTGAGAAAAAAAAAGATTTTGAGCCAAAAAGTGTACTGAAATAATTTATGTCAGCAATGAAAAGTTAACAACAGTCAACAGCAGCATTAACAACCTTAATTACTGTCAAGAACAGATTTTGTATGTCAACCATGCAAAAATTGACAGTAGTCAAAAGAAAGTCAGTAAAAAAAACAAGAAAAGAAAAGCTCTCATATCCCCCATATTCCATCAGGTGCTCTCATCCCCACCCATATTCCATCAGGTGCTCTCATAACCCCCCATATTCCATCAAGTGCTCTCATCCCCACCCATATTCCATCAGGTGCTCTCATAACCCCCCATATTCCATTAGGTGCTCTCATAGCCCCCCATAGTCCATCAGGTGCTCTCATATCCCCCATATTCCATCAGGTGCTCTCATCCCCACCCATATTCCGTTACGTGATCCCCTATTTGTCATCTGGTGTTCTCATACCCCCCACTCACACACAAATTTCATCTGGTGCTCTCATTATTACCCCCCCCCCCCCCCATCAGGAAACAGTTGCGTGGAAACTAGTGTATTCACACTACCGGTACACACCATGTTACCGATATATTGGGGGGCAAGCACTCAGGGGGCAAGGACAGTGCCCAAAACACAGTGCCCTTACATCATGTAGAGACATTCTGCTATCTATCAATAACATGTACTGTCACACAGTGAAAAACACTCTTCAGCCTCTTCTCTCACCAGGCTAAAAGCTTTCAGCAAAGTTCAGTGTTACCACTATGATGCGTGGATACCCATAAATCATGCACAGAGAGTATACATGCATCATAATGGTAACACTAAACTTTGCTGACAGTTTTTAGCCTGGTGAGAGAAGAGGCTGGAGAGTGTTTTACACTGTGTCACAGTACATGTTGTTGCTGGGTAGCAAAAAGTCTGTACATGATGTAAGGGCACTGTGTTTGGGGCATTGTCCTTGCCCCCTGAGTGCTTTTAACATAGTAATAAAAGAGGCTGCGTGACAGTGTATGGATAGCACTTCTTACATGTATCATGTATTACTGTAATTGGTATGTTAATCGGGCTCATTACAGCAGCATACTATACCTCTGATAAAAGCTGCTGCCGCCGCCCGTGCACGAACACTAGTGCTGGATCTACATCTGCCCATCACGCTAGCCTAGCAGGACATCTAGAGGAGGGCGGAGTTTTGGCGAGGAGTGTATTAGTGGGCGGAGACCTACATCCGCCCATCACGCTAGCAGGGCATCTAGCGGAGGGCGGAAATTCAGCGAGGAGTGTACTAGTGGGCGGAGACCTACAGTACATCTGCCCATCACACTAGCAGGGCATCCAGCGGAGGGCGGAGTTTCAGCGCGGAGGGCATGGATCTTCTGAACTTCTTGCCGCCAATCAGAAGATCCATTTTCAGCGCGAAGCACGGAAGTCCGAACATGCTGGGCGTACACGTGGCGGCGGGAACGCGGATGAAAGTGGCCGCGGCTGATGCAGACCATGGAAGGAAGGGAAGGATTGCCGCATGTGATCACAGCAGGGCTGCCTGCGGGGAGACACAGCCACTTGTTGATGTTTGGCGGCAGAGGCACACCGAGGAACGGGCGATTGCCACATGGAACAAAATGGGCTGAGCGGACATTTCATCAAGGGGACACAGGCGGCGGCCGCACACAGAGGAGCTGGTAAGATTGCCACATTGCACCACGGCTTGTTTTGTGTAAACAGTGATTTCACGGGCACAGAGACATGCCTGCAGGGGGAAACAAGACAAGTTGATTGGCGGCAGAGACAGACAGGCGCAGGGGGGAGGTTACTGCTGCTAGAGCCGGGCTGAGCTCAGCTAGGAATGCAAGGAATGTAACAGTGGCTGCAGCGGAGAACAGAGAGACCGGGCAGACCAGATCTAGTAAGAAACATATTTTATTTTACCATGTTTGCAGGCTACATTCGGACCATAAGACGCAGGGACTTTTTCTCCCCACTTTTGGGGGAGAAAAAGTGCGTCTTATGGTCCGAAAAATACGGTAATACTTTATTTTTAAACTGTTATGCCTGAAAACTGAGAAATAATTACTTTTTTCATTTTTTTCTCCTTATTACCTTTAAAATGCATTCAAAATAAAATAATACTTAGCAAAAAGTATTACCCAGAGAAAGCCTAATTGGTGGCAAAAAAACAAGGTATATTTATTTGTGATAAGTACTGCTAAAGTTATTGGCTAATGAATGGGAGACCTGTGAAATGTAGAAAATTGCTTGGGTTTTTAGGGGGAAAACCCCAGGGTAGGGAACTGGTTAAAGGTCCTCTATCACAAAATAATTTTATATTTAAAAATACATGTAAACAAGTGCAAATAAGAAGTACGTTCCTTCCAGAGTAACATGAGCCATAAATGACTTTTCTCCTATGTTGCTGTGGCTTACAGCAGGTAATACATATCTGATAGAACTGACAGGTTTTGGGATAGTCAGACATTCCCTGAAAAGGATTAATTTAAAAAAATGCTGGACAGCCTCTCTGCTCGCTGCACACTTTTTAGGCAGTTGAACGGAGTACCGGTAAATGCCATGCACTGAAAAAAACATCCAGCTCTGTCAGATTTCTCCTCCTATGTTAGTTTCACTTACAGGACAACATAGGAGAAAATATATTTATGACCCATTTGACTCTGGAAGAAGTGTACTTCTTGTATGTGTTTACATGTTTTAAATTTGATGATTTTTGCAATAATTGTCCTATAACTAACATAAAAATTAAGGAGAAAGCATGCAAGTACACTCATGATTTAGGAATTAAATTAAAAGACATGAAACATGATGAGATAAATGGGTGTAAGTCCCAATCATATTTAGAACTCAGCTGTGTTCCTTATTTCCTCACTGTAAGGGTTAACAATCCAGGGCACTAAATCACAGTTTCCCAGCAGTAGAAAACAGTTGAACTGTAGCAGAACTGTATTAGAACTCACAGCTGATAAAATTCTGTGTCAATCTACTATTCACCTATGGCCAATTGTGTAGTGTTCAGCGAAGATAGAAGCAAAAAACAATGGGGCAGTGCATGCTCAAGCAGCCTAAAGACCACCTCTGCCAAAAACATATTGTGTGCATGGCAGCCCCTCTGACCCTCCCCTGTGCAATGGCGAGAGATCCGGCCTGCCTGTTGCACTGTTGTTCTCCCTCCTGAGCAATTCCTCTTTCATGTCCAACCGCCCATTAGCCAGCTGCCACCAAAGGCCCGGGCCTTTACAGAAATCTGGCCTCTCTTGCTCCATTTTGTACAGCATAAAGTCCCTCTGGCTCCCTCCATAGGGACAGAGCACATTACTAGCCTGTAGGCTAGCGACATGTTTGTACAGCATCTGCCGCAAACTATTGATCGACGGATCATGTCCTAATCCCTCTCGTGCCGCAGTAATCTCAAGCGTGTACCCAGCTTAACAAGTGAGAAAGAAAAGGAAGGGAGTGTAGTATTCCAATGTAGGCATGAGCTCAAGTCATTTTTGTCTGACTCAATAGATTTTTTCAAAGGTACACATTTTTGCATAAATAAGTAAATATTCTTATCTGTGCAAAGATGTAACATTTTTGTGAAAATGATGGCGACACAAAAATTGTCATATTTACTTATCGCTATTCTTAGGCAACAAACACGTCATTATGGGGTCATTTGGGAACTGGGGGTCTAAAATGCACAATATGAAACGTATTGTCTCCATGCTGATAGGCAGGTATCAGAACTGGTGGGTTACAAAGTAAGAAAAGGCCAAGGTTAGGAAGTCTTACGGGAAGCATTCTCCTTTCCCCCTTCCTGCCCCCCCATTATGCCTTAAAAGCCAGCCAGACCCTCTTCCGGGTCGCCAGAATCGGCCGGGCTGTGCTCATCCTACAGTACTCACCCGTGGCGGGAGCGCTCTGCACATTCGTATGCTGTCAATACATCATGCACTTGATGTCATACGCATGCGCGGAGCGCTCCCAGTCACGGGCGGCCGCTGTAGGATGAGCCCAGTAAAACCCGACTCCGGCAACCCGGAAGAGGGTCCTGGGGTGCTTTTAGCTATAATTCTGGAGGCAGAAAGGAGAACAGGGGGAGAGACAGGCATTAGGACAGGTGATAGTATATGCCTACTCCCCCCGTTTCTCTTATGATTTTGACATTTGCCATCTTTTAACTCCTCGGGGCTTCTGCAATGTCTTCGGCAGTATAGCATCTCTCCTGTCCCAATGGGGGGGGGGGGGGGTGCCCTCTGTCAATACTTAAGCTCCATTGCAGGAGGGGCACAGTTAAGTTGGGGAGGGAGACACTTTGGGGGCCCCTACAGGCTCTAGAGCAATTGCCCCCTTTGCCTCTATGGAAGCGCTGGCCCAGCATGCTCTAAACTTGTGTACAAGGCTTGAGAGCTGCAGTTTTCCCTACAGTTTTTCTTGCTTCCAAGAATCATCTTTTTGTAGAATTGGTTTGAAAACCAAGTGATGGCTATGTCTAGTTGCTAGGGGCAACTAGAACAAACACATTCCGCACATCAAACCCGAGGTAAGAGGCAGTGAACAGATCTGTGCGGCGTTCTTTCAAGAGTTGATGTAACCTGTTATATTACGCTCTGTAGGCAGCATTGAAGCTTGTAAACTGTGAAATGTAACAGCTCTTTGCCTCAGCTGCAATGTTCTGGAACTGTTATTGCTGAACAACGGCTATAAAAAAAAAAGCAGAAAAGAAAGCCTGAACTTCCAACAGATCGGAACGTTAGGAGAACCGATCTTTAAAGGAAAAACACTGTCGCGAAAAAGTTTAAAAATGTCAAATACATGTAAACACATACAAATAAGACTGAAGTTTGTAACAGAGGCGTCAAAATAGGATAAAATATGTTAAAAACGGTTTAAAAGTGAAGGTAGTGCTGGACTTACCTCAAGTAGGCATAAAAGTTCTGTTGATTTATGATCAACAATATCGTTTATTCACATTCTCCTCAATGCAACGCGTTTCGCAGGTTTAATCCTGCATCCTCAGGCAATACACAGAGCAAAAACTGGAAAACACAGAAATAAAAAGATAGTTGGCTAAATAACCATGCTTAGTTTTACAAAGACAATAATTCTAGTTTAAAACCGTATTTAACAAGGATATGATTATCTCGATGTAAAACATTTGTGTCAGGTGTATGGGGCATACATTTCTTCCAGAGTAAAAGGAGCTATAATTTACTTTTCTCCGACGTTGCTGACTGTCACACTAGTTAATGAGTTGAAATGAATGCTCACTCGCAACAAACTCACGCATTTGGTCGAGACCACTAAATTGTAAGAAATAGGGAGACCTAGCGGCAGGAGTGTTACTACAAATCATGGGGCCTCCCAGCAAAACTGATGGGGCCAGCCCCCCAATGTTCACACCCCTTCCCTTCTCACATTAGACAAGTGTGGTCATCATGATCTTTACACCCATAACAAGTGTAGCCACAAAAACACCTGACCTGCAGTATAATCCCTGTATCAGAGGGAGAGAAGGTTAGTAGTTGGGGCCACAGAACAGGGGTCACCCTGGGACCGCTGGGGCTGCTCCCCTCTAGTTACGCTCCTGCCCAGCGGGAAACATCCATTAACTTCCCGAGTGGTATGATTACTTAGAACCTAAAAGCAGGAAAAAATCATGCCGCTAGAGAGATCTGTAGCAGCCCCTACACGTTACTCACCTTCCCTAGATCCAGCGCTGCATTTCTCTCTCTGTCCATCAGGTGGTGCTCTACCGCTATGGTGAGACCGCCTTTTGTCGTCATGATGAAAGTCTCACCAGAGGGATCGAGAGCCTCCGAAGATCGGAAGAATGGCTGCCAGCGTCTGGATCCCCTGGGAGGCGAGTTGCCCACTGCGCACAGACTCTGCACATACCTCCCGGCGGATACCACAAGTCAGGCTCGGGGTCGGGCTACCGCTCTGAGCTGTGGATTTCCGGCCTGAGCCTGACTCGGGATTACCGTTAAGAAGGTTAAATAAACTCTAAAATTGCACACCTGGAACCTCACCTTACTAAAGCTATGAGCTTGGTGGCGGGGATAGAGTTTCCCAATGGGCCTCCTATTTGTTTTTACAAATTAGTGGCCACAACCAAATAGCTGCGAACCCAGATTGGCCATTGGTCTATGAGGTTTTCCGGTTCCCTCCCCCCCCCTCCCCATCAACTAGATTAGGGCTGCATGGATTAACATTGCAAAGTTATCATTACTTTCAATTATGACTACATCAATATAATAACACCTGAGTCTTTTCACCCCCTCTCACCACTCTATCACATGTCTCTTGCAGTGTGCTGGGAAAGAGATGAAAGTCAAGATCGACACCTCTTGTCAGTACAGTCTTATCTCCTGCACCTGTATGGACAGGCTAGGGTGAGTATGGTATGGAGACTATTCGGGGGGGGAGTTCTGGTTAGTTCACCTGCTGGGACAGCACTAAGCTCCAGTTTCAGGGTACTCTAATTCATTAATCTCATAGGTGAAGCATGTTGTGCTGTAACAGTCACATGACCACAGCAATCCTCATCTGCCTGGTCTCTCCAGGTAATGGAGGCGGAGTTCTATGATCTCCTTTCTACAGTGGCTTATGGGAGGAGGCGTGTCCTGGACTGCCAGAGTGGTGCACAAGACTGGACTAGGCCAGGCAAAAGAGGAGACAATTGCTGTCATATGATTGTTACATCAATCCGTATCGGAAATCTAGGTATCTGAAATCTAGTTACTATTAATTGTGTTTATGGACTGTTCAGTGGTGGGGTGTTGTTCTACCAATAAGCTGAAATCATGGGGGAAGGATGTTTAAGTCATGCTACCAGTAACCTAAATTCAAGGATCCTTAGAATTCAGCTTTTAGGGCTATGTGCCATATCCTGTTAACTTTTCTCTCAAGTTTTCTCCAAGGACTTATTTTCAAACATCATCAATAAAATACCTTTGAAACTTCTAGCATGCAAGGAAAGTGCTAAAAGTTTTTATTTAGATAAAATTAAAATATATTTCCTAGGAGAAAAAATAAAAGTATTAGGGGAGCTAACAGGTCAAGAAAATGTATTGCAGCCATGTAAAAACGCGTGTGGTGCAATTAGGGTTGCCAGGTGTCCGGTTTTACACCGGACAGTCCGGTTTTTGTGCTCTGTGTCCGGTTGAAAAAGGCATGCTAAACCGGACAATTAAGTTGTCCGTTTTTTTTTAGAGCCCCCCCCCCCCGCAGCGCAGCGCAGGAGGAGAACAGCGCAGCAGAGAGAGAGCTGGGAGCAGCGGTGGAGAAGGGGGGCAATCTCCCCCCCCCCCATCCCTCACCTTAGGGTGCTCTCTCTCCCCCGCTGTCTCCTCCAGGATGATGTGCAGGGCTGGCGGGTGGCTGGAGGCGGAACTTACCTCTGTGTCGCTCCAGCGCCGGAAGTTCGGGTCCCGCAGCCGCTGAGAATCTCATTCATGAGCCGGACAACACTATCAGTCTGAATAGTGTTGTCCGGCTCATGAATGATTCGGATCTTTGATCCGGATCTTTTTTGAGTCGAATCTCAGGCTCAGCGGCTGCGGGACCCGAACTTCCGGCGCCTGCGACACGCCGACACAGAGGTAAGTTCCCCCCTCAGCCAGCCAGCCACCCGCCAGCCTGCACATCATATTGGAGGAGACAGCGGGGGAGAGAGAGCACCCTAAGGTGAGGGATGGGGGGGGAGATTGCCCCCCTTCTCCACCGCTGCTCCCAGCTCTCTCTCTGCTGCGCTGTTCTCCTCCTGCGGGGGGGGGGGGGGGGGCACCTGGCTACCTATTCTGGGCACATATAGCCCCTGGCTAGTGGCTACCTATTCCGGGCACATATACCATTACCCCCTGGCTACCTATTCTGGGCACATATAGCCCCTGGCTACCAATTCTGGGCACATATAGCCCCTGGCTACCTATTCTGGGCACATATAGCCCCTGGCTACCTATTCTGGGCACATATAGCCCCTGGCTACCTATTCTGGGCACATATAGCCCCTGGCTACCTATTCTGGGCACATATAGCCCCTGGCTACCTATTCCGGGCACATATACCCCCTGGCTACCTATTCTGGGCACATATACCCCCTGGCTACCTATTCTGGGCACATATACCCCCTGGCTACCTATTCTGGGCACATATAGCCCCTGGCTACCTATTCCGGGCACATATAGCCCCTGGCTACCTATTCTGGGCACATATAGCTCCTGGCTACCTATTCTGGGCACATATAGCCCCTGGCTACCTATTCTGGGCACATATACCCCCTGGCTACCTATTCCGGGCACATATACCCCCTGGCTACCTATTCTGGGCACATATACCCCCTGGCTACATATACTGGGACATATATACCCCTGCCTACGTATACTGGGACATTTACACCCCTGCCTACATATACTGGGACATATATACCCCCTGGCTACATATACTGGGCACATATATCCCTGGCTACATATACTGGGAACACTGGCTGTTTGTCATTATGTGCATTTAGTGGTGAAAAGCTGTCTCTTTTGTGCATTTACTGGTGAAAAGCTGTCTCTTTTGTGCATTTACTGGTGAAAAGCTGTCTCTTGTGCATTTACTGGGGAAAAGCTGTCTCTTATTATGTGCATTTACTGGTGAAAAGCGGTCTCTTATTATGTGCATTTACTGGTGAAAAGTGGTCTCTTATGTGCATGTACTGGTGAGGACAGTTAGTGACATGGCTATGTACTCTGTAATGTGCTGCAGAAGATGTCAGTGCGATATAAATACTGCAAAAACCATTTTTTAAAAAGCCCATTGCTTAGCCCCACTCTACATAAAAGTGCGCTTCTGACTCCGCCCCTAACTCCACCCCTAACTCCACCCCCTGTCCGGTTTTCTCCATCAGCCGACCTGGCAACCCTAGGTGCAATCTATCGGAGTGCATTACCGCATCACGTGTACATTAATAGTCACAATGAAGCATACTTTTTATTGACTGTATGCATCACTGTATGCGACAACATGTAAAAAAACTGTGGAGCGACTTTTACATTCCTGTTTTTACAACAAGAATGCAACACAAATGAATGTAGCCTCAGGCTGGTTGGGGGCAGACTGGTTGGGGGCAAAACCATGAATTTACTGTCACATGCAGTTCTGTGTTTTTTTCCTGAGTTTTGCAAATGCATTTTTGTAGGCGTTTGCAAGTGAGTTTTCCATGCGTTTTTTTTACCTAATCTGCATGCGTTTTTTCCCCATAGGAAAGCGTTGCATGCGCAAAGAAGCTACGGTAGATGTTGTGCAATTTTAGGCTACTTACACACCAAGATGTTGCGTTTTAGGGGACGATATGGTCGCATAACGTGCCCCTAACGCAAAGCATGGTGGTGCGGGAGAGGACGGTAGAGTGAGCCGCGTTAGGCGGCTCTATCCGCATAAGGTCTCCCAGGGTGGCGCTGATTGGCCGGCGGGACCACGTGATGCGGAGCGAGACACTCCGCATCACGTGGTCCCGCCGGCCAATCAGCGGCCGCCAGTGCAGTGCATATTAAGTAGCCATGTGTGCGGCTACTGTAGCGGCATCTCCCCGCCTCCTCTCCGCCCCCACTGAGCATGTGCAAACAGTCTAACGCGGCTAAAGCCGCTAGAACGCACAGCATGCTGCACTTTCACTACAACGTGAAGCGTTACATGTAACGCAACGTGGGCAGTGTGAACAGCCCACTTGTGTTACATTGCTGTGCGTTGGGGGAGCGTTACAGGCTGCACTAACGTGCGCCTGTAACGTCCCTGTGTGGAAGCAGCCTTAAAGTATTACATTGCAAACTGCAAAGAGCAAATTGCAGTGGCCCCCAGATTTGCAATGGGGCCCAGGGACTGTTATGTGCGAATTCACGTGCATTTCCAATCATGCATCAAAATGCACACGATTCAGGCAAATGTGCTCTCAGCCTAACTGAAACACTGCTGGCGTTTGGCTCCTGACGATTGCTCGCTACAAAAGTAAAGAGAAAAAGTCCAAAGGAAATTCCACAGTAGACAAAAAAATAGAAAAATTCTTTAGCCATACCTCTAGTGATGATGGGCAGATTCCACCAAGACGCAAATCCCTTCCTGATCTAATCTGATTCGAAAGAGATCTGTTGCTTGCCCATACACCACAGGCCGATTCCCGATCATATTCAGCATGAAATCTCTTGGGAATCGGCCAAGCACCCCATGTCGCCACCTCGCTGCTGACCCCCTAGTGTATAAGCCCCTGAGGCTTGCGGAAAAATTCCATAGTCCCGGAGTGTGATCCTGGCACCCCCCCCCCCCCCCCCCCCCCCGGGCAGATTAAGCATTGGCATGAAGCGCAAGCTGCTGTCGGCTGAGAATCGGCACGCCCAGAGATATGGTAATTATGGAGAGCCGCCTGCCTGGCAGAATGAGGTCACCGCACAATTGTGGAGTCATTAATATGCCAGGGATGAACGCTTTACTGAACAATACAAAGAATCCAGATTACAGGGAGCTCAGGGGAAGCTTCAGAAATGACGATTAGAATGGATTCTCTTTGTGTTCCCGCTAGATTATCATATAGGGCTTGCGCTGTCATTATAAGCACTAGAGAAGAAATTCTATTATCATGCAAAATTCTGTCATCCTGGAACTGAGCCAATCAAAACTATTAAGTGCTGATGAATGAGCTGGTAGCTGCTTAATTAACCAGCAGTGTGGGGGCTAATTGTCTGGATTTAATACTTTCCCCGATACAGCGGAGATCTACATGTGAGGGTTGGGACCCACTAGAGTGATTCTGGCAGCGTTTTTGGATCGCAGACAATTGCCGTCGATTCCAAAAATGCTTTGCCAATGTATTTAAATGTTGGAGAACCCACTAATGCGATTGCGATTAGCATTAATCGCAATGGCAGGACTTGCAGCATTTTGGACGCACTCAATGCTATGCATAGAAGCAATTTTGCATGGATTTGGGGGGCCGAGCTATTTAACTTTTAAATAAAGTTAATTATACTTACCGAGCGTCACAAAGTCTAGCTTCTGCCCATAGCCCCGCCCCCTAGCAGAAAAGTTTACAGGAACTTCTCTGATTAGTCCTAGAGAAGCAGCTATGACCTCTTCCATTAGGGGGCGGGGCTACAGATGGAAGCTGGACAATTGGACATGTGCCAAGTATGACACGGTTTATTAAAAAAAAAAAAAACGCTAATCGGAAATCAGAGGGAAACGCGATCCCAATCGGCCTAGGAATTGCTGCACACAGTCCTTGCACGATTTAAAAGCGCTACAGCGGTTCCTTGTGGGTTCCAGCCTGAGTAAATGCTCATCTCCTATAAGCACCTCAATTTGTGAATTGATTCAAAGGAAACTTGAAGTGAGAGGAATATGGAGGCTGCAATTACTAGAACTTAACCCCCCCCCCCCCCCTTCCCACCCCAAAATAAAAAGAAACAAAAACAGTTTCCGTCCCTTTATGCTGATTTTTTGGCTTTACTGGGCTTCGAGTTGTATCTGGAACTTGCATGCAGCCAGTGGAGTCAAAAACATAATCCCCAATCATCACTTTTTAGATTTGATATAAATCTCAGTGCTAGATTTGAATTTCCATGTATGATCACATGACCGATCCATCTGCTGTCACCTTCAGAGGAGGCGTGTCTTGGTGTCACTCGCTAGTACCGTAGTTTATTCTTCCCCATATAACCCTCAAACAGCTTGCTTAGGGCATGTTCTGCACGACACCAACAGGTGGTACCTGAGTTACCAGTCTGGAAATGGCAGTAGTGGCGCAGGTTTATGACTAGTATGGCTGCAGTGGCTTAACATTAGTCCCTGCAACCCCCACCATCATAGAAAGGGGTGCCAGGGGCTAAGATGGCCACCTCCTGTGCTGACTTGTTGCAGAGCTGCAGCAGTGCAGTCCTGCCACTACAGGATATTCAGAATATGAGCATGATAGAGGGTGACCTGGAATTAGGGGGAATGGAGGTCTTTCCACAACAGGATGTTCAGAATATGGACAGAACAGAGGATGACGTGGAACTATGGGAGATGTAATGTCATTTTTATTTTCTGCTTCTCTCTTCAGGCTGAAGGAACATTTCAGGTACTTCAAGAACGAGGATGACAACGTCTCTCTGCCATGCAATGTGAAAACACTTGGACAGATAGAACGCATGCCCATCACATTGGGCAGTGTCTCCATGGAGTGCAACGCGGTGGTTACAGGTCAGTGTCTGAGGTTTAGAGTACCTGTCATTCACATTTTCCAGGCACATATTGAACCGAAAATTAACATGCAAGCTTGAACACAGGCTGGGAGTAGCTAGCCTTGTAGTTATATTGTTTTTAGCAGAAACAAAAAGGGGGGGGGGGGGGGCGGATTTGCTGCGCATCCCCAAAATGGACATAACATGTGAATGCTTAATCGCTCAGGCATGCATCACCTCTAATAGGCTAAATACACACCTTGCATACACACAGATGCTGCATTTAAACTATGGAAGATGTTAGCCAGGGTTGCTCATCCGGATTCCGGATACTCGAACTACCCAGATAGTCAAACGTTTTTCTAGTATCCGGACAACTGGATAAATCCGAATGCACTCTTCGAGTGAACTCGAATTTGCATTTGGTATTCGAGGTATTTGGCCGGATACCGTTCAGATTCCGAATTTGAATAGAGCTTCCACGAAGATGACGTCCATTGACGTCATTGAGCCAATGAGAGTAGTTGGCCCAGGGTCCACACAGAACAAATCTTCTGCTGCTATTCTGCCACCAGCTATTATGCCACTACAATAGCTGCATCTACCCCCTCCTCCTCCTGCTACTGTCTGTGTTACCCACCGCCAGGGTCCACACAGAACAAATCTTCTGCTGCCATTCTGCCACCAGCTATTACGCCACTACAATAGTTGCATCTACCTCCTCCTCCTCCTGCTGTTTCAGTCTGTGTTTCCCACCGCCAGGGTCCACACAGAACTATATCTTCTGCCGCCAGTCTGCCACTGCCACCAGCCATTACACCACTACAATAGCTTCATCTACCTCCTCCTGCTGCTGTCTCAGCCTGTATTCCCCACCGCCAGGGTCCACACAGAACAATGCTGCCAGTCTGCCACCAGCTATCCAGCTATTACGCCACTACAATAGCTGTATTTTGTTGGGGGGGGGGGGGGGGGGGCATTTTTTTGAGATGTCTGA
Source organism: Hyperolius riggenbachi (assembly GCF_040937935.1). Taxonomy (NCBI): domain Eukaryota; kingdom Metazoa; phylum Chordata; class Amphibia; order Anura; family Hyperoliidae; genus Hyperolius; species Hyperolius riggenbachi. The sequence goes on from NC_090656.1 coordinate 200,314,595, forward strand.
ACTGAAAACTGATGTTCCAGTTGTGTATTGGACACAATGTGGGCTTCACGAGCTCTGTCTGGAACCTCCTTATGTTATTTACAGCCAGTTCTTTTATTATTATTATTATTATACCTCCCCACATAAACAATTGCTGTTTTTCTTTAAAAAACAAACAAACAAACATGATGCTTCATGCATCTTTTACTATAAAAGACATTTTGGAAGCAATTTAAAGGCCAGTTCTGGATTTCAGTTTGAATACCAGATTTCCTGGATAATGGGTTCGGATACCCAGATTGACTCGAATTTACGAATCTTCGAATTCGAAAATTCGGACTTATATGGATTTCGGGCTATCCGGATTCGAACCCACTCGGATACCAAAAAGAGCACCACTGATGTTAGCTTCATAAGCAGTTTGCACGTAAAATATTCGCGTCTAGTGAAAAATGGCGCCGGCAAAAAAATGGCGCCCCCTTCTGCCCGATATATGTTTAAAACGATATTTATCGTTTTAAAGGTTAAAATAGTGCAGAACGAAATTTATCGTTTTAAAACAGTTTTTTTTTGTTTTTTTTGGTCCTGCCTGAACGATATTTATCGTTTTAACCCCTGCTTTGCTGCCGTTTTGAAAATATCTGCCCGCCGGCTTTAATGTTTAATAGCAAAGCCCCCTTAAAAGCTAAACACACCAAATTTGCAGGGAATGTTAAGAAGAAAATTGTGAACAAGAGGAAAAAATTTTTTTCAAAAAGACCTTATAGTTTTTGAGAAAATCGATTTTGAATATTCTTCTTCTGACCGTGGGAAAATTAAACGCCCGCCGACTTTAGCGGTTAATAGCAAAGCCCCTTTAAATGCCAGAAACACCAAATGTGTAGGGAATGTTAAGAAAAATAGTGGGAACACGAAGAAAAAAAAATTGTTCAAAAAGACCTAATAGTTTTTGAGAAAATCGATCTTAAATCTTCAAAGGAAATGTAACTATTTAAATCGCGTACTGACATTCCCGTGGAAACTTTTTCCGCCGACTTTAGCAGTTAATAGCAAAGTCCCCTTAAATCCTAGCAACACCAAATTTGCAGGATATGTTAAAAAGATACTGGAAAACAATATTTAAAAAAAAAAAATTGAAAAATTTTATTTATTTTTTTTTTTAAATTAAAATTTTTGGGTTATGTTCAGAGTGTGGGAAAAGTTTTGAAAAAAATGACGTGGGGTCCCCCCTCCCGAGCCTCTGTAACCCCTTGTCTCCCATGCAGGCTGGGATAGCCAGAATGCGGAGCCCCGGCCGACTGGGGCTTCGCACCCTGAGCTATACCAGCCTGCATGGTCCATGGTATGGGGGGGCTTCGGGGGGGAGGGGCGGCCAAGCCTTCCCCTCCCCCCCGGAGCCCTTGTCCAATCCATGGACAAGGGGCTCTTCCCCACCTCCGGTGCCCCAGGAGGAGGTGGGGGCGACGACTCCCTGGGGGGGGGGGGTTCATGGTGGCATCTGGGAGTCCCCTTTAAGAAGGGGAACCCAGATGCCTGCCCCCCTCCCAGGAGAAATGAGTATAGGGGTGCAGGAGTACCCCTTACCCATTTCCATAAAGGGTTAAATGAAATAAAAACACAACAACGAGAAAAGTCCTTTAATGTTCTAAATTAACCAGAAATACTTACCTGTACCTTTAAGAAAAAAATCCCACGTCAATTAGGTCCCACGACAGTATCCTCCATCTTGCGACCTTCAGTTACATGTTGATTGAAGATCTCCGCCGCCCCGACGCCACACACGCCGCCTCCGCCGCACTCACTGCTCTTAGCTATACTTAGTATAGCTAAGAGCAAAAAGCATCTTTAAATTTTAGCTCCAATGGTCCCCATTGGTTCCTTAACAGACCAATGGGGATCAGGAGGATCCCCATTGGTCGATAAGGAACCAATGGGGAGCCTTGGAGCCAAAATTTAAAGATGCTTTTTGCTCTCAGCTATACTAAGTATAGCTGAGAGTTGCGTCTATGCATCTATATAGACGCATTAGCGCTAGCTGCCGCTGCCCTCCCTGCCTTCCCCCACCTGTCACCCTCACCCATGCTGGCACCCATGGGTGCATTGGGTGCCAGCATGGGTGAGGGTGACAGGTGGGGGGAGGCAGAGAGGGCAGCGGCAGCTAGCGCTAATGCGTCTATATAGACGCATAGACGCAACTCTCAGCTATACTAAGTATAGCTGAGAGCAGTGCGGCGGAGGCGGCGTGTGTGGCGTCGGGGCGGCGGAGATCTTCAATCAACATGTATCAGAAGATCGCAAGATAGAGGATACTGTCGTGGGACCTGATTGGCGTGGGATTTTTTCTTAAAGGTACAGGTAAGTATTTGTGGTTAATTTAGAACATTAAAGGACTTTTTTCGTTGTTGCGTTTTTATTTCATTTAACCCTTTGTGGAAATGGGTAAGGGGTGCTTTGTACCCCTATACTCATTTCTCCTGGGAGGGGGGTGGGCATCTGGGGGTCCCCTTCTTAAAGGGGACTCCCAGATGCCACCATGAACCCCCCCCCCCAGGGAGTCGTCGCCCCCGCCTCCACCTGGGGCAAGGGAGGCGGGGAAGAGCCCCTTGTCCATGGATTGGACAAGGGGCTCCGGGGGGGAGGGGGAGGCTTGGCCGCCCCTCCCCTCCAGAGCCCCCCCATACCATGGACCATGCGGGCTGGTATAGCTCAGGGTGCGAAGCCCCAGTCGGCCGGGGCTCCGCATTCTGGCTATCCCAGCCTGCATGGGAGACAAGGGGTTACAGAGGCTCGGGAGGGGGGACCCCACGTCATTTTTTTTTTAAATTTATTTCCCACACTCAGAAGATAAAAAAAAAAAAAAATTGATAGCAAATTTTTTTAAAAAAATGACGTGGGGTCCCCCCTCCCGAGCCTCTGTAACCCCTTGTCTCCCATGCAGGCTGGGATAGCCAGAATGCGGAGCTATTAACTGCTAAAGTCGGCGGAAAAAGTTTCCACGGGAATGTCAGTACGCGATTTAAATAGATACATTTCCTTTGAAGATTTAAGATCGATTTTCTCAAAAACTATAAGGTCTTTTTGAACAATTTTTTTTCTTCGTGTTCCCACTATTTTTCTTAACATTCCCTACACATTTGGTGTTTCTGGCATTTAAAGGGGCTTTGCTATTAACCGCTAAAGTCGGCGGGCGTTTAATTTTCCCACGGTCAGAAGAAGAATATTCAAAATCGATTTTCTCAAAAACTATAAGGTCTTTTTGAAAAAAAAAATTTTCCTCTTGTTCACAATTTTCTTCTTAACATTCCCTGCAAATTTGGTGTGTTTAGCTTTTAAGGGGGCTTTGCTATTAAACATTAAAGCCGGCAGGCAGATATTTTCAAAACGGCAGCAAAGCAAGGGTTAAAACGAAAATTATCGTTTGGGAGCAATACAAATATAAACGATAAATATCGTTTTTAAAGCCGGCGCCGTTTTTTAGCTGTCAAAAACGAAAAATAACTAGCGATAGTGGTTCTCTATGGGGCGCCGTTTTTTAACTACGATAACTGGCGCCATTTTTAACGGACCCGAAATATTCAGTACTGGACTCTTCCACCGCAGTGAAGACATCCCCTTGAAAGAGACCCTAACCTCTAGTTAAGTATCCCTGGAATCATAAGTATAAACCTGGGAACAGCTAGGCATAAATGTGTAACTTACATTTTTGTAGACAGCTAGGACAGAAGCTGCTCCTAGCCTGTATTCAAGCTTGCATGTTAATTTTCGTTTTAATTAGAAACTAGGGTGGATCATTTATACATATGAATTGGCCCGGTTTTGATTGCAATATGTGTAGTTAGCCTATTAGAGGTGCTGCATATATGAGCAGATAGTCATTTAGATGCCTTGCTGTCTACAAAGCTTCTACTATCTGCATTGAGTTTGTATGTTCTCCCTGTGTCTGCATGGGTTTCCTGCGAGCACTCTGGTTTCCCCCCCACATCCCAAAAACATACAGATAAGTTAATTGGCTTCCCCCTAAAATTGGCTCTAGACTACGATACATACACTACACAATATATACATAGACATAGGACTATGGTAGGGATTAGATTGTGAGCCCCTCTGAGGGACAGTAAGTGACTCTGTACAGCACTGCAGAAGATGTTGGCGCTATATAAATAATAATAATAATAACTTGCTCTAATCCCTGAAATGGTGATACATCTTTGAGTGATTTTATCCATACCTCCCAACTTTTTGAGATGGGAAAGAGGGACACAAGCCACACCCATGCAACACCCCTCATCCCGCCCCCGGCACACCCCTAGTCATGCATACCATGAAGATTTCAGAAGAAAAAAGATGTAGTTTGATCATTTAGACCACATTGGTCCTTTCTATCCTGCTTCATTATCCTTCTTATTAACATATGAAAATAAGAAATAAATCTATTTAAAGGATAGGAATAAACTTTAGAGTAAATTTAACACGTTTTTCAGGAGAAAAATACATATATTTACATAGATCTGTACATCAGTCCTGAAAGAGGGACAAATTAGGAAGAAAGAGGGACAGGGCACCTAAAGAGGGACTGTCCCTCCAAAAGAGGGACAGTTGGGAGCTATGGGATGCCAAAAAGTGTCATTAGGGTCTAGTTAAAAGAAAACAAAAAAAAACCATAACTTTTTGTCGGTGTAGCACTTTACAGTGGAGTTGGGGGAAGCATGAGGATTGTATCTGCTATGTACAGTCATGCCTTATGGAGTAACTAAATAGAATTCTTTACTTATGTTACAGATGACAACGAGCGGACTGTGTCTCTGGGACTTCATGCTCTGCGGCATCTGAAGGTATAACTGTGTCCTGCATGGGAGGACTAACAACCCATCTGCATAACTTATCCATCATTCACTTTCAAACACAAGCAAAATTAGACAATTGCTACTGCCATCTGTGTAAAATTATATGAAGTAGGCTGCCAAAACCCTGATCAAACCTTGCTCTGCGCCTTGCCCACAAGCCAAAATATTCAACACCTAAAACTTGACTTGCACCAAGTCCACAAGGTTCCAGATACACATGGTCAAAACTTTTCTGGTGCCAAGTCCACAAAGCTGAACCTTGACGGATGCCAGGTCTAAATGTTAATCTGTTGCCAGGTCGGTCAGGATAAACCTAATCTGTTGGCAAGTGTACCAGGCTTAACCTTACCTGCTGCCTGTTCTACAGAACTGAAGCTTCTTTGGTGACAGGTCTAAAAGTCTAAACCTTAACCAAGTCCAACATAAAAAAGACTGGCATCATTCATGTCCATTGTACAGAGGAATCTCTGGTGCTACCTTTACAAGGTTTACTCCTATCCGTTGCTAGTTCTATATGGATCAGGTAATTTGGGCGTGGGGATCGGCAGGTGTGTAATAGACGCCTGTGTTAATTATTAAGCTGCCAATAGGTGAGTTGGGCACCCAATAAGGATAGTGGAAATAATGCTAAAATTAGCAGTCGTTTAGGGGCTTGTGTCAGTGTTAGGCATTATTAGGTGTGTGTGTGTGTGTGTGTGTGGGGGGGGGGGGGGAGTGGGGGGGGGGTAGGTACAGAGCCGGATTAAGACTGAATGGGGCCCTAAGTGGACTTACAGATTGGGCCCCCCTCCCTCGACATACAGCCAACCAAGCAGCAAGCATCTTACCTACTATCAGCCGCTCCCTGGCTGGAGCCCCTCCGTGCTGCAACTCCTCTCTGAACTCTGCTCTGTAGCAGCACCTCATCCAGCCCAGACGAACGAGCGAGCAAGCCGTGGCCGCTGCTATGGTGATGGGGCCACATGCCAGCCCCACTCTCTCCAGCCCAGCCTGTGCAATCAGACGTAGACTGATGATGTCAGCAGCGTCAGCCATGTTGTGCACAATGACGTAATGCACGCTGACTGCAGATGCTGGGCTGGAGTGAGCAGAGCTGGCATGTGGCCCCATCACCATAGCAACGGCCGCTGCTTGCTCGCACAATTGTCTGGGCTGGATCACATGCTGATGCAGAGTCAACAGAGTGCAGAGAGGAGTTGCGGCACGGAGGGGCTCCAGCCAAGGAGAGGCTGATAGAATGTAAGATGCTGGCTCCTCGGTTGGCTGATGGGGCCCTTCGACTCTTACTGGGGCCCCCAACTAATGCTTTATTTGCCTGGTCGGTAATCCGGCCCCGAGCAGGCATTAGGTTAGGGGGAGAGTATTAGGCATTAAGTGGGGGATTAATGTTAGGCATTAGGTGTGAGAGGGTCAGTGTTAGGCACCGGGGGGGGGGGGGGGAAGGGGTGGTAGTGTTAGATATGGGAGGGGCTGTTAGACAGTGGGAGGGGGGGGTAGTGCTAGGCATTAGGTGGGGAAGGCTAGTGTTAGGCAATTAGTGGGGGAGGCTAGTGTTAGGCATTTGGTGTGAGAGGGTCAGTGTTAGGCACCGGGGGGGGGGGGGGGGAAGGGGGGGAAGGGGGGTAGTGTTAGGTATGGGAGGGGCTGTTAGACAGTGGGGGGGGGGGTAGTGCTAGGCATTAGGTGGGGTGGCTAGTGTTAGGCAATTAGTGGGGGAGGCTAGTGTTAGGCATTAGGTGAGGGGGGGGGGGTAGTGTTAGGCATTGGGTGGGGAGGTTAGTGTTAGGAATTAGGTGGGGGAGGTTAGAGTCAGGCATTAGGTGGAGGTGGGGGGGGGGTTAGTGTTCGGTATTTGTTAGGCATTAGGTGGAGGGTAGTGTTGCATTAGGTGGGGGTTAGTGTTGCATTAGGTGGGGAGGTCACTGTTAGGCATTAAGTGGAGGGGAGGTTAGAATTAGGCATTAAGTGGGGAGGTCAGTGTTAGGCATTAGGTGGAGGGGGGGTTAGTGTTAGGTATTAGTTAGGCGTTAGGTGGAGGTGGGGGGTTGTGTTAGGCATTAGGTGGAGGGTTAGTGTTAGGCATTAGGTGGAGGGGAGGTTAGAGTTAGGCATTAGGTGTGGATGTGAGTGTTAGGCATTAGGTGGAGGGGGGGTTAGTGTTAGGTATTAGTTAGGCATTAGGTAGAAGGGGGTTAGTGTTAGGCATTAGGTGGAAAGGGTTAGAGTTAGGCATTAGGTGGGGTGGTCAGTGTTGGGCATTAGGTGGAGGGGGGTTAGTGTTAGGTATCAGTTAGGCATTAGGTGGAGGAGGGGGGGTTAGTGTTAGGCATTAGGTGGGGGGGGGGGGATACTTTTAGGCACTAGGAGGAGAGGGTTTAAGTAAGAATGGGTGCCGGGTCAGTGCATAGTAAAATATCAGGTAATGTAAATTACCGATACTTTTTACTAGTGACACCATCCATCCAGTGCCCAACTCATGTGGGGGTGCCGCAACATGTAGTCAGTTCTACAGGGCTACTACTTATTTGGTGCCAGTGCAGTGTCTAAAATGCAATACAGAAAGTTTGCTAATTTCTCCAAAGCCACATTCACACAGGCTTCTACGGGCGTTGTGTTTATCTGATGCGAAACGCTTTTCTGCAACCGAGCAGAAAAGCGTTTGACATTGGTACCCATTATTCTGTCACCCCATCGTGTTTTGAGCCCCATGGGGGGCACAGAACCACAAAACGCAATCACCAGGTGCTGCTACATGCAACGTCCAAGAAATTCTGATTGTCCACAACGTTTGCGCAATTGTAGCCAAATTACAGCAAGAAAAATGCTTGCTTTCATCTCAATGCAGATGTCAGTTGATCTCAGTGGGAAATGGCATCCCCAAACTGGCAATTGCCAGTGAGAACCAAGCCTCTCTGAGACAGGGAACGCAACCAGGTCCTAAATAGTAAATACAGATTAATGTAGAAAGGAGGCTGGCACCACCAGAAGTAGAAAAGTAAAAATTAGCTCTTTATTGATCAGTCATAAAATGACAGCATGGTCAAAAATAAGCCGCCAAAGCCTTATTTTTGACCATGCTGTCATTTTATGACTGATCAATAAAGAGCTAATTTTTACTTTTCTACTTCTGGTGGTGCCAGCCTCCTTTCTACATTTGACTACTGAGGATTCTGAGGATACAGGGATCCAAGGCTTGGGCACACAACAGTTCCTTCCTATGGATGAGTGCTCCTCCAACTTCTGTTTTTGATAAATACAGATTAATTTTTTTTCATCAGTGTGTTATCAACCTGGAGAAGAACCAGCTGGAAGTGGGCAGAACGGAGAGAGAGGTCATCCCCTTCATCAGAAACACAGCTAAAGAGGACCAGTAAGTGTTTATATATGTTACGGCCAGAACCTGAAGTCTGGCCACTTCGGGTTCTGGCCGGTCAAAATGCGAAGTGGCCGTGTTACTGCGGCCAATGCCAGAAACAGAACATTCTGGCGGCTCCGGCTCCTCCCCCTGTCTCCCTCCTCTCAGCAACTGGCCAATAGCAAGAGGCAATTAGAGTCCAGGGCTCCGGCTCCTCCCCGCCTCCTCCTCTCACCTCTTGCTTTGGGGGCAATAGCGCTGGGTATCCCTACCCACCCTGTATCTTCCCCCTCGCTCACTTCCCCACTACGACAAGTTTTTGATCATAACCGCAAGAAGCAGGGGTTCATGCCACCACTTTTGTTCCAATATGTGGGCACTGCAGAGCGGGGGCTGCTCCTTGGGGTGCTTCCCTGCAGTAACAAACATCTCGGGTGTGCAAGGGGAGATAGAGGGTGAGTAGACATACTGGATCCGCGGCTGAGAGGTGGGGGCAGGGGGGTGGAGGAGCTGGAGCGGCTGGAATGTTCTGTTTCTTCTGACACTACTCTTCAAGTATACCAGCACACCATGTTCATAATCAAACACGCTCTTTTATTGAGCCATTATATCCACGAATACACCGACAATTGTTTCGGGGGCCTCACAGGGTCCCCCTTCATCAAGGCTTGTGGTTACCGCAAGCCTTGATGAAGGGGGACCCTGCGAGGCCCCCGAAACAATTGTCGGTGTATTCGTGGATATAATGGCTCAATAAAAAAGCGTGTTTGATTATGAACACGGTGTGCTGGTATACTTGAAGAGTATTGATTGTGATTGGCTGCCTATGCCATAATACCAAGCACCCGACGCAATTGATCTATTGGTGTGCCTACCCTCAACTTATTGAAGTCTGTTTCTGACATTGGCCGCAGTAATGTGGTCACTTTGCATTTTGACCGGTCAGAACCCGAAGTGGCCAGACTTCCAGTTCTGGCCGTAACATATACATGAAATTGAACAACTTATGGGATATCTTGTAGCTACAATTTATGGCAGCCTTTCTCAACCTTTTTACCCTGGAGGTACCCTGTAAATAATTTGTGGATCTCAAGTAACCCCTACATTTATTTTGCTGAAGGTATGGTCTTTAAAACTAGGTGTAGCTGTTTATTTCACTACCCCCTATTGCATTGCCCCTTATTATACTGTCTTCTTATTCTAGTGCTTTTTATTAATGTGCTCATTATTATTCTGATACACTTAATATAATGTTCTCTATTATACTTCCCCCACAATGGGGGAAAATGCCAAGGAACCCCTGCAGAGTCCTCAAGGAACCCTGGTTGAGAAAGCCTGATCTATGTATTCAAATCTGTAGAATACCAAGTCATCTTTGCTACGGAGTTCTTGAGAATATACACAATTTAGTGACAGTTTAACTGGCCAAATCCAAAAATACAGTTTATTTTGTGGAAAAGGATGCTAAACACAACATTTATGGTTATCTATATGCATACGTATTGTAATGCCACCAGTGAGTTGGGCGCAGGGCGAGGTGAATGGCGGCTCACCCTGCTGCGGCTGAAATTCCCCGCGGTGTTAAATACTATTCCCCCTCTGAGTCATAGCAACTTAGAAGGAGAAGTCATTTGGGGTCTGCCGATTGCCGGATCCCTGAATTACACATGCGTGCAAAGCGGTTGGTTTCAGCTGGGGGGGCCGCTATAGCATGAATGCTATAGTGCTCGGGATGCATAAGGGTAATTCCGGGGATCCGGATGGGAGGATTGACGGGATGGGGTGCCTAGCATTTCGCTGCAAATTCTGGGGGATTTTGGGGGAAATGGAGTCATCAGCATGTGGAGGGAGCTAACCATTATGAAACTCTGTACACTGTATACAATGCTGCAGAAGATGTCAGTGCTATATAAAAATACACAATAATAATATGGTAGAACATTAGGCTATGACTATGGTACAAATAGATTGTGAGCTCCGCTGAGGACAGTCAGAATAGGGGGACATATGAAAGAGGGAGATGCATGGGAAAGGGGGGGGGGGGGTAAAGAGGTAGAGGCACAGGACAGAGAACCTGGTGGGAGAGGAGAAATGGCAGTAAAACCTCTCACCAGTGCTTTTTGGCGGGGACATGCTGTTAAAAACGCCACTAAAATCTGAAAAGAGGAAAGGGTCATGGGGAAGACAACAGGGTGGGAGAGGGAGCTGGGAAAGAGATAATATTACCTGCAATCAAGCTAATCTAAACTGTCTGAGGCTTGCTTCTCTGCTCACTACAGAAGTTGCAACAGCAGACTGCCCTGCATTATTGATTAATTACTCTGATCAGGATAGATAATTAATAGCACTCTGGTATTACAGCAGCCAGTGCACATGACTACTAATGACAGGCAACTTCTGAAGCACTAAGCATATCCTGCCACCTCTCCCTGCTAATGTCCCAGCTGCAGCACAGCAATCATTCTCTCTACTCACCCTGCTGCTCTGCACATTCACTCACTGCAGACTGTGGCTAGTGACCGAGGAGACACATTGCCCAAGGGACCGGAAGGGGGAGGGGTACTACAGCTAGTGCAGGAAGTAGTACAGTCCCCTGCACTGCCTGCTGCTATTTTCCTGAATGTCGCCTAAACTATGGAAAAAGGTCCCAGGTGGAAGAACACAGTGGCTGAGCACCAAAGAGGCACCCCTAGCCATGGCTACACCCGGTGCTGTGAGCACATGCAGCCATATGGTAGGTACGCCACTGCTCCAAGTTACTACGACTCTGAAGAGGAATAGTAGGCGTCATTCGGCTCACCCTATACCCAGCTCACGGGCAGCATACCAATAGGTACACCATGCATGGGCTGCGGACTACAGCATTGCAGCTATAGTGTGGCCCTACTCATGCGCAACGTGGCCAGCGCCGTGTGCCCAGAAGGCCTGCTTCAATGTATATGGCCCCATCAGCAAAGTGGTATTCCTTCCTAACATCAAAGGATAGTCCTGATTAGTGATGGTCAATGAGATACAAATAATTATGAGTTGATGCAGAATTATGCAATAATTTACTGCATGCTACTATGTGTCACTACAGTGCCTCTTTAACAACTATGAACCAGTAGAATTTAAAGCAATCTGGAGCCATCTGAAAATCATTATCTTTGTAAATAGTGTAATATTTCCTAAGCTAGTCCCTACATGTACAGAGCTTAAAGGATACCCGAGGTGACATGTGACATGATGAGACAGACATGTGTATGTATAGTGCCAAGCACACAAATAACTATGCTGTGTTCCTTTTTTATTTCTCTGCCTGAAAGAGTTAAACATCAGGTATGTAAGTGGCAGTTCCTGTCTGAATCAAGATTGTGTCAGACTACAGTGTGACCCTCACTGATGAGAAATGATAACTATAAAACACTTTCCTAGCAGAAAATGGCTTCTGAGAGCAGGAAAGAGATAAAAAGGGTCAACAGTTTTTGAATTTTAGCTCTGGCATACTTCAATGAATGTGTCATTGAGCAAAAACATGAAAACAGTAAAAACTTAAAAAGTAGATGTAAATATAAAAAAAAGGTGGAATAACTTAAAAGGTCATTTTAGGAGAAGGAGGATAGATACAATGGTTTATTTCATTAGTTTATATTCACCTCTGGTGTCCTTTAACAACTTTGAAACAGCAGAATTTAAAGCAAACTGGAGCCATCTATAAATTACTATGTTTGTGAATAGTGGAATATTTCCTAAGCTAGTCCATAGATGTACAGAGCTTAAAAAATAAACAAACAATCGCTGAGCATCAGTAAGTGAATGCTGCAGTAACCGTTTCCTGTTTGTGTCAGTCCATCAGATGCATGAAGAGAAGACGAGATGCCAGCTGAGCGAGAAAAGTCGTTATTCTGACCAGATCTGAAGGAATGTTGTGTCCCCTCATGTGTCCGGCTCCCAGATCTCTCTGTGCTTTTTATACCCCGCCCCCATTGTCTCCCAACTACTCCTCTGTTACAATTTTTTTACTAGATGTATTTTACTATGCTGGAATTTCTAGATAACGACACTCACTGTACGCCGATATAGACGTCTGACTGCTACTGCTGTCCGATTTCTGACATACTCGCTCCACCTCGAAGTGGTGCTTCTGTTACAGGTGGAGTCTGGAGGCCTGAAGTACCGCTACAGCAAAAATAAATAAGAAACCCAGTAGGGGAAATGGGTACAGCTGATGTGCAGAGCTGGGAACTCAGGAGGGTAGAGAATCCCTGAGAAACAGTATGAGGGGAGGAGGGGAGAGAGAGAGATGCCTGGTAATGACTGTGTCAGGAGAGTAGAGATGCTACTTCTGTAATCCTTGAGAGACAGAAAAATCAAGGAGGGGTGGAGGAGTCACTGGTAATGGGAGCAGCAGGAGCTGGGAAGTCATGAGGGCAGAGATTGTACCAGAGACAGACTGAAAAAAAAACGGGGCTCTAGGAAAGTAACTACTTTAAAATGCAGCAGCACAGATATATCCCCAGAACAGAATTCCTTAAAGATATTAGAACCCGGGGGGGGGGGGGGCTCTGACAATGGGTGCAGCAGGTGTGCAGAGCTGGGAATGCAGCAGCACAGAGATATTCCCAACAGAATTCCTAAAAGATATTAGAATCCGGGGGGAGCCTCTGACAACGGGTGCAGCAAATGTGCAGGGCTGGGAATGCAGGAGCACTGAGATTTATCCACCAGAGTTTTCAAAAACAGATAATGCACTGTGTAACCCAGCGGACTCCACCAGTAACTGATACATCGCTTTAGGATGGACGGAACGCTTACTGTGTATTGTCAATGGCAAAACTGTTACGAAACAGAACAATCAAGGCCATATTGCCTTTGTAGGTAGGTGGTTCAGTGCGGTCTTACCAAAATGTGCTCCAACCTTGCCATAAATGTTCTCTAATGACCACAGCCTGGGCTCAGGCTCTGCATTTGATCTCAGTGATCAGGAAGTCAGTATGTCACATGACCTTTCGCTGTGACCTCCCATAATGCACTGTGTGCTTTAAGCACTGAGGCCACATAATAGCGGTACTACTGAGCTCCTCTGTACAGGGTCCCCCTATGAGGCACCAGCAGTCAGAGGCAGAAGTAACTTACTGTCATCCACCTCAGATCTGTCTGGGCTAGTCCAGTCTGCAATGTCAGAGGGGTAGCAACACGCAGCGCTTTAAAAAAACAAAAACAGTACATTTGGAATTTGATGGACTTCTTCCATGCAGTGTTGCCAACTCATCCCTTTAATTACTGACACATCTAAGTTATACAGGTTCTGGGGCTATTTGCACATAATCGGTACCTTAACTGCATCTACCTACCCACAAAACCTGTATAATTCATATGTGTCAGTAATTAAAGGGATGAGTTGGCAACACTGCTTCCATGCTTGTGTGACTGGGATAAGCGATCCCCAAGCAATGGGGTCGAATTTAAAATTACAGAGAAATTTAATTTTTTGCTCCAAACTACTTTTCCTCCAGATTACTATGCTTCTCCTCCACTTTTTCTCCTTTGAACCAAGGTGGTACAATTTTGTGGACGATCGTATTTGCGGTCAAATTTTCAGATTGCAGAAGCTGATGGGTCAAATCGATCCTCAATGATCGCATTATGGATCGTTTCCTTACAGGTCTGGTCGATCAGAGTGGTAGATTTTTTTCATAGATAGAATCGCAACTGGTTTTAATATCAGGAACAGCTTGTATTCTTTGAGGCCCCTTTTACACTTGCCTTGCAAATGTACGTTGCGTTACCCTATTTTACCGCAGTGATACGCAACAATGCAAGGCAATGGGGCCTAGCACACTCGCCACGTCACATTGTGCCAGAAGTACCCGATCAGCTGCCGTCCCACCGCAAAGTCAACAGCGCGTTACAGTCTTACAGTCCACGCATGACTTACATGACTTACAGTCATGTAAGTCATGCGTGGAACAGCGTAAATCCCAGTAACGTACTGCCTTCCAGCAGGGAGTATGTCATGCAGCAGGGGGAGGCGTGCAGGGGGGTCTGGGCTATGCATATGACCCTGTCGGCCTAATGTTGTGGATCAGTTAAATACAATCTTTTCTTTAGTTCTGAACGTTCTATTCACAAAAACGATCGTTTTCTAAAAATCACAACAATAATGGACCTGGCAGATGGTGGCTAAAAAAAAAGCATAAACATTTTTTATTAGTGTGAATGAACAAGATTAAAATTCAACTTCACTATCAAAACCTGACGCTTTCCTTTGAAGTTTTCTCCAATCAGAGAAGCCCTCATCCGATGACTGAATTTCCCTGCAGCTTTGCATCAGGTAATACATGACAGGACATGTTTGGGGACTAATATTTGGAGGTCAACAATGAGAGACTGTGAAGTCCTCAAACTTGTTGCTGTAAGGCCCGGTTCACACTTGCGGTGGCCCTCCGGAATCGGCGTGCCGGAGCCGCACCGCCTGCAGAACGGACGGAACGGACGCACGGCATAGCAATTAAAGCCTATGCGTCCGTTCACATGGGTCCGTTCTGCAGAACCGGAGCCGGACCGGATCCGGGCCGGATCCGGACTCCGGCCTCCGTTCCAACATGCGCTATTTTTTCATCCGGCCCCTCCGGCAGCCGTATCCGGGGCGGAGCCGGACTGCACCATCCGGCCAATACAAACAAATGGGAACCGGAGGCCGCACAACACACTGGCTGAGAAATCCGGATGTTCTACCCCACTTCCTATGCGGATTTTTGCGGCGATATTGGCTGGGGACACATGGGCAAGCATTTTGGAGTGGAGCAGCACGAGCTGGAGGTGTTGGCAGGATGTTGGCAGCATGTCGGAGGTGGAGGTGAGTGCTAAACAGCAGAGGGCCTGATTCCACAGGTCCCCCTTCTGCTGACCTCCCAGACCCCAACATTTTTTTTTTTTTACGTTAACTTTGCCAAACGGATCCGGATCGCATCCTGATTACCACCTGATGCAACCTGACCGGATCCGGATCGGATCCGGATCAGAACCGTACGGTTCCGATCCGGATCCAGTCCGGATCCGGTCAGGTCATCCGGTCCGTTTGGCAAACAACCGCTAATGTGAACCGGGCCTAAAACAGTTGCCGTCTCAGAGTGCACCTCAAAACCTTTGGAGCCAGAGCTTTCTGTCATGCTGCCCCTACACTTTGGAATTCCCTACCACACCTAGTAAACAACTCCATCCCCGGAGACTAAAAAGCCACCTGTTTAGCCGGGCATTTGCGGACTTGTAGAATTCTTCCTCTACTAAAATTTACCAATCAACCAATTACTGGTCTGAGCCATGCTTATGTGCTTTGAGTCCTACAGGAGAAAAGCGCTTTACAAATGTTGCTTGTTGGTAAATGGCAAGTCGATGGTTAGATTAGATCGTAACATCTGTGTGAATGCCACATGATGGAATTAAAAGGAAATCCCACTTTTCTTTCAAAATTGCGAGTGATCAGTGCAGCACAAGTGTATTTGCAATTCAACATTATTAAAAAATGATCTTTCCATTTCAAACTGCAGCCAGGTGCCAATTTACAACTCACAGCAAGCTTGCATTGCATTTTTTTTTAAACAACGGCAACAGTAGTCTGTTTGGAGTAGAGAGTACAGGGATGGTTAATGAGATGCAAATTGATGAAGAAGAAGTTGATGCAGGATTATATAATATAATAAAAACACTTTATATTCCAGATACACTTGTGTTGTACTGCTATATGCAGCACCTTATGGGTGGAATTCCCATAAGGCACCGTAGGCACGTGCTTACAGGTGCATGATGATGGAAAGGTGGCTTACTCCACTTCCCTAATGCCTCCCTCACTCCTTCCCTATGCAAAGTCCCATCCCGTATAGGAGAGGTTACTCACCCGGGTCTCTGCATAATTTCCACTGACCAGATCTGCCTTCAGTAGAGGGCATCTCCATACCTCCCAACTTTTTGAGATGAGAAACCGGGACACTTAAGCCACACCCCTGACACCCCCCAACCCCCCCCCCCCTGACACACCCCTAGTCAATCATTATATATATATATATATATATATATATATATATATATATATATATATATATATATATCTGCATAAATGAATAAATGGTCATTTATTAAAAAATGGTGGGGAGAAGGGTGAGGGCGCCCATGGGTGGGAGGTGAAAAAAAGGATCGAGGCGCCAGCCGGCGGCTGTGGTGTGTGGGATGCGGGTCTGGGATAAGATTGTCCCTCCCTCCAAATGTGCCCCCCAGTGTCCCCCTGTATGGAGAGATAAGAGCGCAGCGGAGCGGGTGTTCCAACATTTTAGCATACCCGACAAAATAGCATACAAATGAGCATGTGCAAAGTCATGCAGGGCATACATTAACCCCATAATGCCCATCAGCAGCATTAACCTTTTCAACCCGAGTTAGCTGTCTGGGTGCTGATGTGCAATCTCCACTATCCAAGTGGACATAGAGTTAGAATAAAAAGTTGTCCGAGCTAAGCGAGGACCGAGCCCGCAGCCCAGCGAGCGTGCAAGGGGACACTGATTCTACTAAAAAGGGGTATATCACTTTAAATGTATGCTGTTTTGTCAATGTATGCTAGTTAGTTGGAACACGGGCAGTCTTACCATTCCTCCTCGCGTACCAGGCATCGCTGGCTCTTCTCCGCTTTCTGCTTCCTGTGACATCACAGGAAGTAGATTGAAGCAAGATGCCCGGTACGCGAGGAGGAATGGTAAGACTGCCCGCTCCGCTGTGCTCTTATCTCTCCATACAGGTGGACACTGGGGGGCACATTTGGAGGGAGGGACAATCTTATCCCAGACCCGCATCCCACACACCACAGCCGCCGGCTGGCGCCTCAATCCTTTTTTCACCTCCGCTGCTTGCCGGGACACAAGGGGGGGTATCCCGGGACAGCGGGACCCCTCCCCAACCCGTGATCGTCCCGACGAAAACAGGACGGTTGGGGCCCCTGCATCTCTAGCTACCTAATATTGAGGGTTCATCTGGCTATCTAATACTAAGGGGCACCCGTAGATACCTATGACAGCAAAGGGAAGTAAGGAAGAAGTGACCAGGCTAGCCAGCACACTTGAGGTGCGGTTCGGCGGGGGTTTGTAGGTTCATGGAGGGGCGGGTCTAGGTTGCCAGGACATCTGTGCCTAATGGCCCATACTCACGGGCTACAATTGTCGCCCGTGAGTATGAGGCGTTGCACGGGCGCGCACCCCGATCCGTCGCTGATGTCGCCAGGCGATTGACCGCGGTCAATCGCCTGGCGACAGTTGCCGCCGCAACTGTTGCTAGTCCGCGTGAGTATGCGGACTAGCGACAGCAACATAATTGCAAATAGACTGCACTTCCGGCGAGGGGGGAGGAACGTTGGCGACAGCTTCCGTCGCACAGCTGATCCCTCTTCCAGTGTGTACGCGGAGGGAGCTGGCGACGAGCTGTCACTGGCCTGTCGCGCACACGCTCACGCGTGCTGGCGACAGGCCACTTATGTAGCCCGTGAGTATAGGCCATAAGGCTCCGGTGATGTAAATCCGGGCCTGGCTATATGTATAGAGCAGGGTTTCTTTTTTGTAATTACAGTGGAATTTCACTTGAAATGAATCTGCGGATTTGACCCATTGCCCTCTGGGATGAAAAAGACTACAAGTCCCAGTTCCGTGACTGAAAACTCTAGATTATAAATTTAACTGGACCACAAGTGGTGATTTGGAGGAACAGATATTAGGCCTATGGCTTCATGGCTGGGGGTGCCTCATGCCTCAGCACTGTCCAATCAGAAGCAGGGAAATGTCCAGGGAGACATTACATGTAGAGACAGGAAGGCTCGGGTTAAAACAAAATAATCTCCATCCTTTTACGCGCCCTCATGCCGATTGGCTGCCGCCAGCAGAGGCGGGACTCCACAGCCACACTGCGCAGACAATCCACCCTCGATAGAAATGTGCCAATCTTCTCTATCAGTGCTGACATGTTTATTACTGCACATTGTTACAATAAACGGTATTGCATGTTCTGTGGTGTCACATTGGTCTCCTCCCTGATGCTTCTTGTGTGTGTTTTCTGGCTGCAGAAATGAATTACAATATTCCTCATATCACCTGATGGGTCCCCTCTGCCCACATTAAAGGGGTCCTCCTGCCAATTTGCTAGAACATTCTCCTTTTGGGGATCTGCGCAGGGCTGGGGTCCACTAGAAATCACTATTTGCAAATGAAATTGTTAATTTTGTAATGATTTTTTGCAGTGTTTTACGGAGCAATTTCTGGCAGTTTTAAAGGAAATCTGAGGTGAAAAAAAAAACTTATTAGATAATGATTTGGATGTGTAGTACAGCTAAGAATATGAGTCTTGTACTGTTTCCAGTACAGGAAGAGTTAAGAAACTTCACTTGTTATCTATGCAAAAGAGCTTCTCTGAGCTCTGCGACCCAACTTCGGTCAGAGACAGTCCGGTTGCTGAAAGCGCTCAAGAGAGTATCAGGCCTAAGTAGGGTTAGAACTTCTTTTAGGGTTTTTATTGCTGTCGGTTTGTTTTAGAAGAGTTTCCTAGCTTATAATATATATATATACATATACAGTGGTTTGCAAAAGTATTTGGCCCCCTTGAAGTTTTCCACATTTTGTCATATTACTGCCACATAGGGATGCTCAAATTCGGCTTCGGGAGATCTCCGGATTTTTGCTATCCGGATATCTCCCAGTAATGCTGTGCGGGCTGGGCGGGGGGGTCAAGCTTACCTCTCTGACGTCTTCTTCGGTTGTCCCTCGGCGCCTCCCACGATGCGCTCCATGCGCGTCACGTGATTACAAACACTTCCTCCTTCAACCCGGAAGGAGGAGGTGTTTGTTATCAGGTGACCGCCGCTTGGAGCGCATCGTGGGAGGCGCCGAGGGACGACCGAAGAAGACGACAGAGAGGTAAGCTTGACCCCCCCGCCCAGCCCGCACAGCATTACTGGGAGATATCCGGATAGCAAAAATCCGGATATCTCCCGAAGCCGAATTTGAGCATCCCTGCTGCCACAAACATGAATCAACTTTATTGGAATTCCACGTGAAAGACCAATACAAAGTGCTGTACACGTGAGAAGTGGAATGAAAATCATCAAACATTTTTGAATAAAAAATAACTGCAAAGTGGGGTGTGCATAATTATTCAGCCCCCTGAGTCAATACTTTGTAGAACCACCTTTTGCTGCAATTACAGCTGCCAGTCTTTTAGGGTATGTTTCTACCAGCTTTGCACATCTAGAGATTGAAATCCTTGCCCATTCTTCTTTTGCAAAACAGCTCCAGCTCAGTCAGATTAGATGGACAGTGTTTCTGAACAGCAGTTTTTAGATCTTGCCACAGATTCTCGATTGGATTTAGATCTGCACTTTGACTGGGCAATTCTAACTCATGCATAAGTTTTGTTTTAAACCATTCCATTGTTGCCCTAGGTTTACGTTTAGGTCGTCCTCCTGGAAGGTGAACCTCTGCCCCAGTCTCAAGTCTTTTGCAGACTCCATGAGGTTTTCTTCCAAGATTGCCCTGTATTTGGCTCCATCCATCTTCCCATCAACTCTGACCAGCTTCCCTGTCCCTGCTGAAGAGATGCACCCCCAGAGCATGATGCTGCCACCATCATATTTGACAGTGGGGATGTTGTGTTCAAAGTGCAGTGTTAGTTTTTCGCCACACATAGCGTTTTGCATTTTGGCCAAAAAGTTCCATTTTGGTCTCATCTGACCAGAGCACCTTCTTCCACATGGTTGCTGTGTCCCCCACATGGCTTGTGGCAAACTGCAAACGTGACTTCTTATGCTTTTCTGTTAACAATGGCTTTCTTCTTGCCACTCTTCCATAAAGGCCAACCTTGTGCAGTGCACAACTAATAGTTGTCCTATGGACAGATTCCCCCAACTGAGCTGTAGATCTCTGCAGCTCGTCCAGAGTCACCATGGGCTTCTTGACTGCATTTCTGATCAGCGCTCTCCTTGTTCGGCCTGTGAGTTTAGGTGGATGGCCTTGTCTTGGTAGGTGTACAGTTGTGCCATACTCCTTCCATTTTTGAATGATCGCTTGAACAGTGCTCCTTGGGATGTTCAAGGCTTTGGAAATCTTTTTGTAGCCTAAGCCTGCTTTAAATTTTTCAATAACTTTATCCCTGACCTGTCTGGTGTGTTCTTTGGACTTCACGGTGTTGTTGCTCCCAATCTTCTCTTAGACAACCTCTGAGGCCCTCACAGAGCAGCTGTATTTGTACTGACATTAGATTACACACAGGTGCACTCTAGTCATTAGCACTCATCAGGCAATGTCTATGGGCAACTGACTGCACTCAGACCAAAGGGGGCTGAATAATTATGCACACCCCACTTTGCAGTTATTTATTTGTAAAAAATGTTTGGAATCATGTATGATTTTCGTTCCACTTCTCATGTGTACATCACTTTGTATTGGTCTTTCACGTGGAATTCCAATAAAATTGAATCATGCCTGTGGCAGCAATATGACAAAATGTGGAAAACTTCAAGGGGGCCGAATGCTTTTGCAAATTAGTGTGTGTGTGTAAAAAAAAAAAAAAAGTGTGTGTGTGTGTGTGTGTGTGTGTGTGCGTGCGTGCGTGCGTGCGTGCGTGCGTGCGTGCGTGCGTGCGTGCGTGCGTGTGTGTGTGTGTGTGTGTGTGTGCGTGCGTGCGTGTTCACCTTTACTGTGAAGAATGCTTCATTCACTTTTGCTACGAAGAATTCTTCCCTTTCGCACAGATTGTTTTTACAATGGAAAACCATTTCCTATCTCACAGCTTCATTCACCTTTAGTGTGGAAAATGAATCCATATCCCATTGATTTATTCACCATTACCATCCAGAAACCCTCTTTACCTCACAGCTTCATTCACCTTTACCATGAATAACTCCTTCCATTTCTACAGCTTCATTGTCTTTTAATATAAAGAACCCTTTCTTACCCCATCACTTCATTCATCTTTAGTATAATGAACCCCTCCTTATCTAATGCCCCATACTCACGGGCAACATTTCTGGCCTGTCGCTAGCACACGGGAGCGTGTGCGCGACAGGCCGGCGACAGCTCGTCGCCAGGTCCCTCTGCATACACACGGCGGAGGGACCTGGCAACTGACGTGAAGGAAGCTGTCGCTGAAGTTCCTCCCCCCGCCGGAAGCTCAGGGTATTCCCTGCTGGTTGCTGTCGCTAGCCTGCATACTCACGCGGACTAGCGACAGTTGCGGCGGCAACTGTCGCTGGGCGATTGACCGCGCCAATCGCCTGGCGACAGCAGCGACGAGCGACTGTTCGGGGTGCGCGCCCGTGCAACGCCTCATACTCACTCATTGTAGCCCGTGAGTATGGGCCATAACAGCTTCATTCACTTTTAAAAATAAGCCCTCCCAATCCAACAGCTATATTTACTTTTAGGCTGGTTTCACAGTGGGATGTTAAAGTCCCACGTTACAGCAGCCAGTAACGCAGCCTAACTCACAGCACTGTAAAATCAATGTGCTGTTCACAGTGCACACGTTGCGTTACATCGTAACACAGCACGTTTAAACAAAGTGCTGCATGCTGTACGTTATACTGGGCTAAGCCACGTTAGACTGTTTGTACATGCTCAGTAATGTTGGAGGAGAACGAATTGTTCATTTGATCCTGATCTTTTTGTCGAATCATCCGGATCATCACAATGAAAGATTCGGTTCACAGTGGATGTCTGTCTGGAAGAAACAGGAACATACAGAATGTACAGTGCAGGGAAAGTCCTGTCTTGCTAGTCATTTCACTCCCAGTCTGCTTCCCTAGTAAAATGATTCAAATGATTCGGTTCAAAGATACGGATCTTTTCAACGATCCGATTCATATGATCCGAATCCTTAAAAAGATCCGGACTTCCTATCACTAACCTGGAGTGGCTGCTTTGAGAGCTGCATAACACATTTATCACAAATAATCACTCCCTATCCTACAGCTCCATTCACTTTTACCTTGAAAACCCTTCCCCGTCCCACAGGATCAGCGTCACTCTAGATCCTGAAGAAGACCCCCCTTTCCTGGGGGCGGCCATCTCTGGGTTCCTGTCAGATTGGGTGGTACAAATCTTTGGTAATATCAGTTGTGGTTGGGGTGCTCCTTTAGTGGCTGTCTGTGATTATATGGCCAGTACCGATACTGAAAGAGGAGGAAGTGAATGAAATTATATCTGGCTTATTGTGGAGCTACTGGCCGGTCAGTAATTATCTCAGTCAGCATGTTGTGTGCTGGGCGCCTGTCTCTCTCTATTACAAGACACTCCAGTAATGAGGCCTCTTTCAGGATTCCCTCCTCTTCCTCATCTCATCTGATTGATACAAGAATCCCCACGGATGGCTGTTCCCTCCAGCATCTTATTCCATCTGCTAGTCAGCAGGGGAGCTGCACTGTCAACTGTACCGTCCTAATAAAGTTATTACAGATTACAAATTCACACTGACACTAAGGGAGGACTCTGCTGCAGGCAAAACTTACATAGTTACATAGTTATTTTGGTTGAAAAAAGACATTCTATGAAACTTTCTATTTTTTTTTCTATTTCTAGTTTTTATTGAGTTTCCAGCATACAATTATTAATATAGTTGAAGCAGTAGTAGAGGATTAACCCCTTCGCATCCAGACCTTGTTTCCCACTTATAAACCAGAGCAGTTTTGACAGTTTAGCTATGTCCTTATTAAATTAAAAAATTTCCTGCGCCAGGTTTTGTGTTTTTTTTTTTTTACAGAGAGGACTGTGAAAATTAATTACTTTATCTAACATGTAATGAAACTTTTTTTTTTATAGTTCTGCATTACTATGTTGATGTTCTAAAACATCTCCACTTTTTATGCATGGGAGTGTGTAAGAGCAATAAGCAGCGGTCCGTCAGGGGGACAGTTGTGGGAGAAGAAAGATCATAAGAACTGGGGTCCATCAGGGGGACAGTTGTAGGAGAAGTATCATAAGGACTGGGGTATATCAGGGAACAATTGTGGAAGAAGAAACATAAGGACTGGGGTGCATCAGGGGGACAGTTGTGGGGGGAAGGATCAAAAGGACTGAGGTGCATCAGGGGGACAATTGTGGGGGAGGATCATAAGGACTGAGGTGCATCAGGGGGACAGTTGTGGGGGGGGAAGGATCATAAGGACTGGGGTGCATCAGGGGGACAGTTGTGGGGGAAGGATCATAAGGCCTGAGGTGCATCAGGGGGACAGTTGTGGGGGGGGGGAGGATTATAGGGACTGGGGTGTATCAGGGGGACAGTTGTGTGGAAGGATCATAAGGACTGGAGTGCATCAGGGGGTCAGTTGTGGGAGAAGAAAGATCATAGGAACTGGGGTTTATTGGGGGGGGGGGGGGAATTGTGGGAGAAGAAGGAACATAAGGACTGGGGACAATCAGGGGGACAGGTTTTAGGAGAAGAAGGATCATAAGGACAGCAGTCTATTTAGGGGACACGTTGATGGAAAATGGACCATAAGGAGTAGGGGGGACAGCCAAGGTTGATGTAAAGAAAGAGGAACTGAAGTCCAATAGCTGAACTGTTTTGAAGGTAAAAAGAGAAAGGCACAAGTGTGGGGAAAAGAGGGGTAGCTATGGGGTAGTGAGGAGGGGCAGAGAGGCTGGGATCCATACATGCACAGTTCTGATGGAAGGGGAGCAAATATTGGTAAGGTGAGGTGTTAATAAGGAGGGAGGAAAGCTTTGGGGTTTTGGAGGAAGGAGGACCCGTTCTGGTCAGTAAAAAGTCTCAGTAAATTTCTCACATGGCCCATATGCAATTCAGTTTTTCACCTGAATTTTCTCCTAGGTGATATTTTGAAACTTGTCAATAAAATGCGTTTTAAACCCCCAGCAAGCAAAAAAATGCTCAAAATTATTTTGATAGTACATTTTCTCCTACTTTTTCCTTTGCGAAATTGCTGAAAACGTATTCTAAATTGAAGATGAAAAATTATCTCCTAGGAGAAAAGTCAGGTGAAAAAGTGAATTGCATATGGGCCAGGCTGTTTAAAGGAATCTCTTAAAGTGGTATAAAACCCTGAAATAATATTCAATAAAAACTTGTTTTCCTACTTTTTATATGCCATACGGTTATCATATTTGCTTCTGTGCATAAGTATTATTATTCATTTAGAAATTACAAGTTTCCAAAGTACACTTTTTTGCTTTGAGAGTTGACTTTGCATTTTATTCATAACTGTTTTTTTTTCCATCTTGAAATATAAGCAGAAATACTTTCTGACTGTCTGTGTTCAGGAGAGTTTGCAGTGTCAGAGAAGTGTTTGTTAACATTCCTCACTTGATACACTGTTTGCAATAAATCAAATTTCCCTCCCTCTTACTGTAACCTTATTAATATTCCACTCCTACCCCCTACACCCCCTCCGATCTCTGCTGCCCTCTGGAATGCCCGCTCAGTCGGCAACAAACTGCCCTTTATCCATGATCTTTTCATTTCCAATGCTTTCACATTCTTTGGGATCACTGAAACCTGGCTGACCCCTTCTGACACAGTCTCACCTGCCGCCCTCTCTTATGGAGGTTTCCACTTTAGCCACACTCCTAGAGGTGGGAATAAGCATGGTGGTGGTGTGGGCATTCTCCTCTCAGATAAATGCTCCTTCAAGCCTCTTACTCCTATTCCCTCTCTCTCCCTGCCATCCTTTGAAGTCCATGCAGTCCGACTATACTCTCCCTTGAACCTCCAAATTGCAGTTATTTACCGCCCTCCAGGCCCTGCTTCTGTTTTCTTGGATCATTTCTCTGCATGGCTTCGCCAGTTCCTATCCTCTGACATCCCTACCATCATCATGGGTGATTTTAACATTCCTATTGACACCAATAACACTGTCTCCAAAAAACTTCTATCACTCACTTCCTCCTATGGCTTGTCTCAGTGGTCCTCTACCTCAACCCACACTGTTGGCCATACGCTTGACCTTGTATTCACTCGTCTCTGCTCCGTCACTGACTTTACTAATGATCCACTACCACTCTCTGACCATAACCTACTTAGCTTCTCTCTCTCCTCTTTTCCTACCACCCTGGCACAAGCACGCTCACATACTCGAAGAACCTATCGCAATCTAGACATTCAAACTGTCTCTGATACCCTGGCACCTCTCCTCACACAATCCTTCACTGACCCAGACTCGGCTGCTATACACTACAACAGCTCCATTACAAAAGTCATGGATGACTTCACCCCCCTCGTCAATGCCCGCCCTCACCGGGTCTGTCGCCAACCCTGGATAACCAAAACCACTAAACAGTTAAAAAGATGCTCTAGAGCAGCTGAACGGCGCTGGAGGAAAAGTAACACAAGTGAGAACTTCATCTTATATAAAATTGCCTTGAACAACTTCAGAAACGCACTCTCTGTGGCAAAAAAGTTCTATTTTTCTTCCCTAATATCCGCCCATTTACACAATCCAAAACGCTTGTTCAGCACCTTCAACTCCGTTCTCCATCCCCCTCCTCCTCCTCCTTCATCTTGCTTATCAGCTGAAGAATTTGCAACATACTTCACTGATAAAATTGACAAAATCAGAAGTGAATTCTCCATGCAGCCCTCAAATCCCACCTCCACACCTCTCATTGACTGTTCTCTAACTGCCTTCTCGCCACTCTCTGAACACTCTCTTTCCTCTAAAATTGCCAAAGCTAATCTAACCACCTGTTCTTTGGATCCTATTCCCTCCCATTTCATTCCGCAGCTATCATCTCTCTTGCCTGCACTAACAACGCTATTTAACCTGTCCCTCTCTACTGGCATCTTTCCGTCCCCACTCAAAAAAGCTGTTGTGACACCACTACTTAAAAAACCTTCTTTAGATCCTACCACACTTGCCAACTACCGCCCAGTGTCACTTCTCCCATTTGCATCCAAACTACTTGAACGCCATATACATGCAGAATTAAGCCATTATTTATCTGCTAACTCCCTACTTGATCAGTTCCAGTCTGGCTTTCGCTCTAACCACTCCACAGAAACAGCCCTTACCAAAGTGGCCAATGACCTTCTTACAGCCAAATCCAAAGGTCAATTTTCCATACTCATCCTTCTTGACCTGTCATCAGCATTTGATACTGTCGACCACACCTTACTCCTACAAATACTTTCAAATGTCGGAATAAAGGGCCTTGCTCTCACATGGTTATCTTCCTACCTCTCTGGAAGGTCCTTCACAGTCTCCTACTCAGATCAGATCTCTTCTCCTCATGCTTTGTCTGTCGGGGTTCCCCAAGGCTCTGTCCTTGGTCCCCTCCTCTTTTCCATCTACATGCATGGTCTTGGTGATTTAATCAACTCATTCGGGTTTCAATACCACCTCTATGCAGACGATACACAACTGTACCTCTCTGCCCCAGACCTTAACTCCCTCCTTAAACGTGTTCCTGACTGCTTGTCTGCTATATCCTCCTTCATGTCCTCTCGCTTCCTAAAACTTAATATGAGTAAAACGGAACTAATAATTTTTCCACCGTCTCTGTCCACCTCCCTGCCTGAAGTAACAATAAATGTTAATAACACTCCCATAACTTCAGTTCCCAAAGCTCGGTGCTTGGGGGTGATATTCGACTCATCTCTCTCTTTTATTCCTCATGTTCACTCCATAACCAGCTCCTGCCATCTCCAACTCAAAAACATATCTCGCATCCGTCCCTTTCTCACTCAAGACACAACTAAAATGTTAATACATGCTCTCATAATCTCTCGTCTGGACTACTGCAACGTACTACTTTGTGGACTACCGTCTAACAAACTGGCCCCGCTCCAGTCAGTACTGAACTCAGCTGCTCGTCTCATTCATCTCTCTTCTCGATCTTCCTCTGCCGACCCTCTTTGTCAAGCTCTTCACTGGCTGCCAATTAACCAGAGGATTCAGTTCAAACTCCTAACCCTAACCTACAAAGCTCTCCACGATCTCTCCCCCCGGTACATATCCTCATTAATCTCCAGATACAAACCCAATCGCAATCTCAGATCGGCACATGATCTTCTGTTGTCCTCCTCTAGAATCAACTCCTCACATTCACGTTTACAAGACTTCGCACGCACTTCACCCCTCCTCTGGAATGCCCTCCCACAACACATCCGTCACTCGCCAACCTTTGTTACCTTTAAACGCTCTCTAAAAACACACTTGTTCCGACAAGCATATGCTCTACCTTAGGCCACTTCCCTTTGTACTAAGACCAAATTGCACTCCTACTAGGTATCCTAAAACACAAAGCCTCTATATATTTGCTGCATACTACCCCTCCTCTTGTTTCCCCCCATTCACTTTAGATTGTAAGCTCGCAAGGGCAGGGCTCTCTCCCCCTTTAGTGTCTTGGTAACCATTATACATTTTATTCATCATGTTAATTTTATCACTGTCATTACCAATTCTATAATTTGTATTTTGTATCATTCTTTGTATTTTGTCACTAATTATGTATCTTGTATATTGGTGTACACCATTGTCTGTATTATTATGTACCCCATGTTTGTTTCTTACTTTGTACAGCGCCACGAAATATGTTGGCGCTTTATAAATCAATAATAATAATAATAATAATACAATTAAACACAAGATAACATTATCTCTAGTTTGGATGCGTCCAGCTTTCCCGGCATTGAGCTTTTTTGTCCTGTGTTTAACCTTTTGAATGCTGTTCTAGTAAAAAAAAAACATGCTGGTAGTATATAATATGCTGTAAATAATGTTTTAGAGCAAAGAAGAATTGCTGGGTTTTTATTCCGCTTTAATTGCTGCATAAAGAAGTAGCAGTAGAATAACTGCTGCATAAAGTGATTCCTCCCAGCATGCCTGTGCTGTATCGGTGGTAAATAGCCCAGTGTTACCCCACCTGCTGACCTGATATTTCTGATAAATCATTATCTAACCTCTCCAATTAGAGAGACAGAGGAGGCCACAGAGCATGTCTTTCCCACGTGGATCTGAAAAGTCAGAGCCATCCTGAAGACGATAGGAGTAACCGGGTGGTCAGGAAATCCCAGGGGGGCGGCCCAGCATGGCAGATTTCCGCCAGCCTAATCTACTGGCAGGCATGGCCACTGAAGGGAGAGATTCATTACTGGCTCTGTGTGACACTCATGAAATAATAAATGACTCAGTGCTGACAGACGTTTGTCATCTCTGCTCAATGTACCGAGCGTTCCCCGCATCAGGGCTGTGCCACATCCGAGAGTTTACAACACAAATACAGTCTAGTAACAAAACAACACAGCACATGGCACAGGTTCTATGGTAGAAATGTTTAAATCTTAACTGAGGTCACTAAACAAACCAGGCCTGACTGCGTCATCTAGAGAACTCCAGTCAGTGACGTAAGGATCACCATAGCAGCCATAGTGGCTGCTATGGGGCCCCTAGCCAGGAGGTGGGAGTGGTCTCAGCAGGCGAAAAGGGGGCCCCAGAGCTTTGATGGCTGTGTAATTTAGGGGTCCTGCTGCAAGGACCACAGCGGGCTCCCTGAACTGCACAGTAGCCAGCGGAGCACTGGAGAGAAATGACTCACCTCCACGGGTGCCACTGATGATCTAGGTACCTTGTAGCATCCTCATATCAATGACTACCATGATTATAGAGCTCTCTCTAGTCACATGGGTTACATGACGAGAGAAGGTGCTGTAACCATAGAGACTTGAACGCATGGAGAAAGTAGATAGTCCGTGGAGCCTGGAGAGGTATGTCACTTCCCTCCTGTGCTCCACTCACCACTCCTCATATGGGGGGGCCAATTTTGCTACCCATACTTTGGCGGCTAATCTGGCTACTTCTGCTTTGGGGGGCTACCTATACTTGGGTGGTTGATCTCGCTTCCTATACTTTGGGGGGGGGGAGGCTAATCACTTACCTATACTTTGGAGGCTACCTATACTTTGGAGAATAATCTGGTTACCTATACTTGGAGGGGAGGGGGATAATCTAGCCACCTTTACTGAGGGCTCATCTGGCTACCTATACTGGGGGGCCACCTATACTTGGAGGGCAGGAGGGGGGCTAATCTGGCTACCTATATGGATATGGTTAGGCTACTCTAGCTATCTATACTGGTGACCCCTCCGCCTACCTATACTGGAGATACCTCTAGCTACGTGGGCTAGCTAATACCCTATAAGGTTTTTTTAAGTGGCTCAAATCAAAACTTTGCAATGGGGCCCCATGATTTCTAGCTACGCCCAATTGCCCTCATGCCCTCCACTACCCACAGCGTAGTGCACTACTACATAATCACTAGTATTAATGATAATGGCCTCAATTCACTAAGGGCCATACAGAAAAAAAAAATGCAGAGAAATGCCGCATTTGGCATTTGTTTTTTTAATTCCCTAAACTTTGCCGACATGCAGCAGTCATTCGGAAATTTTCCAAAGAAGATCTGATTCTGTTTTGGAAAGAGTCAGCCTATTTTCTAAGCAGGTGAACTGCCGATGGGAGGCAGGAGGGAGGGGGTTGCCGTTCTTACGGATCCTGGAGGCTGTGCTGGGGGGGGGGGGGGGGGGGTCAGGAATACCTGAAAGGTCAAGGCCATGGCTGCTGGCAAGTGCAAGGGCTGCTGCCTGCCTGGTGCTGTGTCCAACCGAGACCTCCGTCTAGTGCAGCAGCATAGCCTCATCCATCCCCCTCCGTACTGCACTTGTGGTGTCAGATCAGTTCGGGATCAGCCATTAGCACACAGTGGAAGGGAGGCAGTGCAGGGCTGATGAGGATGTGCTGGGGGTCAGGCGTCGTTGTACTGCTAGACCAACACTGGCAACTTTGCTAAGGGATCAACAGTATAAAAGATCGACCGTACAAAACATATAGCACCTCTCTGGACAACTATGCGGATGGAAGGCAGTGCAGGGCCAGACAAGAGGCAGCATAGAAACGTGACAACCGGCTTGCCAGGCAGAAGAGTACGCTGAGGATTACAGCTGTCGCCAACTGATGTCCCGCCCAGAAGTGCATTGGCACCAATAGGGTGAGAGGGTAGACAGAATAGCTCCTCCTATTGGCTGTCTACCATGCAGTAGGCATGGATCATGCAGCAATGCGCTGCAGACTTTGCATCAGGATTGCGGTGATTGAACACTCTATGGTCGATTCAACATGTCCAATTTGATTTTGATCGATTTTCCGTTCACTTCTACGGAAAATCAATTTAAATCAGATCGGACATGTTGAAAATTATCGATCTGCCAGGAAATCTGCCTGAAAATCTTATCATGTGTAGGCATTATAGAGGCACAATTCACTCGTATATGTGTATTTCAGAATATGGAGAAATAGCAAAATAATTTTTCAATAAATGTATTAAAATCAAAATCAACAGATAAATTTAAAATAAGACAAACGCTAGCTATCAAACAAACAGTAAACCACACTGTAAGGGCTGTGTTGATGCGATTTTACATGCGATTCCGATTTTTGATGAAAGCAAAAAAAGTCCTGCATGCTGCGTTTTTTCCTCATTTTTCTTCCTGTGCTGCTAGCATCCAGTTAAAAATCGCAAATTAGAATCGCAATTCGGAATTGTGATTTAAAGTGTAAATGTAGCCTCAAAAGAAAACCTTCCAATAAAGAATACAGCACTTACCATGCTTTCCTTTCACACGAATCCAGTTCCTAAATCCTTGTTATTACAGTTTGTAGTTGGAGTTTCTTTGGTCTGTGTGAAGGAGCTCTAGCAGTAGCTGTTGGCAACAAGATGACACAGTCAGAAGCAAGTCCCAGAGGCTCAACATCTTTTTAGGTGCCAGAAAAACACAGAAGTTCCCAGGTCCCGAGTCTATCACAGCAAGGTCTGA
The DNA here is from genome assembly GCF_040937935.1 of Hyperolius riggenbachi. NCBI lineage: Eukaryota > Metazoa > Chordata > Amphibia > Anura > Hyperoliidae > Hyperolius > Hyperolius riggenbachi. Next base: position 200,345,600 of record NC_090656.1, read on the forward strand.
GGCAGGAGCAGTAAAGCATTCAGAACTATTCCGCAACTACTAACCCACTTTGCCAACGTTCTCCAAAGAATAACTGTTGCTCAATATTTGATTATGAGAATATGATACAGGTTTGAGAGTGAACAACAGAAATGGCCAAACACCATCAAAACAAAAAATAAAAATCGCAAAAGTATGCAGAGTGTGCAGAAAGGACCCATGCAATTGTAAACTGACCTAAAGAACAGTAAGGTCCTCTAAAATGTACCACACCACTCAAGCATATTATCTATCTATCTATGTATCTATCTATCTATCTATCTATCTACTAGAGTAAGTGCCTCAACCTTCAAGGAAGAAGTAGCGCCCTGCCCCCAGGGGCGGTCCTAGACTTGCCACCGAGCTGTAGGGGGTTGAGCAGCAGCCGCCGCTATTAGTAAGAGGCAGTGGGTGGGGATCACTTACCTCTTCCGTGTTCCAGTGTGCGTTCCACTGTCGTCACTTCCTGCAATGCCGTCCACTTTCAATACAGTGGGCGGCACTGCAGGAAGTGACGACAGTGGAACGCACGCTGGAACGCGGAAGAGGTGAGTCATCCCCACCCGCTGCCTTTTACTAATAGCGGCGGCTGCTGCTGAGCTTAAAGAGAACCCGAGGTGGGGTTCTCACAACAAAATCCCCATACAGAGGCTGGCTCTGCCTATCGAGCCCAGCCTCTGTTGCTAATCAGATACCCCCTAAATCCCCCCTGTGCTCAGCCAGACCCCATAAATTACAGCCGCGCTGTGCGGCTGTGTTTACCTTCCTAACGTCAGTCTCGGCGCTCCCCCGCCTCCTGCAGAGCTCCGGTCCCCGCCCGCGTCCCTTCCCTCCAATCAGCGTGGAGGGAAGGGACGTGGGCGGGGAACGGAGCGATACAGGAGGCGGGGTAGAGCGGAGACTGACGTTAGGAAGCTAAACACAGCCACTGCTGACACGCTGCGTGTCGGCAGCATGGCTGAGATTTATGGGGTCTGGCTGAGCGCAGGGGGGATTTAAGGGGGATCTGATTAGCAACAGAGGCTGGGCTCGATAGGCAGAGCCAGCCTCTGTATGGGGTTTTTGTTGCGAGAACCCCACCTCGGGTTCTCTTTAAGCTGGAGGGAGAGCGCACATGGGGGACCCAGGTGAGGGGGGGTCCTGCTGAGCTTAAGCTAGAGGGGGTCCGACCCCCCCTCCCCGCCACTGTGCCCAATACCCCTGCCCGCTACCCCCTTATGGGTCAGCTAGTAGTATTGAAAAAGCAATATTTATTTAAACAAACATCATAAACCAAACAAAAGTAGAAAGCAGGGAATATCAAAATCATAACAATATACAATAAATATGGAGTCTCCAAAACACCCTCCTGAAAATAACAGCCATCGGACAATCGTTACATTATATTAAGTGCATAGTACATGTCATGGATCTATAAAGATCAATATAGGAATACCTACAAGCAAGGAATATAAGGCTGCTTAACCACTTTGAAACCCTTGCTACATTTATCTACTCCCCACAGAACTTTATCTGGGGCTAAGGGGAGTAGATAGGCGTACTTGTGGTAAACAGTGTGCTGTATGCCCAATAAGCTATCTGATTATGTATATAGGGTATCATTTTAACCGTGACAAGTGAGAGAATAGATTTTGTGGTGTTTGACAACTGAGGGATAAGTCATGTGATTTTTTTTTACCGGAAAACTGAATGAAAAGCAATAAAACTGATATATTCATGTACTCTATACCCCCAAATAAATACTTGTAAAAACAACAAAAGTGACAGCATTGAAAAGAGAATACATAGTTACCCAAGGGACTTAGCTTTTAAAATATGTATGCCATGAGAGTGTATTACTGTTAATCATGAAGAAAAGGGCTTTTAATTACTGATAGAGTACAATGAGAAAACAAAAAACACAAACCAGAAACTAATATATTTTCGCCATACATTGTACTAGGAACATTATTTAAATGTTGAGATAACCAGGACAAATTAGTAAATAGAATGTGTGTGTTTTACCTATGGTAACATTGTTTATTTGAAAACTATAGTGGATGGAAATGGAGAAATAGTGTATTTTTTCTTTTTTTTCCTCATTTTTCCCTTTAAAATGCACAGATAATAACATAATTACTAAAAGCAAATATCACCCTCACAAAGCATAATTTGTGGCAAAAAAAACAAGATATAGATCATTTACATCTGATGAGTAGCAATAAAGTTATTGGTGAATGAATGGGAGGAGCGCTAAAATGTGAAAATTGCTCTGGTTTGCTCTGGCAAAAAACCCTGTGGTGCTGAAGTGGTTAAAAAAAAATAAGTGGATAGGCGTAAAGTAAGGAGGAAACAATAAATAACACCAATGGATCAATTCAAGAATAAAACCAAACAGAGGTAAAATAATCGCAAAAGAAAACATTTGATGCCCATTTGATGCACAAAAGAAAACAGAACCAGAAATAGTGAAGTACCGACGACTTTGGATAGTGTATCCAATGTAAAGACAAGAGACCACAGTATCCTGGCCACAGGAGTGCGAAAGGGTGCACGTGGCTGTTCTGTGCCTGTGCCGACTGGTGGATTTACTGGGCCGCTTAGTGGAGGATCAAGGCGGCCTGGAAAGATTGCCCCAGGTATGTATACATTTTTTTTTGTCATCCTAGGTACACTTTAAAAGTACACCTAAAGTAGGAGGTATATGGAGGCTGCCATATTTATTTCCTTTTAACCAATGCCAGTTAGGCAACTGGTATTGCTTTAACCCCTTCAGTACTAGTGGTCTCTGCCCCCTTAAGGACCAGAGACCGCTGGTACCAGAAACCTGCACATAACAACAAAACGCCGCACATACCACCGGCTACCGCCATCCACGCCGCACACCCATCGCCTCAGGCCACCCACTCTGCCATCTCTATGACGGCAGAGTTCTGTGAGCTGGTCATGAGCCGATTCTATTGGCTCCTGACTATGTGATCAGTGTAAGCCAATGGGAGTTGCTTACATTGATGATAGGGTCAGGAGCCAATGAAATCGTGCGGCGGTAGTGATGTGAAATCTAAAGACCTGGCAGCAGGGGCGTAGCAATAGGGGTTGCAGAGGTTGCGACCGCATCGGGGCCCTTGGGCCAGAGGGGCCCCATAGGGCCCTCCCTCAACTGCAGTATTAGCTCTCTATTGGTCCTGTGCTCATAATAATCACTTCTATAGATACTTTGAATGGTGGTAATCACAAACAAACTGTTCCCCATCTCCTGCTTGCACCTCTGACACTGTAGTAGCCATTGGCAGATTTTGGTGCTCCGTATCAATTGTTATGTATAGAGTGCTTGGGGGGCCCCATGTAAAACTTGCATCGGGGCCCACAGCTCCTTAGCTACGCCACTGCCTGGCAGGAATAACACCATCAAAACAGGGCATAGATTTCAATTACTGCCGCCTGGAAGTGGTTAAACTGGGTATGCACATGAGATTACTGATGCCTGACAGGGATCTGGAAATAATCTCTTGGGCGACAGTTTGCGGACGAGGATGTATAGACACGCCTCTAGCCTACTAGGAGGGAGGGACAATCAGTGGCACATGACTGAGGGGGATGGGGTAAGGAGGGAAAATAACTGTCGGGAAGCGTACAGTCAAGATAATCTGCCAGTTTGGATCTCTCACAGTTGCTTCGGGGAGGGTCGAGGGCGCTGTACAAACACTAGATTCTCAGTAGAGGCGGTCTTAGCATCCATCTCTACTGGCCAGGTTTAGTATGTGTATGAACCTCTGTAGACAACTTTAATCAGAGCAGCTGATCGGCATAGTTTATAAGTGTCTGTGGCTGAAAGCATTGGAAGGAAAGGATCAGCAGAACAGTAAGAGAATCAACATAGTTTAAAGGACAACTGTAATGAGAGGGATATAGAGGCTGCCATATTTATTTTCTTTTAAACAATACCAGTTGCCTGGCTGTCCTGCTGATCTTCTGCCTCTAATACTTTTAGCCATAGACCCTGAACAAGCATGCAGCAGATCAGGTGTTTCTGATATTATTGTCAAGATTAGCTGCATGCTTGTTTCTGGTGTTATTCAGACATCACTGCAGCCAAATAGGCTGCCAGGAAACTGGTAGTGTTTAAAAGGAAACAAATATGGCAGCCTCCCTATACCTCTCACTACAGCTGTCCTTTAAGGCTGCTTTCACAGTGGGACGTTACAGGCGCACGTTAGAGCAGCCTGTAACGCAGCCCACCGCACAGTAATGAAAAATCAATGGGCTTTTCACAGTGCCCACGTTGCATTACATTGTAACGCTTGACGTCAAGTTAAAGTGCTGCATGCTGTGCGTTATGCGCGGCTAAGTCGCGTAAGACTGTTGGCACATGCTCAGTAATGTTGGAGGAGGAGATCTCCCCTCCTCCTCCTCCTCGGCCAGCCACATGGCTAATTAATATTCACTTCACTCAGTGACGTGCAGTGTTTACTTCCTGGAGCGGCCGCTCTGTGGGGCGATTGGCCGGCGGGACCATGTGATGCCGATCCCGTGGTCTCCGCATCCCATAGCACCAAAAAGGCGCACCAAGAGCTGCATAACGCAGCACTAGGTAGCGTCCTGCTCCAACACCACCAGGCGTTGCGTTAGGGGCACGTTATGCGACCTATAACGTCCCCTAAAACGCAACGTCCTGGTGGGAAAGAGGCTTTAGGCTGGTTTCACACCAGGATGTTGCGTTTTAGGGGACGTTATAGGTCGCATAACGTGCCCCTAACGCAACGCCTGGTGGTGTTGGAGCAGGACGCTACCAAGAGCCGCGTTACAAGCAGCTCTTGGTGCGCCTGCTCTGTTGCAGGCACTGCGGAGGCCACGTGAGCGGAGCTCTCCGCATCACGTGGTCCCGCCAGCCAATCAGCGGCCGCTCCAAGAAGAAAACACTGCAAGTGCAGTGAATATTAAGTAGCCATGTGCCTGGCTACGTAGCAGCCTCTCCCCGCCTCCTCTCCGCCCCCAAAATAAAAAACCCACCCGTACTGAGCATGTGCAAACAGTCTAACGCGGCTTCGCCGTGTGTAAAGTACTGCATGCAGTACGTTATCAGGACATGCTGCGTTACAATGTAACGCAACGTGGGCACTGTGAACAGCCCATTGATTTTTCATTACTGTGCGGTGGGCTGCGTTACAGGCTGCTCTAACGTGCGCCTGTAACGTCCCACTGTGAATCCAGCCTAAAGGTAGGGGAATATGGCAGTCACACATATTATAAGGCTCGTAGGTTACATCTTTCCCTACTATCCATGGCGGCCTGGAGGGGGAATAGTAATTAGCGCCACCTGCCGGATGCGCCCGGCTAACGGATAAGAACCGGCTCGTATTATGCAATGTGAACATTGTAAAAAAACAGCCTAATGAGACTGTATCAAGTTAAAGCGGAGCTCTGCCATATATGTCCTGCCACACTCGCTGAGATATGATATGAGCCAGGCAAGGGAGGCGGATCCTAACCACATAATAGCAAACTCATTTCAGCAGTGGCGTAACTAAGGAGCTTGGGGCCCAGTGCGAGTTTCACATGGGGCCCCAAGCACTGTATTGATATGGAGCCTCAAACCCTACCAAGGACAGCTCCAGTGTCAGGGAGGAGTATTTAATAGTAAGGAAATGGTTTGTTATGGATATTTATTGCACATATAGAGATGTTAAATTACCAGCATAGCACCAATGCACAGCTAATAAGATGGATGAAGGAGAGTCCCTTGTGGGCCCCTCTAGTCCAGAGCCCCGGTGCGGTCGCTACCTCTGCATCTCCTATTGCTACGCTACTGTTTTTGATGAGTCCAGTCCAGGTTTGCCAGATCACTTCTGTTTTTTAGTTACAGTATCTCCAGAAACTTGTCAGTTTTGTCCTCTTCCATCCACAGGTGTGAATTAGTGAGCCTCAGTGTTTAATTATCGCACCCAAGAAAACTAGTCAGACAGAGCATTGCTAAACACTGCCTGACACAACAGACAGCTTCTTCTAATTAAAACTTTATATTTCTGGTCCTATGAACAGTAGAGAAAATACATAAAAAAAAAATGATATACATGTATGGTTAAAGGTGGGTACACACATCAGATAAAAGTCTTTGGAAAATGAAAGATCACAGACTAATTTTACCCCCTTCCATGTAGTATGAGAGCCATACTCTGCACAGTCTATTCTATTGTGCTGAACTCCCTATCAGACAGAAATCTTTGCAAGATGCTGCACACAAAGATGCTGTACACATGCAACAGATCACTATCTGCAAAAGATCCATTCCTGCAAATTGCATTCATAGTCTATGAGCAGGGCCGGCCCGCCCATGAGGCGGGGTGAGGCGGGTTCCTCAGGCGGCAGGAAGTGGAGGGGCGGCACCAGATGAAGTGGCTGTGACTGAGCGGGGGGAGCCAGAGCCGCGGTGAGGGCAGCCCGACCTCTCCCTCCCTCTCCCCGGGCCGCCCTCCATGCTCCCCCCTCGGAGTGTAGGCAGCAGAGTTAGCGCGCAGGGAAGCGCTGCTGTACACAGCCTGTTACTCACCTCCCTGGATCCGATCGCCGCTCCCGCCCTGCTGGTCTCCTCTCTGCAATGTAGCCGCTGATACATTACACACGCTGCTTCCTGTTTACACAGGAAGCAGCCGCGTGTGTATCAGCCGGCTAGGCAGAGAGGAGACCAGCAGGGCGGGAGCGGCGATCGGATCCAGGGAGGTGAGTAACAGGCTGTGTACAGCAGCGCTTCCCTGCGCGCTAACTCTGCTGCCTACACTCCGAGGGGGGAGCATGGAGGGCGGCCCGGGGAGAGGGAGGGAGAGGTCGGGCTGCCCTCCCCGCGGCTCCGGCTCCCCCCTCCGCCATTATGAGGGGGCACCTACCTGGGCAAGCTACCTATCTATCCTATACTGGGGGGCACCTACCTAATCTAACCTGTTTTGGGGGCAGCTACCTATCTATCCTATACTGGGGGGCACCTACCTAATCTAACCTGTTTTGGGGGCAGCTACCTATCTATCCTATACTGGGGGGCACCTACCTAATCTAACCTGTACTAGGGGCAGCTACCTATCTATCCTATACTGGGGGGCACCTACCTAATCTAACCTATACTGGGGGCCAGCTACCTATCCATCCTATACTGGGGGGCAGCTACCTATCTAACCTACACTGGGGGGCAGCTACCTATCTAACCTACACTGGGGGGCAGCTACCTATCTAACCTATACTGGGGGCAGCTACCTATCTATCCTATACTGGGGGGCACCTACCTAATCTAACCTGTACTGGGGGCAGCTACCTATCTATCCTATACTGGGGGGCACCTACCTAATCTAACCTGTACTGGGGGGCAGCTACCTATCTAACCTATACTGGGGGGCAGCTACCTATCTAACCTATACTGGGGGCAGCTACCTGTCTATCCTCTACTGGGGGGCACCTACCTAATCTAACCTGTACTGGGGGCAGCTACCTATCTATCCTATACTGGGGGGCACCTACCTAATCTAACCTGTACTGGGGGGCAGCTACCTATCTAACCTATACTGGGGGGCAGCTACCTATCTAACCTATGCTGGGGGGCAGCTACCTGTCTAACCTATGCTGGGGGCAGCTACCTATCTAATCTATACTGGGGTCACCTACCTAATCTAACCTGTACTGGGGGCACCTACCTAATCTAACCTATACTGAAGGGCAGCGACCTAATCTAACCTATACTGGGGGGAAGCTACCTATCTAACCTATACTGGGGGCACTTATCTAACCTGTATTGGGGGCACCTACCTACCTAGCTAGCCTATACAAGTGGCAACTATACTGGCTACCTATACTGGGGGCACCTACCTAACTAACCTATACTGGGGGTACCTACCTATCTAACCTATGCTGGGGGCAACTATACTGGCTACCTATATTGGAGGCACCTACCTAGCTAACCTGTACTGGGGGCACCTACTTATCTAACTTATACCGGGGGGGTGCCTGCCTATCTAACATACTGGGGGCAACTATACTGGCTACCTATACTGGAGGCAACTACCTGGCTAACCTATACTGGGGGCAACTTTACTGGCTCACCCATGCCTGGCCACCTATACTCGGGGGGGGACCTATAGCTGGTTACCTATACCGGGGGGGGGGGGGGCGCAATTTTTACACCCTCGCCCTGGGTGCATTTTAGCCTAGAAACTGCACTGTTGCCGCCGGCCTCCGAGTCCGATGACTCTGAGCTCTGCGGCCTCTCCTGTCTCCTCCAAGGCTGCATGCTGGTGACGCTGCCTAGTGCCTAAGCCTGCTGATTTGATGGCGGCGGCTGCCGCCCGCTCTGCTGCCCTGGCTGCGGCCGATTGTCACGGTCAGTCACTGAGCAGCGAGCGCCGCCGACGTGACGATGATGATGATAAGGCTGGCTGGCTGCCGCTCATGTTATGTAGAAATATTGGGGGGGGGGGGAGGGGGCGCCTTTACGATCTTTGCCTCAGGCAGCAGAAAGTCCAGGACCGGCCCTGTCTATGAGATCTGCAGATCATCATACACATCTTGTTTAACAAACATTCATCTGCAGATCAGATCCACCGGGATTGATCTTTGGATCTGCAGATGATTGTCTGATCTGCAGAGGATTGTCCATTAAACAAGGTGTGTATGAGATCTGCAGATATCATAGACTATGAATGCATTTTGCAGGAACTGATCTTTTGCAGATACTGATCTGTTGCATTTGTGCAGCATCTTGCAAAGACTTTTATCTGATGGGGAGTTCAGCTCCATCGAATAGACTGTGTAGGTGTGGCTCACATACTACATGGAAGGGGGTAAAATTGGTCTGTGATCTTTCATTTTCCAAAGACTTTGATGTGTGTAATGCAAGTCTATGGGTGATGTGTGTAGTGTAAACGACGGAGTGCAGAGCATCGTGGCGCACATGCACGGACCAATGGGAATCCCAGTGACATACTTCCTGCCCAGGAGGGGGTGAGTCACTGAGCGAGGGGCAGCGCTATGCATATTTGTCTCATTGTTGCAGTGATATGCAGCAGAAGCATCGCATTCCCACCGCAACGCAAAAAATAAGTGTAAAACCAGCCTCGGTGGGAAAGTCAGAGAGTGCAGTTTATGCATTTTTGTGTATCACTATTGCATTTTTCTCGTATAGTGTGCATGGGGCCTATTTTCTTATTTTGCATTCAAAATTTTACCAAATCTATGTAGTAGAAGGGTAAACTGAGTGAATACATTGAATGGATAATTTAGGCAGTTCCCTTATATTACATAGAAATGGTAAGATTGGATGAAAAAGATTGGATCATTAGTGGCCATCATAACGCTGCTTAGTCCAGTATAACGTACAGCATGCAGCACTTTGTTTAAACGTGCTGCGTTACTATGTAACGCAACGTGGGCACTGTGAAAAGCACAATTGATTTTACAGTGCTGTGAGTTATGCTACGTACACACATGTGACAACGATCGTTCGTTGAGAACGACGAACAAACTTTTAATTGATAAAAGAACGACCTAAGTAAAGTTAGTTTTAAAAGGTGTGTAACGATCTGATCGTTAGAACTAACGTTACATCACGTAAAGCAACTATTGCGCCTGCGCATAAAAATGAGAAGTTTCACGGAGAAATTGTGAAATGCGCATGTCAAGCCTAGTACGAACCACCGTTTCCAACTATGTACTACTTTTGCAAACGATCGTCGTTGGTTAAAATCCGCCGAGACAGAACTTTCTTTTGTAGCGATTTGGCTCGTTCATCGTTTGCCTTAATAGTCGGTGGTTCGTTTTTTGTAACGATCGTCGTTGGTAAAGATCGGGGAACGATCGTTACAAACGACTATAGTCGCATGTGTGTACGCACCTTTAGGGCTGGAACCCACAAGAGCGTTTTTTTGAGCATTTTGGCAGCGCTGCGATACGCTAGCGTTTTGCCAAAATGCTCAGCTGATGTTCATGGATGGGGCAACTTCCACAGGAGCGTTTGCGTTTCCCAGAAACGCAAACGCAGGACCTGCAGCATTTTGGGAGCGTTAGCGCTTCAATGTAAAGTATTGAAACGCTAGCAGAAACGCTCAGCAAAACCTAAACTGAGCGGTTTTGCTAGTGTTTTGCGGTTCAGCACACTGTAACAAAATTAAAAATAATTCACAGGACCAATCAGGATAAAAACGCGAAACGCAAAACGCTACACAACCGCTGAGCAAAAAAATATACTGTTGCAAAACGCGACCGAAAACGTGCATGAATCCACTTGCAAACCGCTCAGACAAAACGCTAGCGGTTGCGTTTTGCGTTTGCGGATTTCAGTGGGTTCCAGGCCTTAGGCTGCGTTACTGGCTGCTGTAACGTGGGACTTTAACGTCCCACTGTGAAACCAGCCTCAATTGAGGCGGAATCACCTCAAAAATGGCTCAAGCACCGCTTAACTAAACAGATCAGAAACGAACCGCTTAGATATGAACTCTCTCATAGGCCTAGTGCACACCAAAAACCGCTAGCAGATCCGCAAAATGCTAGCAGATTTTGAAACGCTTTTTCTTATTTTTCTGCAGCGTTTTGCGTTTTGGTGTAGCGTTTTGGTGTAGTAGATTTCATGTATTGTTACAGTAAAGCTGTTACTGAACAGCTACTGTAACAAAAAACGCCTGGCAAACCGCTCTGAAGTGCCGTTTTTCAGAGCGGTTTGCGTTTTTCCTATACTTAACATTGAGGCAGAAACGCATCCGCAATCCAAAATCTGCAGCAGCCCGGGAGTATGCGTTTCTGCAAAACGCCTCCCGCTCTGGTGTGCACCAGCCCATTGAAATACATTACCCTAGCAGATCCGCACCCGCAAGCAGATCGCAAACTGCAGCCGAACCGCTCTGGTGTGCACTAGGCCATAGAGAATCATTGTGTAAGCGCTTAAAAAAAAATAACAAAAATGCCTGCAGTGTGAACAAGCCCTCAAAGCACCTTGAAAACAACCAAAAAAAAAACATTGTTTATACTATATGTCAAATCGCAAAAAAAATAAAAATGCTGCAGGCAGCCCTGCAAACGCAACACTGTGGGCTCACTCCCATAACCTTTCAGTAGTGAAGCGCTTTCTAGGAATTGTGGGCATTCCTGGAAAGCAAAACCGCTACTGAGTGTGCAGTAGTGGTGGCCCAACCTCAGATAATTGAGCATCCAAATCTAATTAGCCCTGTGCAGAGTTTTGAGCCTGTGGAGCAAAAATAAAAATCACTGAACTTCAGAATGTAAGCTCATCTGTGGTTGAAAGATGTGGAGACTAGAGTTCTGCCACACCATAAGTGCTTTTCTGAGCGCTTTGCGCTTTCCGAGCGCTTTTTTAAAAAAAAAAATCAAGATTTTAATGAAGGTGAATGGGAGTGATTTTTAAAGGGAACCTTAACTGAGAGGGATATGGATGTTTCCTTATAAACAATATCAGTTGCTTGGCAGTCCTGCTGATCTCATTGACCAAAGTAGTGGCTTAATTACAGACCTGAAACAAGCATGCAGCTAATCCAGTCTGACTTGAGTCAGAGCACCTGATCTGCATACTTGTTCCGGGGCTGTGGCTAAGGGCCCGTTTCCACTTGTGCGGTGCGAATTAGTCGTGGAATACGCAAAATGAATTCGCACGCGTATGCAAATTTTACCGCAAATGTTACAGCGAATTTGCAGGCGTTTTCGCATATGTTAGTAAGTATGCGAATTTAACCATGTCAATGCCCGTGTGCTTTTACATTGATTTTATGCGAAAACGCCTGTGAATTCGCAGTAAAATTCTCTGTAAAATTTGCATACGAAAACGCATGCGAATTTCCTATTAAATACATTGTATAGCGGTAAGCGAATTCTGTGGGGTCTACCGTGCAGATTTTTTCTGCGCAGAAAACTCTCAAAAAAGTAGAAACAGGCCCATCCACTTGTATTGTCTATGCGAATCTGCATGCAAGAAACGCATGCAGATTCGCTCTAGTGGAAACGGGCTCTCAAAGTATTAGAGACACAGGATCAGCAGGAGAGTCAGGCAACTGGTATTATTTTAAGAGAAAAAAAAACATATCCTTCTCAGTTTAGGTTCCCTTTAAAAAGAGCTCAGAAAGCGCTAACCAATCAGAAGCGCTCAGAAAAGTGCTTATAGTGTGGCTGAGCCCTTTACAGTATTTTACTGCAGCAAAAAATGATCAGCGAAACCCACATGACACATATACGTATATATTTCTAATATCAAAATTAAAATGCAGTACTAAAAAAAACTATGCTAATAAAAAAAATTGCTCAGGTCGCTGGGAGCAATGTGGGCTCGTTTCCACCATAGCGAATCCGCATGCGGCGACGAGATGCGGATTCGCTTGTTACACTGAAGTGGCCGGGGCTGATTCCACATATGCGGCGTGCGGGAGCAATTTGGCGGCGGGCAAAATCTGCACGACGGGACCCACAGAATTCGCCTGCGTCGGGAATCCGTGCGAATCGGCGCTAATGTATTTAATAGTAAAAACGCATGCGTTTGTTACATGCGTTTTTACCCGCGATTTCGCGTGCGATTTCGCACCCTTTTCAATGTTATTTTGCCCTGGCAGTGTCATGGTTAATTTCGCATGGCACCCTGCCATGCGAAATCGCACGCGAAATCGCGGGTGGAAACGCATCCGCATGCGTTTTTACAAGCGTCGGAATGCCGGCGAAATTGCGTCGCAACAGTGGAAACGGGCCCTGTGCGGTTTCCTGGAGCGGGAAAATAAAGCCGACACTGCTGCTTTTTATCACACAACACGTGCGATTCCCCACTCTTTTTTAAGCGCTGGCGATTTAAAAAATTTCCTCAAAAGCGATAGATCTGCTTTCTATTGAATCGCAAACGCGGCTCCTGCACCATTTTCTGAGCGTTTGTGTTCAATAGAAAGGATAGGGAAATCACAAATCGCTTGAAAAAGCGTTTTAAATTGCGATTTCCAGAGCGCCTTAATGAATAAATACATTTATTAATTTCTGGTTCAAAGAGCTCACTTCCTGACTGACGTCAGGTAGTGAAAAAATTAATCGCTGAGCAAAAGCCTTCAGAAAAGCTTTTAGGCAGGGAAAAGCGCTTTGAAAAGTGCTCACAAAATGACTAGCGCTTGCAATAGCGCTGGCGATTTGTAATGTGAACAAGGCCTTGGGCCTCTTTTCCAGAGGCAGTTGAACTGTGTGCTCAGCAAGCAGTTACCAGGCAGCAGTGAGCAGATACCAGGCAGCAACAAGCAGTTACCAGGCAGCAACAAGCAGTTATCAGGCAGCAGTGAGCAGATACCAGGCAGCAGTGAGCAGATACCAGGCAGCAGTGAGCAGATACCAGGCAGCAGTGAGCAGATACCAGGCAGCAGTGAGCAGATACCAGGCAGCAGTGAGCAGATACCAGGCAGCAGTGAGCAGATACCAGGCAGCAGTGAGCAGATACCAGGCAGCAGTGAGCAGATACCAGGCAGCAGTGAGCAGATACCAGGCAGCAGTGAGCAGATACCAGGCAGCAGTGAGCAGATACCAGGCAGCAGTGAGCAGATACCAGGCAGCAGTGAGCAGATACCAGGCAGCAGTGAGCTGTTACCAAGCAGCAGTGAGCAGTTACCAGGCAGCAGTGAGCTGTTACCAAGCAGCAGTGAGCAGCTACCAGGCAGCAGCGAGCAGTTATGTGAGTTTGAGAGGCATTTCACTGTCTATCAACTGCCCATGGAAAAGTGGCCTAACTATGAATGATTATCCTCTTAGGCCTGGAACCCCCTTGAGCGTATTTTTGAGCGTTTAGGGAGCGCCTTCAATCGCTAGCGATTTCCCTAAACGCTCTGCCAATGTAAATGGATGGGACAGATTCTAGAGCGATTGCAATTAAGGAAATCGCAATCACAGGACATGCAGCATTTTGGGAACATTACCATTCTAGTGTATTGTATAGGAGCGGGGAAATCACTCCCAAAAAAAAACCGCTTGCAAAGCGCTATCACAAATCGCTAACGATTGCAGGCCTCATTGAGCATCCCTAGTTACAGTTACAGACAAGTACACAGAGGAAACTCACCTCGCTCCATGCTTGGAATATCCCTGCCTGTAGAGTCTGCCATCTGCTTCTGACAAGCTTGGCCAGTGCAGGTAATAATGATGATTCAAACACCTGCTGTGCACAGCAGAGACTTTTAGGTTACTTTCACACTGTGCACATTGCATTGCACATCCAGAAAAAAAAAGGATTGCAATGCAGCAGTGTTGAAAACTTGCATTGCGCATAACGAGTGCATAGAGGAGCATACAGTACATAGAAGTATGCTTCACTGCGAGTAACCGTGCATGTTGTCCAGTAACTGCTGTGCATCATTCCAATGGAATCTGCAGCACTATGGCTATCATTCATAAAGGAGCTGTCGGTATGGGGAATCAATGCGGGAAAACACTGCTGCCGGTATATTAGACTTCTGGGTGGGCATTCATAAAAATGTATCCATGTGCGGTAGCAGTGCGGAGATTCCCCGAACTAGGCAGGCGGTAGGCAGGCGGAAGGGTTGCGGAGACACGGAAGCTGCCGAGTTGATACATTTCTCCGTGTTCCGCTCTGCTGCAGCTGCCTGGGAGGTCTGTGTGTCTCCATTCACTTGCATTGGTATCGCCACATCAGAGTGAGCGGTACTTCCCGACCTCACACCGCTTGCGGTGATCTTTATGAATTAACATTTTGCTATATTTGTTCCGATAATCACCGCACAAGGCGGTGATTTATCACTCTGCTCGGTAGTGTAATTTTTTCATGCGGAAAGAGCCTTTATGAATGCTGACTTTGCAGAGTGTTCGGTAAAGTCAGCTGTTTTATGCATTTCCGCATGCGGAAATGCTTTATGAATGATAGCCTATGTCTCTAACGTGCAGATATGAACGCTGTATTGCACCGCAACAGGTGTTCTGTGAAAGTCCCTAACAGAAAAGACTATTTGGGGGACATTTCTGTGCTTATTTCAGCATTGTGTACCAGTATGTTACAAAGACAGTTGTAAACCGAACTTGATTAGTCCTTACATATTCTTACAGCAGATTAGTAATCCTACTAATGGTGCCCATACATGGTATACATTTTTTCATTTTTTATTGATTAGATAATTTCATTTGATTATTCCGTTCGATAAGATTTTTATTAATAAAACAGGATAATTGTTCATTTTTCTTGATCGAAAAAAATATTATTTTCAATTTTTATTCGATTTGATCGTTTAGGTCGAATAAATGTAAAATGTAATGTTTTTATTGTACCATGTATGGGCATCATTAGGATGATGATTCCCCTGCTAAAGCTGCTATCCATAAGGGCTTTTTCACATTAGCAAACGTGTGCATGAATCCGATCTTGTGCACGCATTGATGACATCAGGAAGTTGCGGTGCGACGCTGATTAATGGCAGTAGTTATAATTCACCCGACGGGAAAACGCAGGCGCCGGACGTTTAACTACTTAAACCTTTTGGACCTTTTGGACGTAGCTGCTACATCCAAAAGGCTGCCCCTGCTGCTACTCCTTGCCATGGGCAAATGGTCGTGCTCCCGCAGCCGCCAGTTAGCCCGGAGATCAATGAATGGGAACACAGTTCGCATTCATTGATCTAAGTCCCCGTTAGAAAGACCAACGGCTTCTTCAAGAAGCCACCCTCATTCTAAGTAACACATGCCCTCTTCACTTCCTGTAAGTGTATATGTTGTGGCCAAATAGTAAAATTACACCTACATACATTTTTTTAATAAACATTACCACACTTACATTTATAATTAACTAATAACTTCCCACACTCTCCTAAAAAATACCCCAATAAAACTTTTAATAAAAAAAATAAAAAACTACAATTTAAAAATTGGTCTGAACTTTTTAATATGTATGTCAAGAGGGTATATTACTATTATTTTTTAAATTATGAGCTTGTAAATAGTGATGGATGCATCTTTATTTCCAAATAAAATATTGGCGCCATACATCGTGATAGGGACATAATTTAAATAGAGATGGCCCGAACTGTTCGCGGGCGAATCTCTATGTGCCTGTACTACTTCCGGGTCACTATGAGTAGTACGGCTGCGCTGGCCCGGCGGTGCGCGTCCTTGATCGCGCGCCTGTTGCCAGGCACTCTCTGCGCATGAGCATGACGTCACGCACATGCGCAGAAAGTGCCCCCGTAACAGGAGCGCGATCTAGGACGCGCACCTCCGGGCCAGCGCAGCCGTATTACTCATAGTGACCCGGAAATAGTACAGGGTGAGGTGTTCGCCGACATCTCTAAATTTAAATGATGTAATAAGCCGGATAAATGGGCAAATAAAGTACATGGGTTTTACTCATGGAAGCATGTGTTATTTTAAAACTATAATGGCCGAAATCTGAGAAATAATTATATTTTTCAATTGTTTTCATAATATTCCCATTAAAATGCATTTACAAAACAAAACTTCTTAGCAAAATGTACCACCCAAAGAAAGCCTAATTGGCGGAAAAAAAAGGATATGGATCATTTTGTTGTGATAAGTAGTGATAAAGTTATTGGCAAATGAATGGGAGGTGAAAATTGCTCGAATGCATAAGGTGAAAAAACACTGAAGGCTGAAGTGGTTAAAAGCTCTTGGCTACGTCAAACCACAGCGCACCAAAACGCAGCGTTAGATGTGAAAGATAAAATGAAAGTTTGTGGACTTTCATTTTACCTTGGTTAACGCAATCTATTGCCGTTACATCAAAACGCAGGAAATCAGCGCAGTTGTGAAAGAGCCCTAAGGGCCCTTTCACACTTGCGTTTGCAAAACGCCGACGATTTTTGCCGGCGTTTTGCAGGAGTGATTTTTTTCCGAGATTTCACGAGGAAAAATCACTGAACACTGCGGCGATTTTTCCGCGATCGCGTTTACCGCTTCTATAGAACTGAAACGCGATCACCGTGAAATCGCCTGAAAATGGTACAGCCGACGCGTTTGGCATTCGCCCATGTAAGAACGGGCCCATAGACTTTTATTACACTAGCACTTTTAAAAAGCGCTAGCGTTTGAGCGTTTTGCTGAAATCGTGGCAAAACGCTCTAGTGTGAATGGGCCCTTTCAGACTGGGAAAACCTCACTGCAGGTGTCAGTAATAAAGTACATATCCTAACAGAGGGAGCCCTTCTAATATGTACTCAACTTTTTCAATGTGTTAACTGAATGGCTGTGTTCTGTTAAAATTGTCCATTATTGAATAAGTAAAATTTGTAAAAAAAAAAAAAAAAAAAAAAGAGGTGTAAGCTCCTCTGGTGATGTGAATGGTTCAATGACTTCTGTACAGGGCTGTAGAATACGTCAGAGCTATATAAATGTATAATAATAGTATGGAAAACAAAAATTTGCTTTCTTAAAGCAGAAAGTATTTTCTATAATTCAGGTTGGAGTGAGCTCCGATATGTCTCCCACAATGCATCACTGCTGAAATATACAAATTACCCATTGTTGTCCCTGTGGCTGGAAGCACACTAAAGCCCCATTCACACTTAAAAGCGCAAAACTCCGGCGATTTTTGCCGGCGTTTTGCGGGAGTGATTTCACGTGGAAAAATCACTGGACAGTGCAGCGATTTCTCCGCGAACGCGTTTAGCGCTTCTATAGCACTGAAACGCAATCGCCAGGAAATCACCTGAAAATGGTGCAGGCTACGCGTTCCCGTTTTACGATTTTGGGCGATTTGCGGCAATTAGCGCAAATCGCCCAAGTATAGAACGGGCCCATAGGGCGGATTTGAGCATTTTGCCAAATTCGCCGGGAAAACGCTATAGTGTGAATGGGCCCTAAGCAGAATTGCCTGCGTTTTTCAGGAGTGCACTATTGTGTGCACCCAGCCTGCGGGCTAAACCAATGAGTTCTGGTATACCATGAGCTTGCTGGGTAGTCTGTTATAATCGTGTGTGACTGTGGTAAGGACGTATACAGAGACTGATGGGAATGGATCAGTGATCTCTGTACAGCGCTGTGGAATATGTCAGAGCTAAATAAATGTATAATAATAATATGTGACTGTGGTGAGGACATTAGAGTGTAAGCTCTTCTGGTGCACAGACTGATGTATAGCGCTGTGGAATATGTATATGTTTATTGGTGAGTGTGGCAAAGTGTGCAGATACCATGAAATGAAAACCAGAATTGGGATGACACTTTTTCCATGCTATCGCCGTGCTCCCCCACATGTGCAATTATTTTATCAGGTCGCATTACGTCTGGCCTCCTCGGTGTGCAATGGATTGAACACAAACTAATTATCTCTGCTTTGTTTTGCTCTTTTTCTGGGGAAATGCAGGGATGCGGTGGTGGAGGCGGTGTGTGATCTCGCCAGATGTAAGGAGTCAGTCAGCGGATAATATGGCCTACTTGTCGCCATGGCAACTCTCTACAACTAGGCCATGGCAGCTGCACCCCCCACTGGTGCCGAGTGGCCCAGGAAATCAATAGCAGCCGCGGCGTGTGAAGTGTACAGAACATGGCGTCACTTCTACAGTCTCTATCACACCTACTAATGAGCCTTCTGGCGCCTCTGTCACACTGCTGCTGTTTATTAGAACTTATATGCTATGTCACACATACAAACAGAGCACGAACATCCACCAGGCAGCCTAGGCAGGTGCCTAGGGTCTAGTGGGTGACAAGGGGGCCACCTAAGACCTTTTTTGACCTCTCTCTACTTCAGCTTACCAAAAGGACCGCAAGAGCGCTCCGAATCTACTACCTTGTCTAGGGCCGTATTACATCTTAATCCATCTCTACTTAGAAACTATACCTGGCCACACACCATGCAATCTGATCATACCCCCTCCATGCAATAGTACCAGCAACTTTTGTTTTCTATGATACATTAACCCCCCTGGCGGTTTGCAAAAAATCCGCCAGGGGGCAGCAAATCTTTTTTTTTAATTTTTTTTTTTTTTTTTCATGTAGCGAGACAAAGTCTCGCTACATGATAGCCGCTGCTCAGCGGCATCCCCCCAGCCCCTCCGATCGCCTCCGGCGTAGTGTTGTCCGGATCATGAACGATTCGGATCTTTGATCCGAATCTATTTTATGAGTCGATCATCCGAATCATCAAAATGAACGATTCGGATCGCAAAAGGGGCGGGGCCAGAAGCGACACGCCCCCTCTCAGCGGGCAGCGGGCTCCTGGAAGCAGAGCTGAGATGGATCGCTCTGTTGGATGGGAGGCAGCCTTGCAGCCACAGGTAGATGAGAGAGAGGGGACATGGGTGCCACTGCCAGATATGTGTAGAGCACACATACTGGCTATAATGTGCTGCCCATTATAGGCTGTCTGTTCCGTAGTTGTGCTCAGTGATCACATTGGAAGCTTTTGGCTCAGCACAGCTCAGTAACTTTGCAGGCACTGTGATTGCACTGCACTCAGCACTAAACAGCTGCACTTATCTTCTGGGAATGCTTTCCTTCACTGTGCGACGTTTGCAGTCAAAGTATACAGATGAGCATATAGGTGAAATACATGTAAAGCATATGATTGCTGCATGTGGGTATTGTGTGCAAACATTTCTGCTCTCTGCTCGTCCCTCCTCCCATCTCTGTCCACTCCCTGCCCTCTGTCCATCTTCTCCCCTTCTCTGTGTGTCCAGCCCCCTCCCCTTCTCCTGTCCACAGCAGGAAAAGACCTGTCCTGCTAGTCATTTCACCCCGAATGCTTCGGTAGTAAAATGATCCGAGATTCGGATCAAAGATCCGGATCTTTTCAATGATCCGATTCGAATCATCCGGATCATTGAAAAGATCCGAACTTCCCATCTCTACTCCGGCGATCGGAGATCAGGAGATCCCGTTCAAAGAACGGGATCTCCTGGAGGGCTTCCCCCGTCGCCATGGCGACGGGCGGGATGACGTCACCGACGTCATCGACGTCGTGACGTCAGAGGGGACTCCGATCTGCCCCATAGCGCTGCCTGGCACTGATTGGCCAGGCAGCGCACGGGGTCTAGGGGGGGGGGGCGGCCGCGGCGAGAGGAATTGCGGCGGATCGGCGGGTAGCGGCGGCGATCAGATGCTACACGCAGCTAGCAAAGTGCTAGCTGCGTGTAGCAAAAAAAAAATTATGCAAATCGGCCCAGCGGGGCCTGAGCGGTGCCTCCCGGCGGCATAGCCCGTGCTCAGCACGGGCTTACCGCCAGGGAGGTTAAAGTGGACCTGAACACTTGCACAGGACAGAAGGAAAACAGGGATAAATGCACCCTGTATGTATTTAAAGAGTTTAGGCTGTCTAATTCCCCCTCATCTGTAACTAATCCCAACTGTAATTTGATCTCTCAGCTGTGTCAACTGGCTGCCTTGGCAGAGCAGCTAATTTGTAACACACAGGATGTTAACCCCTATATCTGCTTCCATGAAAACAAGAAGTAGACACACTGCAGATTTATTGCAGGATTTCTATCAGCTGTAACAAAGATTTTTTTTTCCTTAAACATAATTGTGCTGTTGTGTGTCTTTTATAGCAGAGAGCGAGTTCTGAGTTCAGGTCCGCTTTAAAGGAAACCTGCCGTAATAAAAATGCCCACTTTGGGCACTTACCTAGGTAGAGGGAAGCCTTTGGATAATACAGAGGCTTCCGCCTCCCACTCCTTCTTGTCGATCCATCACTGGGTGCAGCTGAAAGCCGTTGACAAGCACTTGTTGAGCCCTCACTCCTGTGCAGTAGCACAGTAACAGACCCGATCAGGCTCTTTTTTTTCCCATGCGGAAGCCCAAGTGGATCCGTGCTATTGCACAGGCACGAGCCGTCTTCACCTGCGCAGTAGCATGGACCTAACTGGGCTCAGATTTTTCCACCAAAGCCTGAGTGGGTCTGTGCTACAGCATGAAAATAAACTAATGAAATACACAATTGTATCTATCCTCCTTCTCCTAAAAATGATTTTTTTTAGGATATCCCAGTTTTATTTTATATTTAAATTTACGTTTTAGGTTTTTACTGTTTTATTGTTTCTGCTCAATGACACATTCATTGAAGTATGCCAAAGCTAAAATCTATGAACTATTGAACCTTTTTATCTCTTTCCTGCTCTCAGAAGCCATTTTCTGCAAGGAAAGTGTTTTATAGTTGTAGTTTCTTATCAGTGAGGGTCACACTGTTTTCTGACCTGGTCCTAACTCAGACAGGAACTGCCACTTACATACCTGAGGCCTGATTCACAAAGCGGTGGAAACACCCTTTATCACGCCTAAACTCAGTTTAGGCGTGATAAGAAGAAACTCGCGCGAAGGCGCCCATTAAACCCTATGGGCGCTGCGCGCGGAATCGCGCGATTGCGTGCGGGACCTCGCGCGATAACCAGC